>NC_073253.2:99267500-99590833 GCF_029289425.2 Pan paniscus
GTAACCAAAATGGCATGGTACTGGTACAAAATAGATATATATACCAATGAAATAGAATAAAGGACCCAGAAATAAAGCCACATGCTTTACAGTAAATTGATCTTCAACAAAGCTGGCAAAAACTTTTAATAGGGAGAGGACAACCTCTTTAATAAATTGTGCTTGGAAAACTGGATAGCAACATCTAGAACAATAAAACTGGACCTGTCTCTTCCATCATATACGAAAATCAACTAAAAGTGGATTAAAGACTTAAACATAAGACATGAAACTACAAAAATTCTACAAGAAAATTTAGGGAAAAGTCTTCTGATTGTTGGTCTTGGTAAATATTTTTTTCACAGACCTCACAAGCACAGGTTACAAAAACAAAAATAGACCAATAGGACAATTCAACTAAGCATCTGCATAGCAAAGGAAATAATCAACAGAATTAAGAGATAACCTGTTGAATGGGAGAAAATATTTGCAAAGTGCTCATCTAACAGTGGACTGTTATCCAGAATACACAAGGAGCTCAATCCAACAGAAAAAAAATACCACATAATACCATTAAAATGTAGACAGAGAATACAAATAGATATTTCTCAAAAGAAGACATAGAGGTGGTCAAAAGTTATATAAGAAATGCTAAACATCACTAATCATAGAAGAAAGGCAAATCAAAACCACAATGAAATATTCTACCCCAGTTAGGATGGCTATTATTAAAAAGACAAAAAATAACTCATGGTTTGGATACAAAGGAAAGGTAACTCTTACTCACTGTTTGGTGGGAATGTAAACTAGTACAGCTACAATGGAAAATAGTATGAAGATTTCTCAAAAAACTAAAAATAGAATTACCATTTGATCCAGCAACCCCACTACTTTGAGTCTACTCAAAGGAAAAGAAATTAATATATCAAAGGCATACTTGCACTACTTGCGTGTTTATTGTAGCACTGTTCACAAGAGCAAAGATATGAAATCAACCTAAGTGTCCATTAATGAATGAAGAAAATGTAGTATATATATACACAATGGAATACTATTTAACCATAAAAATAATGAAATCATGTCATTTGCAGCAACATGGATGGAAATAGTGGTCATTGTCTGTATTAGTTTTTACACTGCTATAAAGAACTGCCCAAGACTGGGTAATTTACAAAAAAAAAAAAAAAAAAAAAAAAGATTTAATCGACCCACAGTTTTGCAAGGCCATATCATTATCTTAAGTTAAATAAGCCAGGCACAGAAATATATTTCACATTCTCACTCATATGTGGGAACTAAAAACTTTGATCACATGGAGGTAGATACTGGAAAGACAATAGAGCCTGGGAAGGGTGAGTGGGGGGGAGGGAGAGAATGTAAAGAAGTGAGTTAAAGTTTACAGACACACAGTAAGCTAGAAGTAATAAATTCAATGTTTGATAGCAGAGTAGGGTGACAATTCTTAACAAAAATGTATTGTACTCAGGTGCTAGATACCCTAAATACCCTGACTTGATTATATACATGCAACAATTTTGAGATTGTATAAATGGGAGAAAGTTCAAAAGCACTTCATGTATTTGAAAAAGCTTTTGCCCTATATATTCTCGTAGTAGTTTTACAATTTCTGGTTTTACATTTAGGTTTTTAATCCATTTAAAGTTGATTTTTGTATATGGTGTGAGATGAGGGTCTAATTTCATTATTTTGCATGTAATTATTCAGTTTTTCCAACATAATTTTTTGAAGAGACTTTTTCCCATTGTATATTCTTGGTGACTTGTTGAAGATCAATTGAACATATATATTTAGATTTATTTCTGGACTCTCCATTTTGTTCCACAGGTGTGTGTGTATATATATATATATATATATATATACACACACACATATATATATGTTTTGATGCTAGAACTGTACTGTTCAGATTACTACAGCTTTGTAGTATATTTTGAAATCAGGTAGTGTGATACCTCTAGTTGTGTTCTTCTTGCTCAAGATTGCTTTGGTTGTTTGGGGTCTTTTGTCATTCCATATTAATTTTAGATTTTCTTCTGTTTTTTTTAAGAAATGTGACTGGAATTTTGATAGGAATTTCATTGTAAGTATCTTGTATCTTTGGGTAATATGGACATTTTAACAGTATTAATTCTGATCCATGAACACAGGATACCTTTCCATTTATTTGTGTCTTCTTCAACTTCTTTTTATCAATGTTTACTAGTTTTCAGTATATAGATATTTCACCTCCTTGATTAAATTTATTACTATGTGTTCCATTTATTTTGATTTTATTGTGAAAATGACTGCTTGCTTAATTTTTTGGTCACTTGGAATTCCAGTAATATACTAAATAGAATTGGTAAGAACAGGTTTTTTTTTTTTAATCTTAGAGAAAAAGCTTTCAGCTTGTCAACATTGAGTAGGATAATCTTTTTAAGATATAGTGCTGGAACAACTGGACATCCACATGTGGAAAGATGAGTCTAGACACAGACCTTATATCCTTTCCAAAAATTAACTCAAATTGAATCACAGACTTAAATGTAAAATGCGAAGTTGGCTGGGCGCAGTGGCTCACACCTGTAATCCTGGCACTTTGGGAGGCCAAGGCGGGTGGATCACGAGGTCAGGAGTTTGAGACCAGCTTGGCCAACATGGTGAAACCCCGTCTCTACTGAAAAATACAAAAAATTAGCTGGGCGTGGTGGCATGCGGTTGTAGTCCCAGCTACCCAGGTGGCTGAGGCAGGGGAACAGCTTGAACCCAGGAGGCAGAGGTTGCAGTGAGCCAAGATCAAGCCACTGCACTCCAGCCTGTGGACAGGGCAAGACTCCGTCTCAAAAAAAAAAAAAAAAAAAAATGCAAAGTTGTAAAATGTCTGGAAGAAAACACAGGACAATATTTAGATGATCTTGGGTTTGGAGATGTCTTTTAAACTTTTAGAAGCTAATCTAAAAGAAGCTACACACGGCCGGGTGCTGTGGCTCACACCTGTAATCGCAGCACTTTGGGATGCTGAGGCAGGTGGATCACCTGAGGTCAGGAGTTCGAAACCAGCCTAACCAACATGGTGAAACCCCATCTCCACTAAAAACACAAAAAATTAGCCGGGCGTGGTGGCACGCGCCTGTAGTCCCAGCTACTCCGGAGGCTGAGGCAATAGAATGGTGTGAACCTGGGAGGCGGAGCTTGCAGTGAGCTGAGATCACACGACTGCACTCCAGCCTGGTGACAGAGCAAGACTCGGTCTCAAAAACAAACAAACAAAAAAGAAGCTACATATTATATGATTCCAACTATATGGCATCCCGGAAAGGCAAAATTATGGAGATGGTAAAGAGATCAGTGATTGCTGGGGGCTGGGGAGAGGAAGAAATAGATATATGGAACACAGAGGGTTTCAGGGTCAGAAAAACTACTCCTTGTGTGATACTATAACGGTGGATACATGTCATTATATATTTATCCAAACCAATAGAATGTACAACACCAAGAGTGAACTCTATTGTAAACTATAGACATTGGGTTATATCATTGTGTGCTATGGTCTAAATGTTTATCCTCACCACCACTAAATTTATATGTTGAAATCCTAACCTTCAAGGTGATAGTGTTAGAAGATGGGACCTTTTCGAAGCGGAGCCCTTGTGATTGGGATTAACACCCTTATGATAGAGACCACAGAGGGCTGGCTAGTCCTTCTATACTGCCATTTGTGGTTACAGTAAAGAGATGATTGTCAATGAACCAAGAAGCGGGCCCTCAGCAGACACTAAATCTGCTGACACCTTGATTTTGACTTCCCAGTTTCCAAAACTATAAGAAATAAATTTCTTTTTTAATAAGCTACGCAGTTTATGATATTTTGTTATAGCAGCCTGAAGAGAGTAAAAGGATGTAGAAATATAGGTTCAGTAACCATAACAAAAGTACCACTCTGTGGAAGATGTTAGTAATGTGAGAGGCTATGAATGAGGTGGCGAGGAGGTGGTATATGGGAAATGTCACTTTGTTCTGTTCAGTTTTGCTGTGAATCTAAAACTGTTCTAATAGATAAAGTTGAATAAAATATTAAAACAACAACATGTTATTGTCTTTGTAACTATTCAATGACATTTAGGCAGGGCAGAGGCTATTGGACATTATATATATCCTTAAAGTCTCCCTTTATATATATACACACAGATATAAATACATAAGTATAGATAAAGATGAAGCCTAAAAACCTAGTTTAATTATGTTAAATTTCATTAGGGAATATGTAATTTTACCTCTCGCTTTTATTATAATGGTCTTGACTTGAGCTGGCCATGCACATTTTCACCATGCTGAATTTAAAATTGGGCTACTCTATAGAGTTTTGAACAAAATGCTGATTCCCCTCAGACTCTTTACAAGATTGCTCTGAATCATACGAATTGCCCTTAATCAGTAAAGCAGCACTCATTTGACTGGCCCTATAATGTGTAACCTTCTATTTCCAAATATGGTAAACATAGAGAAGCCATCCATGTGAGAAGGTTTGAGTGGGCTTTACTCCCATTTACCCTAGTATTGATTTGTATATATGGCAGGAAGGAGGAAAAGGGATGATTTCATCCCTTCTCAGTTCCTATCCCTAAATTTTTATCTTACCAAGAACTCAAATGCTGTTTCCTTCTTTTTTTTTTTTTTTTTTTTTTTGATGGAGTTTCGCTCTTGTCATTCAGGCTGGAGCGTAATGGTGCAATCTTGGCTCACTGCAACCTCCAAATCCTGGGTTCAAGCAATTCTCCAGCCTCAGCCTCCTGAGTAGCTGGGATTACAGGCACCCACAACCACACCCAGCTAATTTTTGTTTTTTCAGTACAGACGGGGTTTTGCCATGTTGGTCAGGTTGGCCTCGAACTCCTGACCTCAGGTGATTCACCCGCCTCAGCTTCCCAAAGTGCTAGGATTATAGGTTTGAGCCACTGCTGCCAGCCAACTGTTTCTTTATGATTGAATGACAGCCATAACTAGGACAATTTACTTGGATGCTAACAGCTTGTGCAAAGATCTAGGAATGCAGATCTAGAAATATGAGGATTAGAGCCCTAATGACACGGGATAGGATGGACAGAGTCCAGAGCCAAACTTCTCCCAACTTAATGTATGTTAGTACAATCACTATGGAGAACAGTTTGGAGGTTCCTCAAAAAACTGAAAATTGAGCTAGCATACGATCAGGCAATCCCACTGCTGGGTATATATCCAAAGGAAAGGAAATTAGTATATTGAAAAGATACTTGCACTTCAATGTTTTTTGCAGTACTATTTATAATAGCTAAGCTTTGGAAGCAACCTAAGTGTCCATCAATAGATGAATGGATAAAAAAATGTGGTACATATGCACTGGAGATCATTATGTTAAGTGAAATAAGCCAGACACAGAAAGGCAAACATCATATGTTCTCACTTATTTGTGGGATCTAAAAATCATGAACTCACGGACATAGAGAGTAGAACGATGGTTACCAGGGGCTGGGAAAGGGGAGAGCTGGATGGGGCGGGGAGGTGGGAATAGCTAATGGGTACAAAAAAATAGAATGAATGAGACCTACTATTTGATAGCACAATAGAGTGACTATAGTGAATAATAACTTAATTGCACATTTTAAAAAAGAGTGTAATTGGACTGTTTGTAACTCAAAGGATACATGCTTGAAGGAATGAACACCTCATTCTACATTATGTGCTTATTTCACATTGCGTGCCCATTTCCAAATATCTAATGTACCCCATAAATAATACCTAATATGTACCAACAGAAATTAAAATTATAGTAATAATAAAAAGAAAAAAAAGACTCATAACTCCCAAAACACCCAGGTATGTTTGAAATATCCAATAAAGAGATGGAAGGGGCAGATAAGCTCTTCAATAAACATCACAAAATGACTCCATTCATTCATAAAGCAACTGCAATGACAATCCAACTTCTGTAATTTGTTATATTTTCAAATCACAGCTCAGGACCATTTTTCTTTCTTTCATGCTGTGATACAATACAGTGATTTTGTCCTCAAACAATAAAATGTAAAGCTAGCTTTACCTACATTTAGATAAATGTACTGACATAATGACTTCTTAACTTGCTATTTATTTCACACTAACAATTTAATGACAATAAAAGAGATATTTTTAATTAATATTAAATAAATACATAACCTTATAGACTATGTAAGGTTTTTATAGTTATTCCCATTTTTCCAGGAGCTGTTAACATTAAAAAGAAAATATAACAAAAGAAAACCCAGCCATTGAAGTCACAGGAACCTGGTTTTGAATTATGAATTTATCACTTTCCAACTCTTTCATATATGAAAATTTGTCCTTCTTATGAATGTACATTTAAATAATCTGTATGATAAAGATAACATAATAATATTACAATATTGTGTTAAGAATTCAATACATTTCTAGAATGTTAACTTTTTTTTTTCCTTTCTAGTCATCTCATAGAGGGCTCAACAATCTGATTTTTCCCTGAATAATTTACCAATTATTATTTTAAATTTGGAGAAAAATGTAAGTGTTTATAGGTAGTCTTTATATTAAGGGGTAGTATTTTATCATTTACCATAAATTAATGAACTTATTTCCTTAAAAGGATATTGTAAATCCTGATAAACTTAAGCACACTTTCTTAAAATTGAGAAGTCATGAGGTAGAGAATATGCCCATGAAATTACCTAAGACTGTACGTCTGAAACCAGGATTGTCAATGAAATTACATGTCTGGCTGAGAGTAATAGATGATTGGTGAGTGGTATTTCAGTTCTTTCCTGTATTCTACTGTTATCATAATGAACATTTGTTAGGTCTTTACACTTTATTTGGAATAAAATTAGCATGCTCATTCATGTCTCAGAAATTCTCTGTGGTGTCCCCTGGGGTGAAAGAGATAGAATTATGTGATATGTGTAAACAGGGATTAATCTAATCTTAGGCAAATCCACACTTTTCAATGTGAGTGAGGTTTGCAGAGGATTATAAATATGATGAAGTTAGATACAGTTTGACATCTTGTTTTTTTCGAGCGTTAATTTTTTAAAAGCTTTTCAAAAATTACTTATTAATTTTTGGTATGCAAAATCACACAGAAAAAAATCAATTGAACAAGTCAAGTTTACTTTGAGTTGAGTGTTAAAAATGTCTCTTACCTATTGGAATGGGAATTAGGTTTGATGTGATTCTAAAAGGCATCTCTATCTTCTTTGCAAAATGGCAATTGTCTTGCCTAGAGACATATGTTGAAACAATCCACATAACTTGGGACATCTTGTTCATTTTGATTCTCAGCACTGTTCATCACTTGACTGCACACCATTTATTTGGTGGCAGCCTATGAACTCTAAAGTAAATGAGTCTGGTTGCAGGGGTGGAGGGGTAGAATAGAGGAGAGAAGGCTAACATACATCATGTGGCTGGAAATTATATATTAGGAAATTACAAGCCATCACACTGAGGTTTAAGCTTTAGCTATTTCTGTATAAAAAAATAGTTTGGGGAGATTGGACTTTATCCAAAATCAATTTACAGCTATCAATTTAAAAAAAATCTTCACAGAGGGAGACATGGATGTGACACCTCTGTTAGAGCTAAACTTCTGAGACTATCAGGGATCAACACGTCAGTTTAATGAAGAATAAAAAAATCCAATCAATGCAACATCCAAGGTCAAGGTATGGGATGAAATAGAGTAAGTTGGGGTTTTCTTTCAGAAGGCTAATAGCAAAGTAGCGTTAACTCCTGGGATGTTGATAGGAATTAGAACCTGGATTATATAAAAGAATAGGCTGGGCGCGGTGGCTCACGCCTGTAATCCCAGCACTTTGGGAGGCCGAGGCGGGTGGATCAGGAGGTCAGGAGGTCGAGACCATCCTGGCTAATACGGTGAAACCCCGTCTCTACTAAAAATACAAAAAAAAAAAATTAGCCGGGCGTGGTAGCGGGCGCCTGTAGTCCCAGCTACTCGGGAGGTTGAGGCAGGAGAATGGCATGAACCCGGGAGGCGGAGCTTGCAGTGAGCCAAGATAGCGCCACTGCAGTCCAGCCTGGGAGAAAGAGTGAGACTCCGTCTCAAAAAAAAAAAAAAAAAAAAAAGGAATAGATGATATAATTAAAACCATAGAAATCATATCTGTTTTCAATATCTAGGGTAAAAGAGTAAAAACATTTGAAGTTATTAAAGTATTGACTGGTCAAAGAGTAGAGGGAAAGGCCATAAAAGGTTATAGTTTCCCTAGAGCCATAAAATCAGAATAGAGAAATAGAGAAGCAACACTACATGTGCAGTATAAATGGATTCAGCTGTCCATGACTATGACTATGAGCTGTTGGTGATTAGAATCAAGACTATTCTATCACAGCTGGAGCCGTTAGAATGGTCTTGGGTGGGATTTAAAATGGGGGGAAAATTCTGCATTTGAATCTCAAGTCTGTCTTTCAAATTACAGAAAGTCCTTAGAGGCTTACTACCCAAATAAAATTGTACAAACTAGAAAAGAAAACATGAGTTTAACTACAGGTGTCCTAAAATGATTACACTCACTAAATCAATATTTAGGTGTAATTGTAAAGGAACAAATTGAACGGCTCTTGAATGGTACTGTAAGAGTCTAAAGCTCTAAACTGAAGAATGTGGTTTATGGAAAAAATTTCAGAAAATAGCATTTTTATGTGTTTGTAATTTTACAAAAGAAATGTAATAAAGCTATTTAGAGTATGAATTCAGTAAGGAGTTAAACCTTTCATAATGAACCTAAAATCACTGTGGTTTCAGTAATTTAAAGATATTCTCTATATGGTTTATTAAAACACTTTCCTTAATTAGTCACTACTTAACCTTCACTATATCCTAAGTATCTCATTCTTTAGCTCTATAAAAACTGACATCATACCTATGTGGCTATTTTGGCTGTATTCTAAATGGATTTTTCCTTTCATTTTATAGGTATCCTAAATTTGGGACCATTATTCTCTTGATTTCATTACTTTAGCAGGTGCTATGCCCAGGTTTTGGCTATCTAGCTTTGTTCAGGGCAGGTTTTCAGAAGCAGGAGGGAAAAAAGTAGTTTAATGCAGACCAGGCACCTGCTGTCAAATAAAATCAACATGGAATAAATCATCCCTGCCTGGGAGGAAAAATTTTAACTTTCCCTTGGCTGTCTGCAGAGCATAGCACAGCACCTGAGACATCATTATTGGACTGCTTTTTTCAAAGGGCGCTATTGCTCTTTGATATCTAATGCCAAAACATTTATGCCATATCTGGGATTTGTAAGACTTACTTTGGATACTGGTTGGTGTGACTATGTTTGTGCTTATTTTATTATTTTCCTCTTACCCATCATTTCACATTTTTCACTAAGTTTAATGACATATTTTTAGCTACACAAATTACATGTATATCAAGATTTTAAAAAATAAGTAGTAATGTGTTTTGCTAAGAAGATTTCATGAAAGTCACATGGTTCATAAAATGAGAAAACTGTATGAGCCAGTTGGCAAAAATATACTCATTTCAAAATGTATGGAAAATAACTTGTTCACCAGAATAGACTCTTATCCCTTTTATTGAACCACTTAACATGAATGGGCACCTACTATGTAAAACCCTTTTCCAGGCACAATGAGATTTAAGATGAAGAGTAAGAGTCTAACCCACCCCCTAGATATTTATAATACAATGTTATCAGGAAAAATAATATACGCATATTCATATGTGAATTTTAAGACAAATAATGTAAAGGCTATGATCCAAAGTTTCTCAAAGTTTGTTTCTCAAATTGCAGCATCAGCATCACCTGGGAGCTTATTAAAAATGCATATTCTCAAGTTGCATCTCAAACCTACTGATTCAGAAAGTAGAGGATGGGGCCCAGAAATCTGTGTTCTAACAAGGCCTCAGGTGACTCCGATGCATGAATTAGTTTGAGAATTACTGTGCAATGCAGTTATAAACAAGGTGTTCAAGAAGTAACACAGAGTTGTTTTCTTTTTATTGAAAGGGAGGTATTAGTCCATTTTCGCACTGCTATAAAGAACTACCTGAGATTGAGTAATTTATAAAGAAAAGAAGTTTAATTGACTCACTATCCTGTATGGTTGTGGAGGCCTCTGGAAAGTTATAATCATGGTGGAAGGCAAAGGAGAAGCCAGGCACGTCTTATGTGTTGGCAGGAGAGAGAGAGAAAGAGAGAGAGAGGAACCACTACGCACTTTTTTTTTTTTTTTTTGAGATGAGGTTTCACTCTGTCACCCAGGCTGGAGTGCAGTGGTGTGATCTCGGCTCACTGCGACCTCTGCCTGCTGGGTTGAAGTGATTCTTATGTCTCAACCTTCCAAATAGCTGAGATTATAGGTGTGTGGCGCCATGCCTAGCTGATTTTTGTATTTTTTCACTAGTGACAGTTTCGTCATGTTGGCCAGGCTGGTCTTGAACTCCTTACCTCAAGCGATCCACCTGCCTTGGTCTCCCAAAGTTCTGGGCTTACAGATGTGAGCCACTTCGCCTGGCCCTGCCACACACTTTTAAGCCATCAGATCTCATGAGAACCCACTCATGAGACAGCACTAGGGGAATGGTGCTAAATCATTAGAAACCACCCTCATGATCCAATGACTTCCACCAGGCCCCACCTTCAATACATGGGGATTACAATTTGAGATAAGATTTGGGTAGGGACAAAGAGCCAGACAGTATCACAGACTTTCAAGGGAAATTAAGAAAGGAATGAATATCTATTGAATGCTTCCTATGTGCCAGAGCAATTGTTTTATTATTATAGCAATCTATAAAGTTACTTTCAATTTACAGAAGAGAAAAGTATCACAGACTTTAATAAAATTGCCCAAGGTCACACACCTAACTCTTGATCAAGAAAGGAGCTGAAACTGTGTCTATTCAAAACTCAGTGAGAAGAGATACAAGAGATACAAGAAGGATGGTTTTACTGAAATATAGTTTCACCAGCCTCATAGGGACTGCGGTATTCATAATTCTAAGATGGACCCCAAGATTCTTAGCTTCTGCTAATATACATACCTTCTCCCAATGGTTCAAACAATATCTAGGCACTGCTATAAAGGGATTTTAGAGATTTAACTAGGCCTAAATCAGTTTACATTAACATAGGGATATTATCTGGGCAAGCTGACTAATCCCAACAGATCTTTACATCTGGGTTAAGAAGTCAGAAAAAGATGAAATCAGAAATTGGAAGCATGAAGACTCAATGCAGTGTTGCTGGTTTGAAGACAAAGAAGATTATTTGGCAAGAAATGGAAGTGGTCTCTAGTAGCTGAGAGTGGTCCACTGTTGGTAGCCAGCAAGAAATGGGAAATTCATTCATACAGTCACACAAAAATAAATAAATTATGTCTACAACTGGTTAACTTGGAAGAAAACCCTGATCCTCAGATGGGAATAATAGCTCCAGCTGAAATCATGATTTAAGCCTGACAAGACCCTGAGCAGAGGGCCCACCTACTTTACCTGGGCTCCTGACCCTCAAAAAGAATGAGGTAGTAAGTTTTTGATGTTTTAGGCCACATGGCTTATAGTCATTTGTTAGGTAGTAATATAAAATAAATACAGATTTTGGTATGAAAAGTGGTGTGCTGCTATAATAAATAATTAAAATATGTGGAGTACATACTTGGAACTGGATAGTGGGGAGAGAATGGAAGAATTCTGAGGCATATGGTAGAGGAAGCCTATATTCCCTTGAACAGTTAGAAGAAATGTGAACATGAAAGACACTAACGGTGAAGGCTTAGAAGGAAATGAAGAGCATGATAGAGAAATCCCAACTGGCTTTGGACAGATTGCAGGTGGAAATCTTGAACTTAAGGATTCTGATGGTGATGCTCACAAGGAAGTTATGAGTATGTTACTGGAAAGTGAAGGAAGGGAGATCCTTGTTAGGTAGTGGCAGAATGTAGAGCAAAACTATATTCTGCAGCTATCTGGAAAGCAGAACTTTTAAGTAATAAATGCAGCTGTATAGATAAGGAGATTTCAAGCAAGGTGCAAAAGGTTTTTCTCATTTCTTCTTGTCACTTATGGTAAAATTTGAGAGGAGAGACAAAAATTATGGAAAAAACACATTAAACAAAATCAATTGTTAAGCAAGTGTCCCCTGCAGGAAAAGATACAGTAGAGGGGTTAGCCGGATGCTGTGTGATACACATACATAGGCAGAACACTGGAGCACATGCTGAATCTGAAAGAGGGAAAGATATTCCCACACAAGGTCATAAGTCCAGTACAGGATGTGAGGACTCTATCTCTTGGTTGAGTTCCAAGCTCAACTCCTATTCTTATACGGCCGAAAGAGGGTCCAAAGACTGAAACACATCAGACTGCCTTCCCAAATTAAACAAGGATCTGATGATTGGGGAAGTGTGTAGCCTATCCATATGGTGGAAGATTCTAAAATTAAGATATTGCTTCCAAAATATGGCATAGAGTAAAAGACAAGGCTGTGGCCATATAATTGTTTGCTAAAACCTTAGAAAGAAAAAAAAGTCAGTCACAGGAAAGGATATTTTAAAAGATTAAGAGTATGCCTTACAGATCCTCTCAGACTAGATCACCTGTAGGAAGCTTAAGAGAGTTGGCTCCTGACCATTGCAGCAGGAGCACAAAAAAAAAAAAAAAAAAAAAAAAAAAAGGGTGGGGGGTAATCTCCAAAAGATGATTTGTAGCTGTGGCTTTTGTTTAATAGAGGGAAATCAGGAAATCCAGCACAATTCCCAGAAGATTGATATATTTCTTGAGAAAATTATATCAACAAAAATACATCCAGGTTGGATTGAAAAGGACAGAGAAAGTAGGAAATGAAAAGAAGCTACCATGTATCTGAAATTCCACTGTGTAGAAGCAGGCTGATGAAACTGCTTAATTGCAAAGGCTTGCTATCTTTAATGACTACAGAAGGATGACTCAGAATGTGAAATCAAGAGCCCCGATTATGACGCTGAGAGCCATAAAGGATTGGTCCCAGGCCTTGAAGCCGGATCAAGGAACTCTGGCCTAACTGGATTTCAAAATTGCTTTGGCCCAGCAACTCCTTTTACTTTGCACTTTTATCTTTTTTGAAATAGAATGTCTATAACTTTAACCTGTGCCAATTCCACTGTTGTTGCAAGGAAACATAATTTAGGCGCATGATTTTATCTTCAGTTTCATAGGTCCACAGATACAAAGAAAATGTGACCCAGGATGGATTATAACTTGGGGTCTGATCAGTCCTAATTTTGAGCATTTAAATGTTAAATGGTGAAATTTAGATTTAATAAATGATGAAATGTTAGATTTGAGCTGCCACTATAATGGAATGAGATTCTTGGAAAGCTTAGGAAAGGATGAGTGTATTTTGCATTTGGGAGATACATGAATCTTTTTGGGAACGGAGGACAGACTGTGTTAGGCAGAATTTTAAGTGACCTCAGAGATTTCTGGACTCTGGTGTACACATGCCTTCTCCCATTATTCAATCAAATATTCATCTAGCTACTGCTGTGAAGGGATTTTTCATACATAACTAAGAACCTAAATAGTTTAGTTTTCTTCTAAACTACATGGCAAAGACAAAAGAGTATTTTTAAGTAGATTATTTGTTGAATTAAAGTTGTTTTGAATAACAAAGTTAAATAATTGATATAAAGTGACCACTGTTCTCCTAAATTAAATATTATTTGCTTTCTTTTATGTAGTCCTAGAATTATCATGTAAATTACTACACTTCAAAAGAATCCCTCAATTTGTCAAATGATAAGATAATCATTACCTCTGATTATTCTTTTGTCTGAAGAGTCTGATGTGCCTCCCATTCACTTCTAGGTCACCAGTATTAATCTCAGATGCCTTGTTTTTTCTATTTTTTTCTTTTTTCTGTTCCTTTTTGTTTTACGTAGTTGTCCTTGGAATTTACTTTGAGCCCAGTTATTTTAACTTAATCTATAGTTTTTGAAAATAATGTTACATTTCCATAGATTCTATTTTAAACACTTTTATGGTATATCTTTATTTATATAAACAATGTAGACATTTTATTTTAGACTATCTTTGGTGTGTCAGAACTTTTGGGCATTCATTAGAATAGCTATGTACTCAGTTTCTCTGGGTATTTGTGGTAGTCAGTGCTAATAAAAGGGCTCTTACGTAATAAAAATTTCACTTTTCTGGGTATCACAGCGATACAGTCCAGGCCCATATCATATATAAACCTAGTGCCAGCAAAAGAATAAGAGCTAATTGTTCTGAATGGAACCATAAAGTCTGTCACCACATGAATTGGTGACCGGATTTGTTCTGCTGAAAGATCCATCAGTGAATTGGACTATCAATTTAAATTTGACTGAATTCAAACCAGATGACCTTTATAAAAGCCTCATGGGCACTACTGGGGAGGAAAATGAAAGAGTAGTATAGAACTTCAGCTGCCACATTATATATAATAATGATTTTAACTACTTTATTCTAAGTACCAAATTCCAGATTGTTGTAGACTCCTTTGAATATATGGCTGAGAACTTCACTTTAGAAAAGATATATAGTCCTCAATATTACAAGGTGAAACTAATTTTCCAAACAGAACTCACCTAAAAAGGGTTACTATTTCAAGCTGAACACTGCTTCTTCCTTTGCTTTGACTTTTCTCTGTGAAGTTGAAGTTATTTAAACTTCACTATATGTTGGTAATGCTAAGATTGATTCCATTTCATTTAGTGATCCTTATTTTGGAATAACGTTGATTTTTTTCTGCAACATGAATGGGGTATTTGCAATTTCTGAGATAAGGAATAGTTCAAATGAGAGCAGGAGTGAGAAAGGTCTAAGATAATTTAATTAACAAATATTTATTCCTAACCAAGTTCACCAGCTGAAATAGAACTAATAGCTATTGATATTCTAAACTTATTCATAATCTTACCAAATGGACATTATCGAAATTGTATGGGTTTTACCTCCACAATATTCTTTGCTTTGGACACATCATTACTTTATTAATTGTCCTTTTGCTGTATATAATGTATGCATGGGTACACATATATGCACATGCATTCTATTTGTCATGCAGACTCTCTAAAGCAACCCAAGAAATGTCAGCAGACCTCCTGGAGGCAGGAAGTGAGACTCATTTCAATTTCAAACTACATTAATTCTGAATGAAATCAAAGCTATTCTCACATTTATTATGGCAACCTGGTACAAGTGAAAAATTGCAGAATTTTAATAAAGCCATTTCCATTGGTTTCCTTACATTCCTGCAAACTCATAAATCAATTTGTCTGTCAGCCTTTACAAATTTATCAGTTCTTATGAGTAAATGTGACAGCCAAATACTATTTAAATCTATAAAGCTATATCTCCGTTAGTGAGCTAAATAAAGTGTTGGCCTCAAAGATGCCCTCTTTGTTATTTAGAGTTTATTTATTTCTAGCTCATTTAAACTATCTGAAGCAACAGGAAATATTTTACCCAGAGCAACAAAAACAACAAAGATTAAGTCAAAAGTCTATGTTTCTTTAACAGTCGAGTACAAAATAAAATTAAATTGAAAATCAAGTTAAAGTAAGAAAAGCAAAATGCTTTATTCAATTTTTTAAAAGAAGGGAAAAAAAACCTATGCACGTGAATTATACTGTAAAAAAATACCTCTTAGTATCTTTGAAATTTACTCTTTAGATCCTTAACACCTTTGCATACACATGGTAAACATTAATTTCTGGGTAATAAAAACGTGATTTAATGCCACATTCACAGCTTTATGCATATTCCAAATGTCTCAGCAGACTAATTAGAAGTATCACATTTTATGGAATGAGCATTCCTCCTTATTTTCTTGGTCTCTAACTACTGTGTAAAATTTAAATAAATGAGGTATGTCTACAGCAGAGAGAAAGGTGGAGAAAATGCTAAGTAGAACTGTAGTTAGGCTAATAAGGTGAATGTTTTGGGTCTATAATTTTCGCACCAACAAAATTTCTTTAGAAGGGTCACAGTCGGAAAGTGAAGATAATCAGACAAGTAAGATTTCTGAACATTACAGAATTTATGACATTATCCAAAGCAGTAACTCCTCAGGCCAGTTGAGTAGATGTTAAGAAACAGTCAATAGTCCTAATTTGTGTCTATTATTTCGTACTGCCAGTCAGATGGCTTTGTAATTGAAATGCTTAGTAACAGTTTTCTACCTAAATTCTAATGATGCCCTTTATAATTCTCTTTTTAATGCAGTTCCTGAACTTTAGAAAGGTTGTTCACTGCCAAATGTCAGTTCATTGTGAAGTGCTGTATTGGAAAACCTCTTGGTTTTTAAAAAAGATGAAGTATTGTTCATTATGCCTGTTGAAAATTGCATTGTCCAATCATATGCTAAATTGTTGATCAGTTGTCTCCTATCAAATAACAGGTAGAAAAAGATTAATAACTTATTTTCTAATTTAACAAATATGCCATATGTAGAATATTTGAAAATAATATTTTAAAAGAAAATGCACAATTTATTAAATTACAAAAGCTTATCATAAAAACTTTATGGTCACTTAATTTGTGAACTCTAGTAAAGAATTATTATCATAGAGTCACCATTAAAATGATCAGGTAAAATTTATCATCATCACTTTCCATCCAATTCATACCTTCTGGAAATAATTTTCTCCTTTTCTATTTTGGAATCAAAGATCTTTTTGCTCATCCTGCTTTTTTGATTGATTGTTAAAACACGTGAACCCAGAGTTTCTGAGATATACAAGTTAATTAAATTTTAATTTTTAATAAAAAGAACAAAAAAACAGAATTTTTCAGAGTAAAAAAATTATTTTTATTCAATTTGTTATTTAAAAATTGGATGGCAATTGGATAACTTCAAAACTATGTCCCACAATGAGCAAATATAGTTTAAATATAGTTTAAATTTAGTGGGAGAGACTGAAAAATGCGTGTATTTTTGACATCTGGATATTGATTAAGATTAAGATCCCTAAAACTAGAAGATCAAAATGAAAAGCCAACTAAAATTTTATTTATCCTATTATGGAGGAAGTTTAATATAATTTATTCTGTTTATACCTATTTAACTGATATGTTAATTTACAAACATATTGAACAAAGGTACATGTGTCTCTTCTTGGGATTTGCAGCTTCGGGAGATTAAGAATTTTAGATTTGCTTTTCTTACGGAGCTCTGTCAGAAGTCGTTTATGGGTAAATTATTCTGATTAGGACTAGACTGTTTCTCAGGAATGCCATAAAATAAATCTAAATGTCTCAGCTGTGTTTCTGGTCCAGCAACACCCTCATTAAAGAAACACCACACAATTGCTATGTTGGCAGCCTTGATTTTAAACACCACTCTAGGTTGCATGTAAAAGAGAATAAATTGCCTTCTTATTCTTCTAAAAGTCCATAGTGCTTGTAATTTAGTATTGAGAGGCACTCTGAGAACAATGTCCAGAAGCATAAACTACTTCTCCCATAAGGGTATGATACCTGTGAAACAGATGTCATTAACCACAACTCTCAATTTTTCATGTTTGACAGGCAAAGCCAAATATTTTAGGAATTATGTAACCACCCTTAATAAGTGATAAGTAAAAATACTCCCAAGTTAAATTTCATTTCCAGTTTCAGAGGACTTCATTATCCTTAGAAAAATCAATGATCAGAATATGAGAGAAAAAGAAAACTGAATTTGAAAGCTCAAGACACTAAAAAATTAAGATTTCAGTGGGGCTTCAGTCATGTCATATATCAATTACAATATTTTTCTGTGGTGCTGATTCCAAAATACAGACTCTCTAGCCTATATATATAACTGAGACGATCCCTTAGGGTTTGAAAATATGAGAAACTGGCTCTGTCAGAATGCAGACTGCTTAGAGGTAAATGTTCAGTATCAAATCTGCTCTTATTTTTAAAATGTGGCTTTTGGAATAGTTTTTTACCGCTTATTATGATGTTGCCAAGTGTCATTTGTGCTGAACTGCTTTAAAAATATGAAGAATTGTATGTCTCAGAGCTAAGAAAAAATACTGGATGTGAATAAAATACTTTGCCCTAAAATCCCATTACGAAAAATGGACAAATTTTGATTACCTATGCACATGCCATGGATTCACATGATAAAGGACAGAAAACAAACACAGTTTCTTTGCATCATCATAAGATAATCCACAAGTTACGTGGATTTGTATAAAATTTTATTTTAGTAAATTGACCTCATTGACTTCATTCTCCTTATCATGATGACAGAATCATTGAACTGATTGAAATATTTGACAATACATGCTTTTAGCATTTTGATTCTTTGTTCAGATGAGGAAGAAAATGTTCAATTCAGTTTAAGGTACATTTAATGAGCACTTACTCTCATTATTGCAGTCACTATATCAGACACTGAGATGCATAATGAATAAACCAGAGACTTTATGTATTCATCTAGTTATTGCATGTTCAACTCTTATGGACTTTCCAACTAAGAACAATAACAACAAAAATCAAAACAAATTAATCAAAACAAAAATCTTCAAAAGTCATCCCAAACATAAAATAATTGAGTTTCAACACAAATATTTCCTTTTCTTTCTCCCACCCTCTTTTCACTGTAATTCTCACTGTATAAATAAAATTACTTAAAAGTTTCCCAGTCGAGAAACAGAAGCAATGAAAATTAGGTAATTTATTCAGTGTTTCCAGAAGCCACTTAAAATTAGCAGGTGTGGGAGAAGAAATACAGATCTCTGGCTTTGTGTTGAATAGAAGAATTGAATTAAAAGACCATGCCCTAAATCTGGCTCCAAAGCCTCCCATTTTTGTAATTTGGTACAGTTGTGTGACTTTGGAAAAGTCACTTAAATTTGTAGCACCTTAACCAATTCACCTGTAAAATGACCTATAATACCTTTCCTTTCTAACTTACAAGGTCAAAATGCTGATTAAATGAAATAGTATACATACGGAAACACAATTCAATATTCTCAGTTTTGTAATTAATAGATATTTAATGCAAAATCACTTGCAGAAATTAAAGGTTTCTCATATTAAGAAATGCCAAACATTCTGAATTGTCAAAAAATGGGCACTGCCAGGTGCAGTGGCTCATGCCTGTAATATAGGTGGCTTTGAGACTCTGAGGCAGGAGGATCATTTGAGGCCAGGGGTTTGAGAGAAGCCTGGGAAACACAGTGAGAACCCCAGCTCTACAAAGTTTTTTTAAAAAATTAGCTGGGCATGATGGTGCACATCTGTAGTTTCAGCTACTCAGGAGGCTGAGGCAGGAGGATCACTTGAGCCCAGGAGTTTGAGGCTGCAGTGAGCTATAATTATGGCACTGCACTCCAGCCTCAGTGACAGAACAAGACCCTGTCTCAAAAAAAGAGGTGGGACACCAGATGAAGTTATTAAATTTAATAGATACGGTAGTTAAAGTGATATTTTCACTTATCCATGTTCAAAAACCAATTTTCTGAGTTTGTTTTTGTTTGTTTCTTTTTATAACAAAGGCTTATACTCTTAGTTAAAGCCCCTTTTGGGATATGCTATATTAATGCTCTGAATAACACTCTGAAGATTTTTTATAAGTTTCAAGAGCTGATATTTTGAAAATGTCTATTAGAATGACTAGTCATTCTAGAACCTGGTGGACAAAGTAATACATCCAGCAATAGAAGTAAACCCTGCAAATGAAATGGTCTTTCAAAGATGCCAAAGCATTATTGGTGCCCTTATGGAGTTGACAGGAAGCCAAAGCTGAAGAGCATATTTTAATCACTTGATTTAATTCAATTATCACTGTAGCTATTATAAGAAAACGATTTCCAATTCTGTGAAGAAAGGCATTGGTAGCTTGATGGGGATGGCATTGAATCTGTAAATTACCTTGGGCAGTATGGCCATTTTCATGATATTGATTCTTCCTATCCATGAGCATGGAATGTTCTTCCATTTGTTTGTATCCTCTTTTATTTCATTGAGCAGTATGGAACCAAAAAAGAGCCTGCATTGCCAAGTCAATCCTAAGCCAAAAGAACAAAGCTGGAGGCATCACACTACCTGACTTCAAACTATACTACAAGTCTACAGTAACCAGAACAGCATGGTTCTGGTACCAAAACAGAGATATAGATCAATGGAACAGAACAGAGCCCTCAGAAATAACGCCACATATCTACAGCTATCTGATCTTTGACAAACCTGAGAAAAACAAGCAATGGGGAAAGGATTCCCTATTTAATAAATGGTGCTGGGAAAACTGGCTAGCCATATGTAGAAAGCTGAAACTGGATCCCTTCCTTACACCTTATACAAAAATCAATTCAAGATGGATTAAAGACTTAAACGTTAGACCTAAAACCATAAAAACCCCAGAAGAAAACCTAGGCATTACCATTCAGGACATAGGCATGGGCAAGGACTTCATGTCTAAAACACCAAAAGCAATGGCAACAAAAGACAAAATTGACAAATGGGATCTAATTAAACTAAAGAGCTTCTGTACAGCAAAAGAAACTACCATCAGAGTGAACAGGCAACCTACAAAATGGGAGAAAATTTTTGCAACCTACTCATCTGACAAAGGGCTAATATCCAGAATCTACAATGAACTCAAACAAATTTACAAGAAAAAAACAAACAACCCCATCAAAAAGTGGGCAAAGGACATGAACAGACACTTCTCAAAAGAAGACATTAATGCAGCCAAAAAACACGTGAAAAAATGCTCATCATCACTGGCCATCAGAGAAATGCAAATCAAAACCACAATAAGATACCATCTCACACCAGTTAGAATTGCGATCAATAAAAAGTCAGGAAACAACAGGTGCTGGAGAGGATGTGGAGAAATAGGAACACTTTTACACTGTTGGTGGGACTGTAAACTAGTTCAACCGTTGTGGAAGTCAGTGTGGCGATTCCTCAGTGATCTAGAACTGGAAATACCATTTGACCCAGCCATCCCATTACTGGGTATATACCCAAAGGACTATAAATCATGCTGCTATAAAGACACATGCACACGTATGTTTATTGCGGCATTATTCACGATAGCAAAGACTTGGAACCAACCCAAATGTCCAACAATGATAGACTGGATTAAGAAAATGTGGCACATATACACCATGGAATACTATGCAGCCATAAAAAATGATGCGTTCATGTCCTTTGCAGGGACATGGATGAAATTGGAAATCATCATTCTCAGTAAACTATCACAAGAACAAAAAACCAAACACCGCATAGTCTCATTCATAGGTGGGAATTGAACAATGAGATCACATGGACACAGGAAGGGGAATATCACACTCTGGGGACTGTGGTGGGGTGGGGGGAGGGGGGAGGGGGGAGGGATAGCATTGGGAGATATACCTAATGCTAGATGACGAGATAGTGGGTGCAGCGCACCAGCATGGCACATGTATACGTATGTAACTAATCTGCACAATGTGCACATGTACCCTAAAACTTAAAGTATAATAATAAAAATAAATAAATAAATAAATTTAAAAAAAACAATAGAAATCTAAAAAAAAAAAAAAGAAAACGATTTATACTACCTAAGTAATAAATATATATATGAGAGTTGCTTGGCAGATCAATGGAAGAATGACATTTACTAAAAACTGAATTCTTATGGTTTTAGAGGTAACAAACTTTGTAAGGTCTGAGCCAATACATACTTTCCATATTATATGAAATGATTATCCCTATAGACACTTTGATTTATTCTTAAAATTGATGTAGCTAATTTGGAATTTGATTATCTTTATCTTTAGACAGGGAACAGTGTCCAGTTATTCTGAAGGTCGGGATGCAGCTTTTGGACACTTTTTGATAGTTTAGAACGAAGCAAAGGGAGTTGCTGCGTCTGCCTGTCTATCTGTGTCCCCCAAAAGAATTTGCAAAGCAGCTGAACACAAACTGTCACCAGTAAGGGAAAGAAATTTCACAGACTAAAAAAAAAAAAAAAACTTATCAGGATTTGAGTCTAAGGGTCAACTGATGTTTGATTTATGAATCTTGTTTGGGAAATACTAAAAGAGTGAGTTCATGTGAAAATATGTACCCTGAACTTTTCTTTCAAGATATGTCAATGGGATTTTTAGACAATGAATAAAAAGAAAAAGAAAGATCAGAAAAGGTCACATTTATTTTGGGTCTGGGAGATTGTGCTTTTATCAGAAAAGAGGAATTTTGACAAAAATTAACAGCAATAACAAAAAAAAATTCTGATTTGACAGCGAGGTTCCTGCACATGAGGTTGCAATGTCTGAGTGGGGGCAATTTGCTAACATGAAGAAATACTTTTCCAGACAATTGGTTAGAGGGTGCAGGTGGCAGGTGTGGTAAAGGTGTCAGCTGAATATTAATTGGCCACAGAATTGGATACCACTTGTTCTCTTTCAAACATAAGCTTGAAGATGTTTCTCTTTCAAACACGAGACCAGAAGGTGACACTTAAAACCTCTACATTCAAAACAGCTCAGTAGTTTTTAAAATTCTTCAAAATGGCCAATGTTGTTTCCTCTACTTAAATGCCCAGAACTAGCTAGATTTATTTACCTATTTACTACTTAAAACAAACTTTTAGTGCTAAAGAACAACTACAGCAATAATACTGAATAAAATGCCTTCTTTTTATTTTTGGATTTTTATATATTTGGTTTATTTTATAGCCTGCAACACAATCTAGTAAGATGGAAAGAGCAATAATTTTGGAGTCATAAAACCAGACTTGGAAACTTTGCTCTAGCACTAAAAAGATACTGGATTTTTTGAAGATTACAGAATCAAAGTGCTAGCTTCTTCATCTATAAGATGGCAACAATAAAGTTAAGTGCTTTTTTAGAAGAACATGAATTAAATAAAACAATTTCTGAATTTTCTGGACCATTGCCCACCAAACAAAAATTGTCCAATGAGTGTTCAATTCTCTTCCATAGGAAATGAGACACATCTGATATTAGCTACCTATTACACTTATTGGACATTTCTTTTTACTGTTACATGGGTATAAGATAAATGTATTCCATCTCTTTTTCTTTCAGTTCTATTCGGCCAATTGAAAGTGTTCTCTCAAAATTTAATATAATTCCAAGGATAACAGTTTTGTATTCTACTTCTCCTTCTTTGACTATATGCTTACCTTTAGATAGAAACAGAAGACATTTTTTATTGTGATATGTATTGTAAATCCATACAGTATTGTTTTGACACAATTTTCTAATGCTGCTTAAAAAGTTAACAGCTGCAGACAAGAGAATTCCATCTCACAGTTGAATTTTACAGCATCACAAGACAGCATATGTGCTCATCTACAGTGTGGCAAACTTGTCCACAGTTCCTCAAAGAGCAGATAAGTTTTTCATGGTAGAAGAAAAACATGTCGTCTTGGGAATAAAACAATTATAATCTCTCTGTTTGATTTTTGTTCTGTTTTCTAGAGAACTTTAAGTGTTATTTTATTTTCTGATTAACCCAAGGAGAGCAATTAAAGATTTTGTCTCCATTTTTCAAGACCTGTGATTTGATATTGTAAAAGGACCCAACTTTGTTAAAATCCAAAGATAATAGTGAGCTTTAGTAAGCAATAAATAAGAATCAAATATTGATGATGAGGATGCAGTGCCGCTAATAACAAAGCTATAGGCTACAGAGAAAAACAAAACCGTAAATTCTAGCTATAGTTTCATTCAGCAAATCATCTTGGGAAAGTGATTGAACCACTTTATGTCTTAGGTTCCTCAACCATAAAACAGAAACAGTAGAGACGCAGGCAGGCTGGCTAGCCCTAAAATTGGGGCTTAGTCTGGGAGGATTCTTGGATAAATTAGTGGTGTTAAAATAGCAATCTTTTATTGAACTGAAGCTTCTCCTTTGTGGAGCGAGACTAACATGCAGGCAGCGTGTCAGAGCCTTATTTTTGGGCTGTTGGCAACTGTATTTAAATCCACTTATGCTCCCTTTTGATTAATGCAAAATCAGACACATGTTACTGCAAATTGAGGGGTGAGTTGTTTAGAACTTTGTAGGAAAGGGGCAGTAACTTCCAGGTCATTGCCATGGAAAGGGCCAGTAGCTTCCAGGTCATTGTCATGTTATTTGTAAACTGTCATGGCATTGGTGGAAGCGTCTTATGGTAATATGCAAGGAGGGCAGCTGGGGATCATTTTCCTTGCCATCTGCTGGGTTCAGCAGATTTCTTCACATTATCCTATCTGGAACAGATCCTACTTTGGTCAGCAGGGTTGTGACAAGAAAACAAGTCATGCAGGGCTGGGCGTGGTGGCTCACGCCTGTAATCCCAGCACTTTGGGAGGCTGAAGCAGGTGGATCATGAGGTCAGAAGATCGAGACCATCCTGGCTAACATGGTGAAACCCCGTCTCTACTTAAAATACAAAAAATTAGCCAGGCGTGGTGGCGGGCACCTGTAGTCCCAGCTACTAGGGAGGCTGAGGCAGTAGAATGGCATGAACCCAGGAGGCGGAGGTTGCAGTGAGCCGAGATTGTGCCACTGCACTCCAGCCTGGGTGACAGAGTGAGACTCCATCTCAAAAAAAAAAAAAAAAAAAAAAGAAGACAAGTCATGTAGGTATCCTAATTCAATAGTAAACATTTTGTAAAGTCAGCTTGAGAATTAAATGAGATAAACTTGAAAGCATAGTATAGTCACTGGCACATTATAAGCTCTCAATATGTTTTGCTTTTATTATGACAATATAATGATAACTATACATACTCCCATATAAACATATTCGAAATGGGATGAACATTAATCTACTCAATTATTTAGTTGTTATTAAACACTAATTGTGCCATCTGCATTTTTGATAGACACTGACTTCCTCTTCAGTCTATAAGATACTGGCACACTGGAGTTTGGTTGGAGTAGAGAACTGTGAATTTTCTGTTAATCAGCTTATTTCAAAATGTAAGATAATACAAAGTAACACTGTCTCATGCCTGTAATCCCAGCACTTTGGGAGGCTGCGGTGGGTGAATCACTTGAGGTCAGGAGTTCAAGGCCAGCCTGACCAACATGGTGAAACACCATCTCTACTAAAAATACCAAAAAAAAAAAAAAAAATAGCCGGGTATGGTGGCACACACCTGTAGTCTCAGCTACTAGGGAGGCTGAGGCAGGAGAATTGCTTGAACCTCGGAGGAGGAGGTTGCACTGAGCCAAGATTGTGCCACTGGACTCCAGCCTGGGCAACAAAGCGAGATTCCCTCTTAAAAAAAGAAAACATACAAACAAACAAAAAAACAAACTAATACCTACAAAGCATTCTTGTCAAACAAATCAATTAAAAAAACCAAACTTGAATCTGATGAAGCCTCTAGAATTCCATAATATTGTAGAGTTTTTATGGGGATATCTAATTTAAAAATACACAGCATCATACCAAGCTTATTTATCTGTGAGTAATAAAATTTGGGCTATTTGGACTTTCTAAAGTCTATGGGACATGTAATAACAGCTTAAATGTAGCAATAGAAGGGGTACAAGGGATAGAAAGATGAGCAGACTTCAAAGAGATTTTAAGGAGGAGCATTGCTTAGAGACAGGGATTAGTTGGGATGCTGTTAGAGAAAGGCTGAGGTTTTCCCAGGTCCAAAGAGAGGGTTATTGCCAAGTTTGATAGTTCTGTAGAAGGAAAAGTAGACAGAAGGCAAGGAGAGATGGTTTATTAAAAGGACAGTTTGTGACATGTTAAAGTTAAAGCATAGGCTATCTAGGGGGAATGTGAAAGGGCCAAAATTTAGGGAAGGGTGTAGGCTAAACATATAGCTGGTACAAATCAAACAACAAATTAACTGACCAATAAAACATTTTCTTAAAAAAAAAAAAACATTTTGGCTCCTTTTTGGATCCCACATAGAGAAAGTTTCCTCTGCCAAAACTGAACTGTTTGTAGGCAGTATTTTTTATTATAAATACTCTTTCCTTTTTGAAAAACTTTATTTTCTTATCCTGTTGTTTTCTTGCCTTCTGTTGGGATTGTCTGTAGACTTTACAGTAAAGGAAAATTAATGCTTATAAAATAGTTAAATTTGTGAGCATACTTTGAAAAATTATTTTAATTGTTTACCAAAAAGGAACAAAAATGTATTGTTTTACTAGACTGAAAATATTTTCTTTTTATTTATCCTTTCAAAACTTGCCTTTGTTTGTCTTGCCCTCCTCATGTAGAGAAACAGCAGGAAGTAGATTTTTTTTTAATACAAGAATTCATTATCACCCTTGTATTACCTCCCTGTGGATTCTAGAAGAATGCAATCCTGACTATAATCCTTGGCTGCGGTGTTTGCCTATGCATGTTTTGAAAATGATTGCAGCTATTTCATATTATCAGACCTCTAAATTATCCTTTTCAAAAAGTTGCTCAATTTATTTTTCTCATCCTTTCTCCTTGTCTTGGCTACAGGAATTATAAGCCCATGGTTTTTGTGACCATCTTATATAATTTGAATATTCACTTTCTTCTTTTAAAAAAAATCTAATAAAAAACCAAAGCCCTATTATGGTCCTAAATATTAATGAATACGTAAATGCAATCAATTTAGAAATTGAATTTGCTGAGGTAGAGCAAACTAAAATCCACATGGAAAAGGAAAATCAGCTTTACACTGGAGAATTTTGTGGTAAAGAAAAAAACTAATAAAAGACGATTTTGAAAAGTCATTTGCTAATAAGAAAGACACTTGAAACAGCATTGTAGTAAGCATCAATAAACTCTGGGATTAATGCCTCATGCATGTAAAGTAAACATTTTTTTCTGGGTACCATTTAGTTTATTGGAAAATAATTTGCCTCACATATCTAGGATAGCTGATATACCTAAGTGGTAATACGAATTAAGCAAAGTAAAAGTCAATGTGAATGAGAGTAAGAATGAGTTACAGTGGATTTACTTGACAGTTTCTCTCATTATGAGTCAAACAAACAAAAATTTTAAGTAAAAACAATGTTTTTATAGGTGTAAGATCTCCATTTGGTTAGTTTAAATGGCTGTTTTAAATACCTGGACATTTTTCGATGCATGTTGAATTTCTCTTTCCAATAAAATCCTGGTGTCTGAAATATTCCCGATATAAGATCTTGACATAGGGAGATTTCATCTAAATGTGAATTAACACGTGTTGGTACTTAAACAATGCAATGTAAAGCTTAAGCGTTTAATTGCATTTGTTATACAGTACTTTATGTTCTATTTTGCCTCAGAATCTAAATGAGACTGGGACATTAAGGATACAAAATAAATAAAACAGAATATAGCAATAGAAGTGGCACCTTTAAAGAACCTTGGGCTGTAGAACCTGAGTAAGCATTACCTCTTCTCCAAACTAATAAATAAATGAAAGTAGTGTATTATTGAAGAGTATACACAATTTTTTTCTAGCCATTCTGAAAATGAAGAAATATTTTTCATATTGGGATATGTAGAGATTGGTGTGTAAGCTGTTTGATCACCAGCTATGTGTGTGTGTGTGTGTGTGTGTGTGTGTATATATATATATATATTTATTTATTTTTTAGACAGAGTTTTGCTCTTATTGCCGAGGCTGGAGTGCAATGGCACGACCTCGGCTCTCCGCAACCTCTGATCCCGGGTTCAAGCAATTCTCCTGCCTCAGCCTCCCGAGTAGCTGGGATTACAGGCATGCACCACCATGCCTGGCTAATTTTGTATTTTTAGTAGAGACGGGGTTTCTCCCTGTTGGTCAGGCTGGTCTCAAACTCCCAATCTCAGGTGATCTGCCCTCCTCGGCCTCCCAAAGTGCTGGGATTACAGGTGTGAGCCACTGCGCCCAACCCACTTTTCTTTGAAGGTGAAAAGAAGGTAATTAAAAAGTCTGGATTTAACTTTTACCTCTATGAAAGACCAACTTATAAATAGGCCAGGAAACTTAGAAAAAAATATGAATGGACAGAATTGTGGACATAGTCAGATGTGTAGTTTGCATTTCAGAAAACAAATTCTGATAAGTCAAAAAATATAGCTATAGCCCATAACATGCGTAATGTGGGAATGGAAAGCCAGAGTAAACGTAAAATTTTTCCATCTATTAGGAATTTCAAAATTATGGCAACTAAAGATACCAATATGGCTACACAGGACACAGGACAGAACATTTGTAAGAGTGTAACATAAAAAAATGAATATGTAATCTTAAATTCCTATCATATTCTTAACTATCAAAGTTCAGGCAGGAACAAACACATTAAGAGAAAAGATGTATTTCTCTAGCATTTCTTATCTGCATATGTTCTGATATTGTGGAGTCATATACAAATATTTATGATGACAGTCACTATTATTGAAAATACATTTTAGACCTTACAGTAGCTAACAAACATCACATTTTCAAGCTTTATCTCCCTCATAGCAAATATCATCTTATTTCTCACCACATAAGAGCTGTTTTTATGAGGATTTGATATCTTACTTGCTCAGACTAAAAATGCCACATTCAGACATCTGTCTCATTTTCAATCCAATCTGATTTCCAGAATAAATGAGAAAGTATACATAATAGGCAAAACTGTCACGACAGACGCAATAACTTAGCTTAAAATTCAGATGTTATTAAGTGATAATTATTAAAAAGTGGGCTTTGGCATTATAGACACAGAGAATAATAAGTCTTTAACCAAACAACCACAAACAGAAATTCCAAACTGTCTTTGGTACCTAGTCTCCAACAATGATCTCTAGTGAACTACAGCTCCCAGTATATCCTCCCGTAGTACCCTCTCTCACTGAATGTGGAAGAGGTGGTTGTTTGCCAGTTCTGGGCTGTGCCTTTGAGAGAACTGTCAGCATCCTTTTCTTCGCTCTTGGGAGACCCCTTTTCATAAGCCATGATAGAGGAAGTCTGGCTCCCCTGCTGGAAATACCATGTGGAGCGCCTACGTCAATGGAAGCCCTGAGACTGCGTGAATGAAAAGAAACCCACCTATACCAACATTTCAGTCTCACACACGGATGAATCCCCTCTTCACTACCATATAACTGCAACTACATGGGGGTCCCCAAGTAAGAGCAGCACAAACACCTAAATTTGTCTAGTCAACCTCCCAAACTCTAAGATATAAAAACAGCTGTTATTTTAAAATATTAAGTTTTAGGGTAGCTTGGCACTAGAAATGGTTCCAGAGAAACAGAGCCTTAATATGGGAATCTGTAAGGAAGTGTCTGATCTAAGTAGATTTAGAGACATCCATGGGCCTGTTAGCATGAGTAGCTCATGGCATGCAGTGGCAAAACAGTTATTTGAATGATCACATGTAGTCACCTGTAACTAATGCCAAGAGAAGGAAAGTTTTAGGTAAGCAAGGAGTAACTGCGGTAAAAACATAAGGGTACATAAGAAATATAATGGGAGATGACTGGTTGCTTCTAAATGCATTGGAAAATAAGAAGAAAAAAAATAAAGAGCTTAGGGCTCTAAATTCTCTACCCAAGGTCCAACTTAGCAATGAAAAAAAATGCCCATGACTGCCCTAAACACTACCTTTATTTCCTGTAGTTTCATGGGCAAGGTTTCTGAGAACCCAATTTCTTCTTACTTAGTTGTATTTAGGTTTGTTCACACATTTGATTTTTACTTTCTCAAGAGTTAGGACCAAAATTCCAGTTATCATTACTTCAGGACCAAGCTCAATATCATGCACAACGGTTACCAAACACATGCTGAGTGAATAAATGAATACTTGAGAAGACATGGTTCAAAACAATCAATATGGTACAAAGTAAAGAGAAACAATGTTTACAATTAAATGCACTCTGATTTCATCTTAAGGAAGATGAGAAAGAGAAAATATCTGTCACCTACCATATGAGAATTAAAAATTCAACTTCTGACTCTCTTGATTCTATCTACTTGAGGGGACTTATGGGAAACATGTCTTGTATATGTTTTATATATAATATGTATAATACTTATATATAATAGTTTTAGTGTTGCTTTTTGGTTTTCTACATATTTTAGTTAAAGATTAACCTTAAGAGATATATTTTTGGGGTAATTTTTTTTCTAAATTCAAATATTTAGTGCTCTAAATTCCACTTCCAGTCATGATAATTCATTTACATTTTAAAAGAGGAAGCAAATTGTTTTCAGAATTCCCTTCTGATTTCTCACTTGAAAATGATTCCTTAAGTCAAATATTGTGATAATCATTTTTGAATATCAAGCAGCTTACATTTGTTACCTGATATGAAAAGCATATCAGCTGGAGCTTTTAGCCACAGTTATACAGAAGCACAGCTCACCATGATCCTGGTGGAAGGATTGGATTTCTGTTTCTATTAACTTTCCCCAAAGAGAAAAACACTTGGCTATTTACTTCTACTTCCTGTTCTGGGGTGTCATTGTTGCTGCTTCTGCATGACATAAACAGCCTGCTCAGCTTAAATTCACCAGACTTTTAGAATGCATTTTAGTATCTGCTAAAGCCTTAAGGTAAACAAACACACATGCCAGACAATATTTCATATTGGAACATTCCCCATCCACCTATGTTATGAAGAGTGATCTTCACAGAGGTAGTTGCACTCTATTCTCTAAATTGTTTTTAAATTTCCTTGTGGCTGGCTTAAGTCAATAGAGCAGTGTAGTGTACCTTTTGAAAAATCTCCTGCCTCACTTCTCAATACTTTCCTTTTTTTTTTTTCATCTTAAGCAAGAGCAACTCACTGTCATACGCTGTATAGTTATCTGTGATCTGTTGGTCCAGCTCTGCTGGATTGAAGCCAGATTTCAACACTTAGCTCCCCCCTGGCGAACTACTTTCCCACCACTGGTTAAAAAATGATCACTTTTATGCTTAAGCATACACATTGACATCTCCTGTCTTGAATTCTTCTGAAAAAGAAGAAAAATAGCTAGAGAAGTCTACCATAGCAGCCCCTTCTGGCAGGGATTTGAAAGTCAGAGAACATTTCCAATTTCAGTAAAAACCAACTGGTTCAGAAAAGTTCAGGTACTTCAGAAGTTAACACAGGGCTCCCTTTGGTCGCATCAGGATTGACATTCCTATCGGCCCAGTTTGCTTTTACTCAGTTCAGCTGTTTTGTTATTACTTATAGACAATGTTGCCTCAGCTGGAAAGCAGAATCATATCAGAAACCATTTTTAGAGGAGTTTAATGATGATATTTCAGTGGGACAAAAGGAAAAGAGTGCCCCCTCAGGATGTCTTTAAAATCCATAAAGCCAGATTTTGAAAAGAATATGATTGGAATGCAGCAAGAAATCTATTCTTAACAATTTCCCTTCACTGAATTGCTTCCTGGTTGTTCTTTATGGCAACTCTTAATGGTATAGGACACCTTTACAAGCTGGAAAACATGGCAGCCTTCTCATGAAAGTAATGCTGTCAGTTTCACACAAAGAATTAAAATCAATTATTTTCTCTTTTCTCTCTTTGGATGAAATTTTAAGCTTTGGTCAAGAAATTTTGGTTTTTCTTCTCAAGGGCAAATAAGAAATCCTGAAATTAAAAAAAAATAGACATATATGCCAATTGAACTTGAAAAAAAGGCTAGTGGTTTATTTTCTTAAACTTTTTGGATTTTCTTTACTTTTTAAGGGCAGTTACTAAAACAAATGGAATTGTTGGACTACTGTAGGCTATTCATGACTTATAGTCATAAAACGGAATAAAAATACCACATCATTTTGATGAGGCATTAAGTGAAATCAACTCAACAAGCTTTCTTAGGTATTTATGAAGAATATCTAAATAGATAAATTGTTATTCACAAAAAAAACACAGTAAAATTAGAAAAGATGCACCAAAACAACAAGCAGGCAAGAGTAAAAAATGGTGTTGAGTCATATGATGTCCTATATGAGAAAGATTTTCAATGCAGAACTATTTACAGAAGGAACTTAAAAGGTAGAGAAGGTGTGAGAATCAAGTGCTCCTGCAGTAGGATTTGGAAAAAAATAGAGAGGTACAGTTTATGGTAGAGTCCATATCTTAACTATGGTAGTGGACATATCTTAACTTTCTAACCCTTTAGGATAAAGGAATGCACACTTCTAGAAAGTCAGTGTAAACAAAAAAATCCTAGAAGTCCTTAATCTTAGTTAAGGAGTATGAACATATTTTAAAAATATATGGTAAAAGAGGAAATTGAAAGAGACTAGGAGAATGAGAAAAGCAAGAAAAACAAGAATACTGCATTTTTGCAAAGGAGAAGACAACATTCAGGAGGATGTCATAAACAGTTACAACCTTTAGAACAAAGTTCAAGGAGAGTGATAAGTGGCTGAAAGAAAAACAAGGATAGAAAAAAAGAATCAATAGACTTTGTAACAAGATTTTTGTTGACCTGACAGCAATTTCATTATAGTGGTTAATGGAAATTTAAAGAGATAAATGAAAAATCAGGGGTGGGATATTACTATGCAAGAATTTTTACTGAGAAAGAAGGGAAGAATGAATAATAGGATAACAATCCGAAGAAATAACCATAGCAGAAGATTGTGTTTGTGTATGTGTGTGTTTTGATATATCTGGTGTTTTATAATTTTTTAAAAGTTTTTTCCTATGTGAATTAGAAGAAAATGAGAATGAATTGCCACTGCAAAACTAGTGAGAAGACATTTAAAAATAATATTCCCCAATAATTAGAAGAGGATCTAATAAGACTAGTAGAGAAGTTAATTTTAGAGAGTCGTCTGCCTGTCACTTTGATATCACAGGAAAAGATGAGCCAAAAAAATTAGAAAAGGACTCAAGTAAAGATGAGGATAAATATGTAAACACACATGGAATTAGTTTAGTCAGTTTAATGAAGATGATTACAAGTTAAAATTGAGAAAAAGTTTGAGATTGACAAAAGATCAGAAAGGTGGCCTAGCATTTACCAGCTATGAACTAGAAAGTAGGAGTAATTACAAGCAAAGATTAGAACAAAAATTGGAGTTTCATAGGCTGAACATTCAGAAAGCTAAGTTTCCCCCATAAATGAAGAAAATAGACACATCTCTATATGGTATGAGGTTTTTTTTTGTTTTGTTTTGTTTTTTTGAGATGGAGTCTCGCTCTGTGGCCCAGGCTGGAGTGCAGTGGTGCAATCTTGGCTCACTGCAACCTCCGCCTCCCAGGTTCATGCCATTCTCCTGCCTCAACCTCCTGAGTAGCTGGGACTGCAGGTGCCCGCCAACACGCTTGGCTAATTTTTTGTATTTTTAGTAGAGATGGGGTTTCACTGTGTTAGCCAGGATGGTCTCGATCTCCTGACCTGGTGATCCACCCGCCTCGGCCTCCCAAAGTGCTGGGATTATAGGTGTGAGCCACCGCTCCCTGCCCTGTGGTATGAGTTTTGAGTGCTGAAAATCCTTCACCTCCTAGCCCTGGCATAGTTCTTCAACTTTTCATATTATTTTTTACTTTAGGTTATATCAATGAAGGTTTCTGTTAGAGTGAAGATAGTAATAAAATGATTACTATATCATTAGTATTGTTAATATTAATTGGGATACCCTGCTTATTGTAAAGAAATGGCTGTTTAATAATGGATCACTGGAACCTGTGGTATTCCACTCATGGCTAATTTTGTAAAAGAGATATGCAGTGGTGTCTATAATAACTACTGTCAAAGTTAAATCAAATATGAGAGGAATCTTTGAAATGAAGACACTGTATTTGAGAAGAAAAAATTGCAATTTGGGACATACATGCAGATCGGCTGCTTTTTGGTATGTTCGAAGTACAAAGGGAAGGCTAGCAGTTTTATAAAAAGGAGAAATGTTACATATTGATTTTTGAGAAATTTCATTGGTACTAGCAAGATTTTGAGGACCTGTCAAGTTCTGGTTGGTAAGTGACAGCAGCAGGTAAAACTAGTCTTAGAGTTGTACAGCAGGTTGTTTCAGTAGCCATTAAATAAAATTAGTTTCAGGTTACAGTGGGCAGTTTCAGCTGACATGCTTGCAGAGATTACATATTTGGAGTAATGTTTTGTACACTGAATGCTTTTCCGCAGCATCTTGATTCTGATTTGGTTGGACATGACAAGAATGAGCCAATTTATATCAACAACTTTCACACTACTTTCATTATTTATGTGATGGTTGGCTCTTCATTTTATTAACTCTTCATTTATAGGTAATTAAAAATATTGAGGTCAGGAGTTCAAGACCAGACTGACCAACATGGTGAAACTCCGTCTCTACTAAAAATACAAAATTAGTGGAGCATGTGGTGGTGCACATTCATAATCCCAGGTACTTGGGAGGCTGAGGCAGGAGAATCTCTCCAACCCAGGAGGCAGAAGTTGCAGTGAGCAGAGATGGCTCCACTGAACTTTTCCAATCTGTGATGATGTGCTACAATGAATCTTATTATCAATGTGAATTAAATTTTTATAAACCACCCAAAGGCCGGGTGCAGTGGCTTACTCCTGTAATCCTAGCACTTTGGGAGGCCGAGGTGGGTGGATCACGAGGTCAGAAGATCGAGACCATCTTGGCTAACATGCTGAAACCCTGTCTGTACTAAAAATACAAAAAAAAAAAAAAAAAAAAACCCCAAAAATAAAAAGCAAACAAACAAAGAAACCTCAGCTATCTTGATACTTAAATTTAAAAGAAGTTTGTCAATTGGCTGGTTCATTTGCAACATTCTAAAATCACTGACAAATATATACATATTAATTATATGTATATATGTTACATATTAATATAATACATATATTATAATATACATATAATACGATTAATATAATACATATTAATTGCTAGACACGTCCTTAAGCTTAAAATTATAAACTATTACTTAAATGCCTTAACTTTATGATAATATTTGTTGTCTAATTAATCAGTCAACTGTCTTCCTTGCTGTTATTTTATTTATAAAATAACACAAGTGCAGTTATAATTATAGAACTATGCAACGTAGACCAAACTTAGTCACTGTGTCTGGAATTTATTCCTTCCGGTGGGTTCTTGGTCTCGCTGACTTCAAGAATGAAGTCGTGGACCCTCATGGTGAGTGTTACATCTCTTAAAGATGGTGTGTCCGGAGTTTGTTCCTTCAGATGTTCAGATGCGTCCAGAGTTTCTTCCTTCCAGTGGGTTCGTGGTCTCACTGACTTCAGGAGTGAAGCCGCAGACCTTCGCAGTGAGTGTTACAGCTCATAAAGGTGGCACACCCAGAGTTGTTTGTTCCTCCCAGTGGGTTCGTGGTCTTGCTGACTTCAGGAATGAAGCTGCAGACCCTCGCGGTGAGTGTTACAGCTCATAAAGGTAGTGCAGACCCAAAGAGTGAGCTGCAGCAAGATTTATTGTGAAGAGCAAAAGAACAAAGTTTTCACAGCGTGGAAGGGGACCCCAGCAGGTTGCCACTGCTGGCTCAGGTGGCCAGCTTTTAGTCCCTTATTTGGCCCCACCCATGTCCTGCCGATTGGTCCATTTTACAGAGCGCTGATTGGTCCATTTTACAGAGTGCTGATTGGTGTGTTTACAAACCTTTAGCTAGACACAGAGCACTGATTGGTACATTTTTACAGAGTGCTGATTGGTGCGTTTACAAACCCTTAGCTAGACACAGAGTGCTGATTGGTGTGATTTTACAGAGTGCTGATTGCTGTGTTTACAATCCTTCAGCTAGACACAAAAGTTCTCCAAGTCCCCACCTGACCCAGAAGCCCAGCTGGCTTCACCTCTCAACTCAGATATGAGAAAAATAAGATCTAGATAAATGGAGAAATCTCTAAATTTCATGTTACTTTCAGGGATGGGACTTGCATTCTAGTTTTATAGAGAAAAAGTTGAGAGCTGTACGTTACATTTATATTCTAAAATATGCCTAAACCAATGCTGAGATAATACCTTATATCTTAGCATTTGGTTTAAATGCTAAGCTATTGAAAGATGTCTCATCTTGTAAATGATGAAGAATAGATGAAGTGATACTTATTTTGATTATCATATGTGTTCATTGGGGGCCAAAGGGAATTTAGATTAAAACAGAACAACAATTGGCTAACATGAATATAATGTTAGAAAATTTTCACTTTGTAACATTATATTTTAATAGTCTTCAGAATGAGACTTGGTACTTGTTTCACTTTCTCATATCTTTGCAATTTATTTAATTCCAAATTCTAAAAAATGTTTATCGAATAGTTAGAAGTATACATGCATGATTTTCACAGAAGAGACTTTATGCCTATTCTTTTGTATCACTAGTTTCTGAATCAAAGTTTTGCCTAAGTATGTCTGATTGGCAGAGCTAGGTCCCTTGCCTGAAATCTAACTTTAAGAGAGTCCAAAAAATTGTGTTTCTCATTTCTGTCTTGAAGATTTTTAAATCATTGTAAGGGCTAAGTCATTGAAGCAAAGGTATACTTAAGGGCAGTCACTTGCAGAAAACAGTAGAACATTTTTTTTCTCATATATCTGTCCCAAGCTGAATGTCCAGGCTGCGGGGTGCCTATGCTCTGCATGGGCATTCTGGGCCTAGATCTTTCCATTCTCTTGCTCTGTAACCTGCAAGGTTACTGTTTACATCTGTATAGTCAGCTAGATTGCAGACACATCACTCTTTCAATTGAGAGGGAGAGGAAAAGAGAACATTAGTATAGAAGTGGTCTACCTTTGAAGTAAGAGATGATTCAAAAGTTGTAGTAATTACTCTCCTCACAACTCAAATACTTTTGCAAAGGAGGCTTGTGTCTCTTGTCCATTTGCCCTGCTATAACGAAATACCTGAGGTGTGATAATTTATAAACAACAATTTGTTTCTCACAGTTCTGGAAGCTGGGACATCCAAGGTCAAGGGACCCGCAGATGTGATGTCTAGTGAGAGCTGCTTTGTGCTTCCATCCTCCAGAGGGGGTAAACTCATTACTTCAAGGCCTTTTATAAGTGGCCTAATCCTGTCCATGAGACTTCTGCGCTCATGACATAATTACTTCCTAAAAATCTCACCTGTTAATATGATTACATTGATGATTAAGTTTCAATGTGAATGAATCTGGGGGAACATACTCAGGCCGTAGTAGCTGGGAAATGTCATCTTTAGCTGGCCAGCCACGTGCTCTGCTACAACTCTATTATGGAAGAGGAAAAGATTGCTCATCTCTGACACAGGAGTCATGAATTCATGTTAGATAATTCCCCAAACTTAGTAAAGGTGTCTAAAGCTGCTGAGTAACTGTATGTACCTTTAAACAACATTTTTAGTTCTTTAAGCAATTTACATAAAATAAAATTCTACAGTAGAAATTACTGATCTACATAACTTAAAATGTATATTGCAGAAAATGTAACATTTTAATGACATATTTTTACAAGACAACTAACTTATGCCAATCATAAGTTCTACATGACAGACTTGAAAAATATCTGAGCAAAAATATATTCATCAGAAATAAATGGAGGCTCTTTTGGGTCCTCAAGGGCTTAGGTTGTCTTTCACTGTGACTGACGAATGGGATTCCATTTGCTCATTTATTCTTTTAATAAATAATTATTCAATAATTATCTTCAGTTCTATGCACAGGGAATGTTAAAAATGACATGTTACCGACATTCAAGGAAATTAAAATTTAATAAGAAATACATAAATATAGCACTAATAAGGATAATTTCTACACAAGGTAATATATAACACAAATGCTCCTTTTTAGTTTATTTGCATTTTGAGGATTTAATTTGCAGAGGTACATAGAAAATATCAGTCCGAGGAAAGAGGGATCAATTCTAGTTGTGTCCTAACTGTGGAAATGTCTAAAAATCTTTGATGTATTTTGGAAAATCTCTTTTCTAAAGGAATAATTGACCAGAAAAAGTTATTTCTATATTGTTCATAATTACTTAAATTTTTAACATCTGCTTCTCAGTAATTTCCCAGCTTCTACGATATGAGTTCAGAAAACCCTAGCCAGTCGTGTCTTCTCAAGAAGAGATAAGGAAACTGTCAGGGTGTCAATCTTCTCTTCCCACCAGGTTTAAGAATGACAGGCCACAAATCACTTTGGGCAGAAAGAAATGAATGTCAACTGTGTTTTTTCCTTTCTGGGTTTATGGATGAAGAAAGCCTCTTAAACTATACATTAATATGTAGTAATTGATATATCTGGATCAGCTTAGATGCTCTCAGTCCCATTGTGTGTTTATATAAACTCAGCACTTTAAAAATAACCATCTGCCTCCAAGCCTAGGAGCAGAAACAGAAATTTGCATAATTTCCTACCAGTTTATATACATGGGTAAAAACCCACTGTTATAAAGCATTTTAAAGGCCACGTTTGTTTTTTTAGTATTGAGTAGACATATCATGCACATATGACACAATAAAATGATTTATATTCTTTTTAGGTCTAGTTTCTCAGAAACTATTTTGGTAGCTTTTATAGGAAAAACTGATCTCAATTAGACATTGAGATCTACTACAACAGTTAAAAGAGCATGCTTATGGCATTCATTCTTCTCATTTAAATCCACAGATGTTTTAGGGACTTTCCTGAATTAACTGGAACCAAACGCAAAGTGCTGCTTGCTATGCATCCCACAGGTTCTGTTTCTTTTTAATTTTGAACCAATTGTTGTCATTAATACCTATTAATTTTTTTGTTTTTCTCTTCTTTTTGAGATATAGTACACATACAATTCAATTAAAAAATTTATAGTATGCAATTCAGTAGTTTTTACTATATTCAGAAAGTTGTTTACCATCACCACTATTTAATTCCAGATTATTTTCCACTCCAAAAAGAAGTCCTACAGCCATTATCAGTCATTCCCCATTTCCAGCTCCCCACAGACCGTGGATACCAAAAATCTACTTCTGGTATTTATGGAGTTTTCTGTTCTGGACATTTTATATGTTGAATCATAAGGCCTTTGAGTCACGTTGAATCATAAGGCTTTGAGTCACATTGAATCATATTAAATATGTGCCCTTGTGTGTTTGGCTTTATTCACTTTGCATCATGTTTTCAAAATTTATCCATGTTATAGCATATGTCACTACTTCATCTTTTTTTGGGTGAATAATATTCTATTGTATGGATATACCACATTTTATTTATCTATTTGTTAGGTGATGGATATCTGGATTGTTTTCACTTTTGGGCTATTATAAGTAAAGCTGCTTGCCAACATTTGTGTACATATTTTTGTGTGAACACATGTTTTCAATTTTGTTGGGTATATACCTAGGAGTGGAATTTCTGGGTCATATGGTAACTCTGTGTTTAACTTTTTGATGATCTGCTGTTTTCCAAAACAGAACTACCATTTTGAATTCCCATGAGCAATGTATCAGGGTTCCAATTTCTCCACATCATTGCCAATACTAGTTATTGTTTGCCTATTTGATTACAACCATTTTAGCAACTATTGTTTTTATTTACGTTTACCTAATTGTCTTAGTCTATTCCTGCTGCTATAATAAAACACCTAAGACTGGGTTATTTATATATAGTAGAAACTTATTTCTCACAGTTCTGGAGGTTGAGAAGTTCAAGATCTAAGTGCTAGCAGGTTTTGTGTCTGGTCATGCCCTGGTCTCTGCTTCCAAGATGGCGCCTTGAACATTTTCCCCACACTACAGGAGGAATGGAAGGGCAAAACAGACCTAGGTAGTCCCTTTTAGCCCTTTTGTAAAAGCACTGATCCAGTCAGGCAGGCAAAGCCCAGCTCTTAATACTTCCCCAAAGCCACAACTTAATGTTGTTACATTGGGGATTAAGCTTGAACACAAATTTTAGAGGAGACACAAACATTCAAACTACAGCTCTAATGAATAATGATGTTGAGTGTCTTTCTAGATGTATTGGGTATTTTTATATCTTCCCTGAAGAAATTTTTATTCAAATCCTTTGCCCATTTTTTAATTGATTATTTGTACTCTTGATTTATAAGTGATTTTTAAATATTCTGGATACTAGATATATGATATGTTAGTTACAAATGATACTGATATATATTTAGATGTATCTACTGGTTATACATGAATTATAGATGTTTTCTTAATTTCTGTTGGTATTCTTTTCACTTTTGTAACAATATCCTTTGACTCACAAATGTTTTAAATTTTGATAAGGTTCAATGTATTTCCTTTTTTTTTTCCATTGCATGTGATTTAGGTATCATATCTAGGGAACCATTGACTAATCTAAGGTCATGAAAATTTACACCTATTTTCTTCTAAAAGTTTGATCATTTAGTTCTCATACATTTAGGTATTTGATTCATTTTGAGTAATCTTTTTATATTGTGTGACACGGGTAATTTCATTTGAGTTTCTTTCTAGAGTCCTTTCATTTTAGTAAAATATTACTTGCATTGTAAATCTGATAGCAAAAAATTTTCTCCATTTTTTAATATATGTGGTAATTTTTCATTTTTTTCTCCAGATTTGTTTTCTTGGATACAGAATTTTAATTTGATACTTTTTGTTTGTTTTTACTTTCAGCACTTTTCAATATGTTTCCCATAGCCTCTTGTCCTCCATGGTTTTCAGTGAAAAATCAGCTGTTAATCTTACTGAGAATCTGTTATACATGATAAGGCACTTCACTCTTACTGCTCTAAAGATTCTCTTTTTGTCTTTGCCTTTCAATAATTTGACTATGATGAGTCTAGGTGTGGAACTGTTCGAGTTTTTACTACTGAGAGATTGTTACATTTCTTGGATTTGTGGAGTCATATTTTTCCTCAATGTTTGGAAACTTTGGGGCTTTTATTTCTTCAAATATTTTTTATTCCATTCTTTCTCTTTTTCTCCTACTGGATTTCCATTATGCATGTATCGGCAGGCTTGATGATGTCTTATAGGTCTTTGAGACTCAGTTCATTTTTCTTTTCTTTTTCTTTCTTGTCCTCAATCTGGATGATTAAATTGACATATCTTCAAGTTTGTTGATTATTTTGTCTATGTTCTTAAATTTGCTGTTTAGCTCCCATTGTGAGGATTTCATTTTAGTTTTTTATTTTTAAATTACAGAATTTCTATTTGTTTTCTTTATATGATGTCCATCTCCCTATTGCTATTCTCTAATGTGACAATATTGTCATAAATTCTTTTTAGTCATGGCTCTTTTTACTTTTTAAACATATTAAAGTAGCTGATGTAAATTATTTGCCATGAATAGGTTTAAACTTTTCAAAGACCCTATGGATATATACTTCTCCATGTTTTTCTTGTAAGCTTTTTGATTAGTCTTTTGTTTGCTTTAATTCTTGTCTACTGCCCCAGGGAGCTGCAAAGTTAAACAATTATCTGTAATTTTTTTCAATATACACCCCAAGGAAAAGGTTTTTCCTACTGGTTGAGCTCAAAATAATGTTAAAAAAAAGACAGTTTTGCAAATGAGATCTTCCAGAGAATCACCTGGCAGGTCAAATAATGAAAAGTATGTTGGGCTTTGAAAGAGTTACAACTCTTTTTCTGCTCCTCTGTTGGCTGTCAGGTTGTTGGTTTTCACTGTGATTACAGATTGGTGGTTTTCACGGTTATCACCAAGATAGAGAACTGGGATAGTGATGAAGACAAGTTAAAATGCCACAGAGGTAACTGTTCTTACTGAGATTCAGCTGCTTTTATTGGCTATATAGCCCCAGAATTGCTGCAAGCCTTTGGTTAATTTCCAGAGTTCTGAAAAAGTTGATTCTGACAATTGTTGCAAGATTCCTAATTGCTTACATGTAGAAGAAAAATTTTGGAAGTTTCTAATCTGCTGTTTTCACTAAAGTCATGTCTCCTGAGAACCTATTTACTTGGAAGGTAACTTTATTTTCCCCTTTGTGATACAGCAACAGATTTTAAATATATTTTGAATCAAACTGTTTTTTCAGCAGAAGGGGCCATGCACAAACAAGATCCAGATCATTGTTAACTATCATCATTCATGGCAGTATAATTGGTTTAACAATCCTTACAACAGGGTTCCATCAGCATTACGAGATAAAAAGAATCAAAGTAAATGTCTAAGCAAGATAAGAACAGTTCTATAATAACTTATATAATTAAGTATCACATACAAATAGTCTCAAAAATCAACATTAATTAGGAAAGTATGGACTCTAAGGCATTGGTAGAAACCAAATTGTACACTGATGTACATATTCTGAAATATGATAGGAAAGCACAAATCCTGTTATTTTAAATAGTGACAGACGTCTTTGCAACTTATGTGTTCTTGGAAGTCATTCAAATGTAAAAGCATCCTTTTGAAGATAAACGTTGAATACTGAGAGATGGTTGCTTTAAATTTACCAATTAAAATTTCTCACTTGGAAAATAGAAGACTGCTGTCTCAAGTATACAGTTTCAAGAAAATCAAAATCAGTGGAATACAAAAGATATTTTTGAGAAACATGGAGTACCAGGCTGGAAAATTTAGAGGTAGGGCCTATTTAATTTAAAAGTCAAAGTGGCTTTTATTAAATGTTTATTGGAGCAGATCTAATAAACATGTTTGTTGTGCTACAAAGAAAACTTAAGTTTAAACAGTTCGATTAAAGATTTCCCCCGGGTAATTCATGATAGAATAGTTAGAGAAAAGCCATATTGTATAAAATTTTCCATTGTTGTGCGTTTAAATGTGATATCCTAAGTGTTTGGATTGCAAGTAGACAGAATTATTGTTTCATTTAAAAATTGTGGCTTGAATGACAACAGTTTTTTAAATAATGCAAGGCTCACCAACTCACAACCATTTTTATCTGATTAATTTTATGTTCTATATCATTTGCCAAACTGTCCTACATGAAATCTCTAAAGTCCCCAAGCTTGTTGTCATTCAAAAACTCATCTGTCAATTGGCTTTTTGTCAATTTGTCATTTGTCAATTAGACTTTTTTCCATAAAAATAATCTTATAAATCATAGTTTGATTTTAGATCAGACCACAGATTTCTAAAAATAAAATGTGTGCTGTATATAGAGTAATGGTGATAAAGACTTAGGATTATAGACTTGGGAATGGGTGAATTGATTTAATGAGGATAAGTTTTTCTTTTTCCTATTTATGGAAGACTGGCCAATCTTAAGAAACTTTAAAAGGAAAATACAAGTTTGCTTTTAATGTATACCCTATCTTCGTTTTAGGCCTCCCTTTTAACTGCTTCTTGATGTATTTTTTTCATACATACTTAACATCCTCAGTCATATAATTTTTAAATAAGCAAAAGATAATCTGTTCTTTATACATCAAATGTTTTCACTTTCCCTGTACTGAAATTCCATGCTACCAGCTATTATCTAGAAAGCAGTCAGACAGACTTAATTCCCACAAGGTTATGATTGATATTTGTAGTTTTGCACTGGTTAAATGTGAGGAGAAGGATGGCTATCTGGTTTGATTATCTATTAACTTGAATCTGTGCTGTGTCACTTACTAGTTGCATGATGCTAGGCAAGTTTCTTTCCATACCTCAATTTCTCCATTTATAAACATCAAAGAATAATAGTCCTATGTCATACTGACTCATATCATTGGGAGTAAACAATGATATACTATATCACTGCATTTAGGACTATGCCTGAAATACAGTAATTAGCAATAAAGATCAATTTTTACTCTCAGTAAGAGAATCTTTAATTTGTGAAATCCCATCGTAACCAAGTAAATTGAATGAAAGTAAGAGCATGCCTAGAGGACATTTTTGAAAAAGAGATGACAAACTCAAATTATCTTTGCCTAGGAGTGGCTTCTCTCAGCTTGTCCTTGCCTCTTTTCTTTCTTCAACAATTAACCAGAATTTGGCTCTCTTTAAAGTCTCATTTGATTTGCTTGCTTGGTTTTTGTCTTTTTGTTTTGTTTTGTTTTGAGACGGAGTTTCATTCTTGTCACCCAGGCTGGAGTGCAATGGCACGATCTCACTGCAACCTCCACCTCCCAAGCTCAAAGGATTCTCCTGCCTCAGCCTCCTGAGTAGCTGGGATTACAGGCACCTGCCACCACACCTGGCTAATTTTTGTATTTTTAGTAGAGACGGGGTTTCCCCAGGTTGGCCAGGCTGGTCTTGAACTCCTGATCTCAGGTCATCCACCCGCTTCAGCCTCCCAAAGTGCTAGGATTATAGGCATGAGCCACCATGCCTGGCCTGCTTGCCTGTTTTAATAGTAGTTTCTCACAGCTGCTCAAATAAATTATCACAAATTTTGTGGCTTAAAACAACTCAAATTTATTATCTTAAAATGCTAGTGGTCAGAAGCCTAACAACAGGTCTGTAAGACTAAAATCAAACTGCCAAAAGAGCTATGTTCTTTCTGGAGGCCCTGGGGGTGAAACTTCTTTGCTTCTAGAGGGTATCCAAATTCCTTGGCTCATGGCCATCTTCCAACAATGGCATCACCCTGACGTAATCCTCCACCATCACATTTCCTTATTCTGACTTTTACCTTCTTATAAGGACTCTTGTGATTAAATTGGACAGACATACCAGGTAATCCAGTATAATACCCCCATCTCAAGATCCTGAAATTAATCACACAAAATCCCTATTCCCATCCAAGGTAACATATTCACAGGTTCTGGGGACTGGAATGTGCTCATATTTGTGGCCCATTTCTCTTTCTCTCACAGTTTTATTACAGCAGATGAGGGGAAAACAAAGTGAATAGAAGCCTTCCATATATACATACACATATATATGTAAATTATATATAATGGAACATTATATATTCATATATACTTATATATATATTAAAATGGAACAGAATATTTACTAGTATCCCTTAATCACTGACTATGCTAAGTTCCTTAAGTATATTATAAAGCTGATCACACTAACTTATGAAGTACATATTACTACTTCCGTTTTATATAGATGAGGAAACAGATTTGAGAGGAGTTAAATAACTTGATCAATACCTCAAAGCTCATAAGTACGAAAACACATTCAAGTGAAAGGCCCTGCTTTTCCAAGTTGGTAATAAACCTTAGCCTATTTTGTAAACATCCCCTAAGAATAACAGTTCTGAATTTCAAACTGTTCTGGTTATCTATCTGTATGGCTGAAGAGCTTTCACTAAAATAGGGTAACAAGAATTTTTTGAAAACAAACTGAGGTAAGTGAAACAAAATTTTAACACTAGCGATAGACTAACTTTGAATAAATTAACTCACATATCCTCTCTGATCCTCCATTTCAGTACATGTCAATGATTAAGTGTATATATATGTGTATATATATATATATATATATTTAATTCTCTAGCCTTTAAGAGAGCAGTGACCACTCCTGTCTTACTCAGTAATATAATTCCACTGCTTAGCATAGTAAGCATGCACTGCACAGCATAGATGCTCAGTAAGTATTTGTTGAATTAATATTCTATCTACCTCACAGGACATAGCATAACATATTTCTAAATAACCTGAAATGTTTAAAGGACAAGTCTTCTGGTCTATACGTACTAGTAACTTCATTTCACTTTGAAATGCCCTTTCTTAGGGCACTTATAAGAATATACTTCTTGCATATTCTTACATAAATCTGGTAGTTAGATATAATTGCCCAACTATATTTCCATAAATAATTGAGAGTTTGAATGATGGACTAAGTTTGTAAGTATTTGGAGAATCATGAGAAAATAAAAAGCAAACATTTTCTAGTGAACTTGAAAAGTGGTTAGGTAAAAAGAATTAGGGAGTAGCGAAGGATGTGAATGCAAGATGAGAGTTCTCAGGAGAAAGGCGTTTAGATATACTGCAGTGTTGACCAAAGTGAACAGCAACTGATGGGGGGCTATAATGGAGATACACTGGGTAATATTTGTGAGAGGGTGAAAAAGGCTTAGAAATGTAGTTTGAAACACATGATTTAAAATTTTGCTTTAATGTGTAATACTGATTGATTTTCTGAAAAAGATACCTTATGTTTTTAAAAATGAATTTCACATTTACACTGTTCCCGATGTAGTCATAGTAACATTTTTATATAAAAAGTATATGCTGCTGAATCACATTAACCACACATTATTCATACATGAGAACATGTTCTTGTTCAAGTCGACTGCCTAGCTGAGCCTTTTATACTTGTGAATTCCGTTATTAGGATGCAACATTCTATGTTTTGGGAAAATGAACAGAGAAAATATATGATAATTTTTCACAGGCTTAAAGTGAAATTGGTTTTTTATTAAGAAGATGTGCTTAGACATACTATTGCTGGATGCACTGGACTTAGCTTCAGTAGCAGAGAGCTGAGGGCAGGATGAGAAAAGTTAAAAGTCTTGCTTCTCCAGGGAACAAAGCTCTTGGCTAGGAGCTGGGGAGAATGGAAGCCCAGTGTTCTTGGCTGTAGCTATCTGGGGTGGAGTCTCTGCCTTGCTGAGTTGGGGTGATGGAGGAGTCCTGGGGCAACTGAAGGCATCTGGCCAAGGCCACTCCTTGGTGTTGCTAGAAAGCCCCCAGACTGAACCCAGTTCCCGACTGCCCACCAGTCAAGGCATCAGTTAAGACCTCCAGACTTTTCTCTGGTTATCTTTCCTTTCTTCTTTCATGGTTTGAAATAGCTCCTATCTCTACTTTTATAATTTTAAGGATTTTTATATAGGCTGCACAAATGTTATTAAGTAGAATCAGCATTTGGCTCAGCAATCAGATATACAATTCAGAACTACATGATTTCCATTTGTTCTTAGAGGTGTCATCCCCACCCCAACACCCACAGCCATGGGTGCAGGCTGCCCACAGTAGCTCCTCTCCTCACTCCCTCCCCTCCAGACTGGGGCACCTGGGCATGTTCACCGAGTGCATGTGCAGTGCCCAACAGGGTGGGAATGAGCTGCACACATTGCCCCGGGCCAGGGCAGCCTCACGTGCCAGGGACCCCAGGCAGCTGGCTGGCCAGGACATTCCACTTGCTAACCCCTCTGGCTAGGCACCCATAGAGTCTTTCTTCCCCTGGCCAAGGAGTTCAACTCGGTCCAAACCGGTGGAGAGATAGAGTGATTAAAGGAAAACATTTGCAAACCTCACCCTTTATCCCTTAAACTGTTTTATTTCCTTTTTCCTTTCTATGTAAGAGAGTTCTTTTCCTACCTTGGCACTGTGCTTATGATAGGGAGGCAACAGAGGAGTGACCCCCGACTGGCTAATAACTGCAAGTTTGGTAGGGCCCATCGGGGGCTTAATCTGAATGGACCCAGGCACACCCTGAGACACCTTTTTTTTTTTCTCAAACTTGATTCCAAGCTTCGGGTTGAAGCCCTAGAAAGGAAAACCAGATCTGAGGGATCCAAAATGAGACAACAGGCACAGTGTAAATGGGCAGGACTGATTCCTGCTGATTAAGCTCCAGCTTCATAGAAGGAGGCCATGCTCCATGACATAGATAAGGCCCAGGGAACCCAAGGGTTGCTGACAGTAGTGGGGATGGGGGCATAGGTGAGTGAAGACAATTCCTATCTCTAGGCCCCTGCCGTTTGACAAGTGCGGGCCTCAATGGCACCTGTGGGTGGCATCCATCTAAGGTCACCAGGTCTCAGGGATTAAAAAGATGGAAGACAAAGCAGAGATGCCTGCTTTCTGTCTCCTTCACACACCAAGTTTCTGCTGAAAGAAGGAAGGGAAATGAGGGATGCCTATTTTCCTATCTTTAAGAATGGGCAACCAGCTATCTTCACCACCCCAGTCTATACTCCTCTGGAGTGTATCCTGAATCACTGGGACTGCTTTGACCCTCAGACTCTGGAGGAAAAATGCCTTATAGTCCTCTGCACAATGGTTTGGCCAAATTATTTATCGGTGGGAAGGACTGGGTTGGCCTCAGGAAGGAACTATTCATTTCGATACCATCCTGTAGTTGGACCTTTTCTGTAAACGTGAGGGCAAATGGTCTGAGGCCTCATATGTGCAGGCTTTTTTTTGTCTTACAGGGTAATCCATACTTTCCCAATGGTATAAGATTGATCCAGCCCCCCTGTTTGCCATTTCAGGAGAGGCTGCAAGGGGCAATCCCAGGGAACTAAAGAAATGAACCCCAGAGGCCCCTCTAACTGGTAAGCCAGCCCCCTCTAGCCCTCCTCTGGGTCCACCCCGTCCTCCCTATCCAGATTATCTCTCTCTCGCTTGCCCCCTCCTAGAAATCCTCACCCTAGACTAGCCCAAGTCTCACTCTTGCCCCTCCAAGATATGCCAGGTCCGGGTCTCCTTCTCTCTACAGGACTTAAGGCGAATTTGGGAGATCTTGGCAAGTTTTCAGATGACCCTGACGGATATATAGAGGCTTTCCATTATTTAACCCAAGTATTTGAACTCTCCTAGAAAGACCTTCTGTTACTTTTGAATCAAACCCTGACTAACACTGAAAAGGAGGCTGCTTTGCAAGTGGCAGAGGAATTTGGGGATGAGCTTTGTATCACATATACTGTCAGGAAAGGGGTCTAACTTTATCCAACTGGAAGAGAGGAAGTACCATTTGCATGACCCTAAATGGGATCCCAATGATGAGATGGGAGAATGGAAGAGGAGACACTTTCAGGTGTGCATAAGGGACGGCTTACATGGAACTAGAACCAAGCCTCTCAATTATACCAATGTATCCATGATAGACCAGGGAATGGATGAGAATCCCACTGATTTTCTGGAATGGCTAAGAGGGGCCTTGGTAAAGCACATGTCTCTATCTCCTGATTTAGTCGAGGGACAATTAATCCTAAAGGATAAATTTATTACTCAGGCAGCCCCTGATATCGAGAGGAAGCTGCAGAAACAGGTCCTGGGACCCAATAGTACTTTAGACAACCTCCTGAAAGTGGCCACCTTGGTCGTTTATAGTAGAGACAGGGAGGCCCAGGAGAGAGAGAGGAGACAGAGGGAAGAGACACAGGCTTTAATGGCCAACATGCAAGCCCAAAAACTCCAGAATCCCTGAGGTGCCGCTGTAAATGCTACAGATGTGGCAAGCCAGGGTATTTTAAGAAGGATTGTCCCCAAATTGTTCAGCAGCAGGACTGATGGATCATAGGGTTCCTATCTGTGGCTCTGGTGATCCAGATTACCATTACCATCCAGGAGCCCCAGATAATTCTGGAAATCAAAGGCAGGAAAGTGGACCTCCTTTGGGACACTGTGGCTGGTCTCTCAGTTTTCCTCTCCAATCTGGGCCCCCTCTCATCTCTTAGCATGACCATAAGGAGCATCTCAGGAAGACCTTTAACCAGATATTTTTCCCAACCCTTTAGTTGTAGTTGGGAAGACCCCTTGTTCACCTATGCCTTTCTAATTACACCTGAAAGTCCAACTCCTCTGTTGGGCAGGGATATTCTGGCCCATATAGGGACCAACAGACTGATGGCCCCAGGACAAACTCTTTGTCTCTCCCTAGTGGAGACCAATATTAACCCAGAAGTTTGGGCAATTCAGGAGAAAATTGGCCAAGCCACAACCACCATATTGGTCTGATTTACCTTAAGAATCCCAGCTCCTTTTCTAATCAGAAACAATATTGCCTGAAACCAGGGGTTAGGAAAGGACTGGAAGCCATCATTGATAACTTAATGCTGTAGGGCCTCATTAAGCCCTGCAACAGCTCTTGTAATACCCTGATATTGTAGGTAAAAACCCAACAGGTAATGGAGACTAGTTCAGGACCTCCATCTCATTAATGAGGCTATGGTTCCAGTTCACCCACTGGCTCCCAATCCGTATACCCTGCTAGCTCAAATACCTGAGGGAACTAAATGGTTCACAGTTCTGGACCTAAAGGATGCCTCCTTCTGCCTACTGCTACATCCTGACTCTCAATATTTATTTGCATTTGAGGATCCCTCCAACCAAACCACCCTGTTAACTTGGACAGTTTTACCTCAGGGATTCTGCCCCACTTGTTTGGGAAGGCATTGTCAAGAGACATCTCCATGTTCCATTATCCTCAGGTTAAAGTTTTATAATACATAGATGATGTTCTCCTCTGTGCTCCAACTGAGGAAATCTCTAAGGTGGAAAGTAAAGCTTTTCTTAATTTTCTGGCTAACAGAGGATATAAGGTTTCAAAATTTAAAGCTCAGCTTTGTCAGACATCAGTGAAGTACCTAGGCCTGTTCTTGTCAGAGGAGACCAGGGCATTGGGTGAAGAAAAGATTAGGCCCATTTCCTCCTTTCCCCTTCCCAAAACCCTCAAGCAACTGAGGACATTCTTAGGCATTACAAGATGGTGCAGACTATGGATACCTGGGTATGGTGAAATAGCTTGTCCCTTATATCACCTAATAAAGGAGACTCAGACAGCTAAAACCCAGTGTCTAATTTGGGAACCAGAGGCTAGAAAGGCCTTTGACCAACTAAAACAAGCCTTGCTTAAGGCACAAGCCCTTAGTCTTCCTATAGGGAAGATGTTTAATATTCATGTGTCAGAAAGAAAGGGAATGGCCTTGGGAGTTCTAACACATGCCTGAGGTCCAGTCCAGCAGCCTGTAGGCTACTTAAGTAAGCAGCTTGATTTGGTAGCCAAAGGATGGCCAGTCTGCCTCTGAGGAGTTGCAGCGGTAGCCTTGCTGGTGCCAGAGGCTACTAAGTTAATCACGGGGAAGAACTTAACCATTTATATTCTGCATAATGTGACAGGAGTGCTGTCAGTGGAGACTCTGGATAACAGACAATTGCCTCCTCAAATATCAAACTCTACTCTTACAGGAATCTGAAGTCCAATTAAGAACCTGTCCCTCCCTAAATCCAGCCACCTTCCTCCCAGAGTAAGGTGGGGAGCTTGAACATGGCTGTGAACAGATAGTAGTAGAAACCTATGCAGCCAAAGAGGACCTCAAATAAATCCCCTTTGAGAATCTAGACTGGATTCTCTTTATGGACAGAAGTTCTTTTGTAGAACAAGGGATGCTTAAAGCCTGGTATACAATAATTACTCTTAATGATATTCTTGAGAATGCACCTCTCTTCTAGGGTACAGGTACTCAATTAGCCAAACTAATTACCCTCACAAAGGGACTCAAATTAAGCAAAGGAAAAACAGTTAACATTTATACTGATTCTAAGTATGTGTTACTAGTCCTCCATGCCCATGCCACTATCTGGAAAGAGAGGAACTTCCTTACAGCTAATGGGTCTGCCATTAAGTACCATCGGGAAATTAATAGACTATTATCCTAAGTTTTCCTCCCAGAGAAAGTGGCAGTAATACATTGTAAAGGCCACCAACACGTGATGGATGAAGTAACTGAGGGAAATTGGTTGGCAGACCAAGCAGCTAAATCAGTAGCAAGATGATCCCCACTTGAAGGCCCCATCAGAGAAATAAAACCTCAATACTCTTCCACGGAAATAGAATGGGCCATCTCTCAGGGACGTATTTTTCAGTCCCCAGAATGGCTACAATTGGAGGATGGCAAGCTTTTATCTACCAGTTGCGAACAAATGAAAAATTCTTAAAAGCCTTTACCAGATCTTACACCTAGGTAAGGATAAAACCTATCAATTGGCCCAGAGATTGTTCTCAGGTAAAAACTTGTACAAATGATTAAACAGGTGGTTAATGCTTACAAGACCTGCCTAAGAAATAATCCCCTTAACAGACAGCTTCTTGCCCCCGGAACCCAAAGGACAGGAGGCTACCTGGGGAAAGACTGCAAAGGGATTTCATCCATATGCCAAAGACAAGGGGCATCCAGTACCTCCTAGTATGGATAGATACTTGCACTAACTGGGTAGAAGCATTCCCATGTCAGACAGAGAAAGCCTCTGAGATGATGAAAGTACCAATTAATGAGATAATTCTTCTCTTTGGACTCCTTAAGTACCTCCAGAGTGATAATGACCCCTTGGCAGCTTCCCTTCAAGGCAGCTGTCACCCAGGGGTCTCAAAGGTATACTGTATACTAGGTATACAGTACCATCTTCATTGTGCTTGGAGATCACAATCCTTGGGAAAGGTAGAAAGGACAAATGATATTATCAAATGGTACCTCAGGAAATTCATCTACCCTGGACAACCCTCCCTGCCATAGCCCTACTACATGTTAGAAACACTCCTTCAAAGCTAGGCTTGAGACCCTTTGAAAGGATGCATGGATGGCCTTTTCTCACTGATGATTTCTTGCTAGACCAAGAAATATCTGATTTGATTAAACACATGACTTCTTTGGCCCATTTCCAACAGAAACTGAAATAACTGTCATGGAAATAGAATGGGCCTTCTCTTGGGGATATATTTTTCAGTCCCCAGAATGGCTACAATCAGAGGATGGCAAGCTTTTATCTACCAGTTGCCATCAAATGGAAAATTCTTAAAAGCAGCCTAGTTCAATCCTGTGAACTAGGGCCACCTCTGTTCAACCCAAATGACCTGGTGCTGGTAAAGTTACTTCCTTCCCTTTTTCCCTCTATAGGCCCAGATTGGGAGGGACCTTACACTGTATTTCTTTCTACTCCTATGGCAGTGGTGGTCACTGGAATAGACTCTTGGATTCATTACACCCAAGTGAAGGCCTGGAAAGCTGATGGAGCCACCTCTGTCAACCCAGAAGAGCACCCAAAGTACCAAGGTAAAGAGATCAGGGACTTCAAGCTAAAAATTACAAAAGATATGTGTTAATAATTAACCTCCTAAGGATATCCTCTTTATATTCTTGCCTACGCTTGCTGTTCTTACCTTTGTTCTGTTCTATACCATGGAGTACAATATTGTTTTCAGAATGATTATTTCTGTAATCTTTGGCATTAGGTTCTCTCCTTTTTAACTCCTTTTTTTATAATATACATATTTGATCCATGCATACTGAACCCCATAAAACTTGTTTATTCTCACCTAGAGACCATGAAACTCCAAATAGTCAGGCACCAGAGCCTCAGATGATGGCTCCCTTTTGCCAGGGATGCTTAGGTAGACCTCTGGGAGGAATCCAACCATCATTTTCCCAAAAACAATGCCCCCTGTTAGCAGGAAGTAACTAAGAATGGCCATTGTCCATATTCTAATAGTAGTTAGATGTGCCTCTTCAGAGAGAGAATATGATAGGGATGGGAGGCAGAGAAATTCTAGGCAGAAAAGGAAAGGGTACCTGGCAAGGGCCCCACCCTCAAGCTTGGAACCATGGACCAAAGTGTGAACTTTACACGGCTGTTTTCCTGCTCAAATATTGCCTTTTCCAAAACCACCCCTGGCACACCCTGTCCCCAATCCTGTACCCACTAAAACCCCAGGCTCCTCTGGCAGAGGGCAGAGAAGGGGAGAAGAGAAGCAGCAGCTGAACATTGGAAAGAAACAGTTTGACTTCAGAGGGACAGCCTAATGGTGAGACTTCAGGGGAAAATACCTTCCTGCTCCATCCCCTTTCCAGCTTCCCTTCCCACTGAGAGCCACTTCCATCGGCAATAAAATCTTCTGCATTCACCACCCTTCAATTTGTTTGTGTGACCTGCTTTTTCCTGGATGCCAAACAAGAGCTCGAGTGTCATGGGGATGGACACTAAAGGCTGTGAGACTGACCTTCTATCCTTGCTGGTGGAGAGCAACTGCCTCATGTGAAAAGGCAGAGTGCTCACTGAGCTGCTTAACACTTAAGCCGTCCATGAGTGACAAAGCTAAAGAGTACACTGTAACACATGCCCTCTGGGGCTTTGTGGGGGGTCATGGGTACTCTCCCCTAGATTCTGCCATAGGGCCCACAGAGTTTTGCTCCTGCCAGTGCCCAGAAACACTCGCCCTGGCTCATGCACCCACTCACTGTCAGGCCTCTGAGCTCAAGCTAAGCCATCATATCCCCTGTGACTTCCACGTACACATCCAGATGGCCGGTTCCTGCCTTAACTGATGACATTCCACCACAAAATAAGTGAAAATGGCCTGTTCCTGCCTTAACTGATGACATTGTCTTGTGAAATTCCTTCTCCTGGCTCATCCTGGCTCAAAAGCTCCCCTACTGAGCACCTGGTGACATCCACTCTGCCCACCAGAGAACAAACCCCCTTTGACTGTAATTTTCCTTTACCTACCCAAATGCTATAAAACGGCCCCACCCCTATCTCCCTTTGCTGACTCTCTTTTCTGACTCAGCCCACCTGCACCCAAGTGAAATAAACAGCCATGTTGCTCACACAAAGCCTGTTTGGTGGTCTCTTCACACGGACTTGCGTGAAATTTGGTGCCCTGACTTGGATCGGGGGACCTCCCTTGGGAGATCAATCCCCGGTCCTCCTGCTCTTTGCTCCATGAGAAAGATCCACCTATGACCTCATGTCCTCAGAGCAACCAGCCCAACAAGCATTTCACCAATTTCAAATCCGGTAAGCGGCCTCTTCTTACTCTCTTCTCCAACCTCTCTCACTGTCCCTCAACCACTTTCTCCTTTCCACTCTTCAATCTCTCCCTTCTCTTAATTTCAATTCCTTTCATTTTCTGGGAGAGACAAAGGAGACACATTTTATCTGTGGACCCAAAACTCCGGCGCAGGTCACGGACTGGGAAGGCAGCCTTCCCTTGGTGTTTAATCATTTCAGGGATGCCTCTCTGATTATACACCCACGTTTCAAGGGTGTCAGACCACACAGGGATGCCTGCCTTGGTCCTTCACCCTTAGCGGCAAGTCCCACTTTTCTGGGGAAGGGGCAAGTACCCCAACCCCTTCTCTCCATGTCTCTACCCCTTCTCTGCCTTTCTTGGGGGCAAGAAACCCCCAACCCCTTCTCCTTCACCTTTAGCGGCAAGTCCCACATTTCTGGGGGAGGGGCAAGTACCCTAACCTCATATCTCTGAGCCCCAATCCCTTATTTCCACACCCCGACCTCGTATCTCTGTGCCCTGACCCCTTTCCTGCTTTTCTGGAGGGTAAGAACCCCCAAAGCCCTTCCCTCCGTGTCTCTACTCTCTCTTTTCTCTGGGCTTGCTTCCTTCACTATGGGCAACCTTCCACCCTCCATTCCTCCTCTTTCTCCCTTAGCCTGTGTTAAGAACTTAAAACCTCTTCAACTCTCACCTGACCTAAAATCTAAGCATCTTATTTTCTTCTGCAATGCCACTTGACCCCAATACAAACTCAACAGTAGTTCCAAATAGCCAGAAAAAGGCACTTTCAATTTTTCCATTCTGCAAAATCTAAATAATTCTTGTTGTAAAATAGGCAAACGGTCTGAGGTGCCTGACGTCCAGGCATTCTTTTACACATCGGTCCCTTCCTAGTCTCTGTGCCCAATGTAACTCGTCCCAAATCTTCCTCCTTTCCCTCCCACCTGTCCCCTCAGTCCCAACCCCAAGCATCACTGAGTCTTTCTAATCTTCCTTTTCTACAGACCCATCTGATCTCTCCCCTCCTCGCCAGGCTGAGCTAGGTCCCAATTCTTCCTCAGCCTCCACTCCTCCACCCTATAATCCTTTTATCACCTCCCCTCCTCACACCGGTTCCAGCTTACAGTTTCGTTCCACTGCTAGCCCTCCCCCACCTGCCCAGCAATTTCCTCTTAAAAAGGTGGCTGAAGCTAAAGGCATAGTCAAGGTTAATTCTCCTTTTTCTTTATCCATCCTCTCCAAATCAGTTAGCATTTAGATTCTTTTTCATCAAATTTAAAAAACCCAGCCCAGTTCATGGCTCGTTCAGCAGCAACCCTGAGACGCTTTACGGCTCTAGACCCTAAAAAGTCAAAAGGCCGTCTTATTCTCAATATACATTTTATTACCCAATCTGCTCCCGACATTAAATAAAACTCCAAAAATTAAATTCTGGCCCTCAAACTCCACAACAGGACTTAATTAACCTCGCCTTCAAGGTGTACAATAATAGAAAAAAGTTGCAATTCCTTGCCTCCACTGTGAGACAAACCCCAGCCAGATCTCCAGCACACAACAACTTCCAAACGCCTGAACCGCAGTGGCCAGGCGTTCCTCCAGAACCTCCTCCCCCAGGAGCTTGCTACAAGTGCCAGAAATCTGACCACCAGGCCAAGGAATGCCTGTAGCCCAGGATTCCTCCTAAGCCATGTCCCATCTGTGTGGGACCCCACTGGAAATCAGACTGTTCAACTCACCTGGCAGCCACTCCCATAGACCCTGGAACTCCGGCCCAAGGCTCTCTGACTGACTCCTTCTCGGCTTAGCAGCTGAAGACCGACGCTGCCCGATCACCTCGGAAGCCCCGTAGACCATTATGGATGCTGAGCTTTAGGTACCTCTCACAGTGGAGGGTAAGTCCATCCCCTTCTTAATCAATACGGAGGCTACCCACTCCACATTACCTTCTTTTCAAGGGCCTGTTTCCCTTGCTTCCATAACTGTTGTAGGTATTGACAGCCAGGCTTCTAAACCTCTTAAAACTCCCCAACTCTGGTGCCAACTTAGACAATACTCTTTTAAGCACTCCTTTTTAGCTATCCCTACCTGCCCAGTTCACTTATTAGGCCGAGACACTTTAACTAAATTATCTGCTTCCCTGACTATTCCTGGATTAACAGCTGCATCTCATTGCTGCCCCTCTTCCCAATCCAAAGCCTCCTTTGCGTCCTCCTCTTGTATTCACCCACCTTAACCCACAAGTATAAGATACCTCTACTCCCTCCTTGGCGACCAATCATGCACCCCTTACCATCTCATTAAAACCTAATCACCCTTACCCCGCTCAGTGCCAATATCCCGTCCCACAGCATGCTTTGAAAGGATTAAAGCCTGTTATCACTCGCCTGCTACACCATGGCCTTTTAAAGCCTACAAACTCTCCTTACAATTCCCCCATTTTACCTGTCCTAAAACCAGACAAGTCTTACAAGTTAGTTCAGGATCTATGCCTTATCAACAAAATTGTTTTGCCTATCCACCCCATGGTGCCAAACCCATATACTCTCCTATCCTCAATACTTCCCTCCACAATCCATTATTCTGTTCTGGATCTCAAACATGCTTTCTTTACTATTCCTTTGCACCCTTAATCCCAGCCTCTCTTCGCTTTCACTTGGACTGACCCTGACGCCCATCAAGCTCAGCAAATTACCTGGGCTGTACTGCCGCAAAGCTTCACAAACAGCCCCAAATTGACTTCAGTCAAGCCCAAATTTCTTCCTTATCTGTTACCTATCTCAGCATAATTCTCATAAAAACACAGGTGCTCTCCCTGCTGATCGTGTCTGATTAATCTCCCAAACCTCAATCCCTTACAAACAACAACTCCTTTCCTTCCTAGGCATGGTTAGTGCGGTCAGAATTCTTACACCAGAGCCAGGACCGCATCCTATAGCCTTTCTGTCCAAACAACTTGACCTTACTGTTTTAGCCTAGCCATCATGTCTCCGTGCAGCAGCTGCTGCCGCCCTAATACTTTTAGAGGCCCTCAAAATCACAAACTATGCTCAACTTACTCTCTACATTTCTCATAACTTCCAAAATCTATTTTCTTCCTCACACCTGACGCATATACTTTCTACTCCCCGGCTCCTTCAGCTGTACTCACTCTTTGTTAAGTCCCACAATTACCATTGTTCCTGGCCCGGACTTCTATCTGGCCTCCCACATTATTCCTGATACCACACCTGACCCCCATGACTGTATCTCTCTGATCCACCTCACATTCACCTCATTTCCCCATATTTCCTTCTTTCCTGTTCCTCACCCTGATCATGCTTGATTTATTGATGGCAGTTCCACCAGGCCTAATCGCCACACACCAGCAAAGGCAGGCTATGCTATAGTACAAGCCACTAGCCTGCCTCTTAGAACTTCTCATTTTCTTTCCATCGTGGAAATCTATCCTCAAGGAAATAACTTCTCAGTGTTCCATCTGCTATTCTACTACTCCTCAAGGATTATTCAGGCCCCCTCCCTTCCCTACACATCAAGCTCGAGGGTTTGCCCCCACCCAGGACTGGCAAATTAGCTTTATTCAACATGCCCCGAGTCAGATAACTAAAATACCTCTTAGTCTAGGTAGACACTTTCACTGGATAGGCACAGGCCTTTCCTACAGGGTCTGAGAAGGCCACCGCAGTCATTTCTTCCCTTCTGTCAGACATAATTCCTCAGTTTAGCCTTCCCACCTCTATACAGTCTGATAACAGACCAGCCTTTATTAGTCAAATCAGCCAAGCAGTTTTTCAGGCTCTTAGTATTCAGTGAAACCTTTATATCCCTTACGGTCCTCCATCTTCAGGAAAAGTAGAACGGACTAAAGGTCTTTTAGAAATGCACCTCACCAAGCTCAGCCACCAACTTAAAAAACACTGGACAATACTTTTACCACTTGCCCTTCTCAGAAGTCAGACCTGTCCTCAGAATGCTACAGGGTACAGCCCATTTAAGCTCCTGTATAGATGCTCCTTTTTATTAGGCCCCAGTCTCATTCCAGACACCAGACCAACTTAGACTGTGCCCCAAAAAACTTATCATCCCTACTATCTTCTGTCTAGTCATACTCCTATTCACCATTCTCAACTACTCATACATACCCTGCTCTTGTTTACACTGCCAGTTTACACTGTTTCTCCAAGCCATCACAGCTGATATCTCCTGGTGCTATCCCCAAACTGCCACTCTTAACTCTTGAAGTAAATAAATAATCTTTGCTGACAGGACTATGCTGAATTTCCTTAGGAACTCTAATTAGATGTCCTAGGTCCTCCCAATTCTTAGACCTTTAATACCTGTTTTTCTCATTCTCTTATTCTGTTTAGTTTTTCAATTCATACAAAACCGTATCCTGGCCATCACCAATAATTCTAAATGACAAATGTTTCTTCTAACAGTCCCACAATATCACCCCTTACCACAAAATCTTCCTTCAGCTTAATCTCTCCCACTCTAGGTTCCCACCTGCCCCTAATCCCGCTTGAAGCAGCCCTGAGAAACAGCGCCCATTATCTCTCCATACCACCCCCCAAAATTTTCACTGTCCCAACACTTTACCAGTATTTCATTTTATTTTTCTTATTAATATAAGAAGACAGGAATGTCAGGCCTCTGAGCCCAAGCTAAGCCATCATATCTCCTGTGACCTGCACGTACACATCCAGATGGCCGGTTCCTGCCTTAACTGATGACATTCCACCACAAAATAAGTGAAAATGGCCTGTTCCTGCCTTAACTGATGACATTGTCTCGTGAAATTCCTTCTCCTGGCTCATCTGGCTCAAAAGCTCCCCTACTGAGCACCTTGTGACCCCCACTCTGCCCGCCAGAGAACAACCCCCCTTTGACTGTAATTTTCCTTTACCTACCCAAATCCTATAAAACAGCCCCACCCCATTTCCCTTTGCTGACTCTCTTTTCTGACTCAGCCCGCCTGCACCCAAGTGAAATAAACAGCCATGTTGCTCACACAAAGCCTGTTTGGTGGTCTCTTCACAGGGAAGCACATGAAACTCACCTGTGTGCTTCCCCTTCTGCAAGGGGTTGAGAGCTGCGGGCTGAGTAGCAAGATATTCCTGTTGGGAGACCCATGATGGGGTCAGGGAAAATTTCCTGTTTCGGAAGGAGAGAGAGGTCTTGGTCAACTACCAGATGCTTGCCATCCTTACCACATTTCCACAGATTTTATTAGGTAGATATAAATGATATCTATAATTAGATATTATATAATTATCTAATATCTATAATTATCTAATTATCTACAATTAGATAATTAGATAATATCTAATTATAGATATTTATAATATCTGTATATTATATATAATATCTATAATATATAATATTTAATTATATATTATAGATATTATATAATATATAATTAGATATATCTATAATTAGATAATTAGATAATATCTAATTATAGATATTATTTCTAGCTACATATACATATGTACATAGCTATCAATATATCTGTGTACATATGTATATATATAGATAGATATAGATATTTTTATCTATATATCTGTCTGTTTCTATCAATCTATGTAATCTATCTATCCTATTGGTTCTATTTCTCTGAAGAACCTAATACAATACACTCATCTTCAAAATTATATCCAGAAATGACCACATCTCATCACTACTATTGCCAGCATTCTGGAGCATGCTACCATTGTTTCTCATTTTCTATTTGCCTTAAGAATTATTCCCGTAGGATTTAATCAGAAGTAAGATTAGATAGTTGTTTTAAAAATAATTTTCCCCAGTTTCACCAGGGAGTGGGTTGGCAGACTTCCTTATACTGTCAGGCTGGAAGTTGATTCCCTCTTCCCCCATGTAAACTTCTGAATATGCTATTTTTACTCTTAATTACAAAAATATTTTTATTTTTAATTACACAATTTTCTTACAACACTTCTCAACGATATAGACCTTTGTAAAAATAATATAGTTAAACTCCTTTTATTCTCCAGCCAATTCCACTCCCTAGGATAAACTACTGCTAAGTAAAGTAAATAAATAACTTTTAAATGACATAAATTGAACTTCACAGTAACAGGTATCTCTTGTAAACTGCACGTGACACAGTTATTTCAACCCTTCTCACATCACTTCCGTAGTTTTCAAGTAGCATAACTTATAGGCCAAGCTGTGCACAAGACTTAATCTGTGTTACCTGTTTCTAGCTCTGGCTTATTTCTGTGAAAGGAAAATAAATCTTGGGGCCACAAATCACTAAGCTAAAGAGAAAAGTCAAGATGGGAACTGCTTAGGGCAAACCTGCCTCCCATTCTATTCAAAGTCATCCCTCTGCTCACTGAGATAAATGCATATCTGATTGCCTCCTTTGAAAAGGGTAATCAGAAACTCAAAATAATGCAACAGTTTGTCTCTCACTTACCTGTGACCTGGAAGCCCCCTTCCTGCCTTTGATTTGAGTTGTCCCAACTCTTTGCACAGAACCAACATACATTTTACATATATTGATTGATGTCGTCTCATGTCTCCCTAAAATGTGTAAAACCAAACTGTTCGCCTGCAACCTTGGGCACGTCATCAGGATCTCCTGAGGCTGTGTCACAGGAACATGTTCTCAACCTTGGCAAAATTAATTTTCTAAATTAACTGAGACCTGTCTCCGATAGTCAGGGTTCACATTTCCATAAACTTTAATTAAATCCAGTGTTCAATTCCCAGAACTCATTGTATCTGAACCACTGCAGACATTTGATAGAGTTGAACACCGTCTTTCCTGAAACACCTTTCCACTTCCTTTCTGACTCCTAAACCTCTTAGTTCTCCATATACTTCTATGGCTGCTCCTTCTCAGTCAGTTGTATTGGTTGCTACTCTTTTCCCTGACCTAAGAAATTTGCAGTCTTAGATCTCTGAATCTCTTTTCTGTCTATGCTTAAATCTTTTCCGATTTTCAACCAGACTGATAACTTTAAATGTTATCTATACACTGATGATTCCCAAATGTTCAACAGCAGTTAGAACTCTCCTTAAACTTCAAACACATGTATCCAAGACGTATGCTCTTAGTTACTAACGAGAATCTCTAAATTCACATAGTCAAAGATGAGAGCTGATATCATACTTCTCCCCGGTCTGCTTCTCTCACAGCCTTCTCCAGCTCAGTAATCAACAGCATCATTCTTCCAGGCATTCAGTTCAACAATCATGGACTTAGCTTCTGCTGTCAAATGCTATATTCTTCTTTAAATATATCTGGATTTGTATATATAGATGTCCTCTTTATATATGTATGTATACATATTCTATATATCAGGCTATCAATATATCTGTGAACATATGAATATATAGATAAAAATTTCTATATCTATGTTATAGATAAAATATTTATATTTATGTTTCTATCAATCTATTTATATCTACCCATTCTATTGGTTCTATATCTCTGGAAAACCCTAATACAATACACTCATCTTTAAAATTATATCCAGAATGGTGAGCACATCTCATCACTGTTATTGCCAGCATTCTGGAGCATGCTGCCATTGTTTGTCTTTTAGATTATTGTAATAGACTTTTAATTAATTAGTCTCCCAAAAGTAAACAGATAACATACTAAAATATGTTAATTAGAAAGTTTATTTATGAAGACATTTTATAAAGGTATGTGTAGTAGTCTATTCTCATGCTGCTAATATAGACATACTCAAGACTGGGTAATTTATAAAGGGAAGAGGTTTAATTGATTCACAGCTCAGCATGGCTGGGGTTGCCTCAGGAAACTTACAATCATGGTAGAAGGCAAAAGGGAAGCAAGGCATCTTCTTCACAAGGCAGCAGGAAGGAGAAATGCCTAGGAAAGGGGGAAAAGCCACTTATAAAACCATCGGATCTTGGGAGAACTCACTCACTATCATGAGAATGCCATGGGGGCAACTGCCTCCATGATTCAATTACCTCCTACCAGGTCCCTTCCACAACATTTGGGGATTATGGGATCTACAACTAAAGATGAGATTTGGGTGGGGACACAGCCAAACCATATCAGTATGAGCATAAAGAGACTGGAACTGGAAGTAGTGACAGCGAGACTCTTTTCATTTCTGGGCCTGGATACTTGTGAATGTGACCTTATTTGAAAGTAGGGTCTTGGAAGATGATTAAGTTAAGGTTTCTTTTAGGGTGGGCTCTACTTTAATATGACTGGTGCCTTTATGAAAAGCAGAAATTTGAACAAGATAGATATGTACAGAAGGAAGAAAATTCAACACACAAAGAACCAAGGAAGCTACAAGCCAAGAAACAGCTGAGGCTATAAGGAACCTAGGAGAGAAGCATGGAACACATTTCCTCCAGAGCCTTCAGAAGGAACTATCCCTGTTGATACTTTGATTTCAGACTTCTGGCCTCCAGAATTGTGGGACAATAACTTTCTGTTATTTAAGTCACCCAGTTTGTGGCATTGTGTTATGACAGCCCAGGAAATTAATACCAATGAGAAGAATGTGACAAACCCAGGTTAGAGAGTTGAATAAATTTAGCAGATTTGAAAGTGTCACTGACCTTTTATTAAATAGTATAACCTGCCATAGGCAAAATCATGGGGTAAAGCAAAGGAAGTAAACTCTGACCTCACTCTGCTGCCTCCCTCTGATCTCCCGGGTTCTCCTGAAAGCTGCTGATGTAGTGCATACAGGTTTGCTTCCTAGGGCAGAGAAAGGGTGAAAAGGGTGGAAGGTGCTTCTGGAAAGCTAAAAGGCAGTTTTCTGAGACACTTTCTAACTAGTTCCCTTCACCTTCTCTTTTCCTCCTATTGCTTACTCTCAACACAGGATCCAGAGTGATGTAGCTGAAATAGAAAAAACAAAAACAAAAAACAAAAGACATGTCATTCCTCTGCTTAAAATCCTCCCAACACAAACCTAATCCAAAAGCCCTTAGAAGGACCTGTGAAGTCATACATGTGTGGCTGGTCATTGCCTGTTACCTTACCTCCTAGTATCCTCTCCCTTACTCACTCTGTCACTGTTGACCTGGCCTCCTCGCTTTACACTTGCTCTGTTTGAAGTCCTTCCTCAGATGTCTACATGACTTCCGTTCTCCTTTTATGCAGGTCTTTACTCAGTAAGGTGTCCTCAGACCACTCTGTCTAACATATTAAGCTTGTATTCTCCAAACACGTTGCCTATTCTCCTCCTTCTTAACATTTATCATTATCTAAAAAGTTGTATATTAACTGAAGTACTGCCAATTTTGGTATGGCATATAAAAAGTTTAGCGGTTGCCGTTCCATCCTAACAACAAAATGCTGGACAACTTACAAAATCAACAACTCTTCTTAGGTCTGTAAGAGAAATGAGGTTATAGGGCAAACCATTGTCCCCAAAATTGGAAAGACAGAAAAGCAAATACAGAGAATCACAATTTTTGTGACTATTGACAAACTAATTTTATATTTTACATGGAGAGGTTAAAAAAATCCAGAAGATTGGCCAGGCGTGGTGGCTCATGCCTGTAATCCCAGCACTTTGGGAGGCTGAGGCGGGTGGATCATGAGGTCAGGAGATTGAGACCATCCTGGCTAACATGGTGAAACCCCGTCTCTACTAAAAATACAAAAAATTAGCCGAGTGTGGTGGCACATGCCTGTAGTCCTACCTACTCGGGAGGCTGAGGCAGGAGAATCACTTGAACCCAGGAGGCAGATGTTGCGGTGAGCAGAGATTGTGCTGCTGCACTCCAGCCTGGGTGACAGAGCAAGACTCTGTCTCAAAAACAAAAACAAAACCAGAAGATCTAGCACAACATTCAAAAAGAACAAAGTTGGAAGACGGACACTACTCAACTTCAAGGCTTACTATAAAGCTATGGCAATCAAGACAGTGTGGTATTGGCAAAAGAATAGACAAATAAATAAATAGAATGGAATAGAGTCCAGAAATAAACCCACATAAATATAGTCAACAAGCCTTTGACAAAGAGTGCTAAAATGATGTCTATTTTTTTAAAAACTATATATTTTATGTATTTATCCTGTTTCTTGTCTCCCTCCTCCACTGTATGCCCCTTCAAGGTAGGGCTATTTGTCTATTTTGTTTACTGTTGAATTTCCAGTGCTTAGAATAGTGCTGCATTCTGGGCTCTGATGCATATATGTTGAATGCATGAATAAATGCCTTCCCTTTTTGTTTTTCAATCTTATGAGCTTAATCTTCTTTAGTTACTGCAGTTGTTTTGAAGTCTATTATTGCTACCATCAAATTTTCTGGTATAAAGAGATACAATGAAACAGATGGCTTTGTTGTAGTTGATACTTAATGACTTGCTGTAATGAACAGTGAATCCCTAAAACCCAAATGCCAGCACAGATTCTGTACATTCTATCTTTCTGATAAGCCTGCAACATTTCTTGGTAACAAGCAATGCAATTTCAAGGAAATTTTGTATATACTTTTCAATTGGAGAGCCATTTTGTTTTTAGTTTCCCTTTCTTTTCCAAGACACCCTATTCAAGGTAATACAATATGTTCCTTAAATGTAAGCAATGATGGCAGACGGTATTTATTGTTTTGTCTAGAACTATTTTGAAATATTTAGTCAAGGACACACATTGCATTTTAGCAAACATTTCTTTTGGAAGAAAACTATGAACATCAAGTACTACCAAATTGCACTGTCAACTCTATGTATAACTATAAGGAAAAAATTATGCTATTTTTATTGCTATTCTTTTTATAGATTTGATATTATGGATCCTGGGTAAATATGTTATTACTAAAAGCCTACAGGAGTTGACTGAAATATCCCTATTCTTTGCCACGTTTTGGACTTCAGTATAGATTATTACACTGATTTTTGTGGCCAGTAATCCTTGCTGTACTTTTCTTCTTCTCAGTGCTCTCATTAGCCTTTTGTCTTTTTTATTCTAATACAAATCACTGTCAAGTTTTAGACACACTGTCACTAAAATGTAGATCCTTATAAGTCTCTCATGGTGTATCTGTACAAACATTCAGCCTTTTCAAAGGTTACATTATGTGTTCTTCATAACAGCAAGAGAATGTGAATTAGAAAACACAAAGAAAACAGCTCTCAAGAAAATTTTATAACTTTTAAATACATTTTTGATGGCTTACATTTTACCAAGATTTGAAATTTTCAATGAAATCCAGAAAATCTGATAGTCATACGGAAAATAAAAATTAGCACTTTTTATGGGATAAAAGTTGTTTATTTTAACAACAAATTAAGGTTAGTAGGTCATGAAAGGTCCATGTTCTTATACTAAGCCAAATTTTTTTGATAGCATAACAGTGTTCCTAACTGTTTTAAACAAGACAGCTTTCTCTGAGGATGGGAAAGAAATTTTGATTTTTTTTTCTAAGCTTCCCTTCTTTCCCTGATTCTAGCCTTCCACCAGTTTCCTTCAATTCCAAGTTGTTTGTCTCTATATACTCTATAAAATCTTTTTTCTTTCTGTAGTTCTGGGTAACCATAAATGCCAAGGATGTGTTTCGCATACTCCTTCCTTGCATTGCTCGTTTGTGTGTGTGTGTGTGTGTTTATGTGTGTAAAATTTGAAATAAAATTTTCATCAGTTCATCTTTAAACTTAAAAGCAATCTACGTAAAATTAAAACAGATATGCTTATCTCTTAACATCTTTGACTGGGTTTATTTGGTTTAGAGAAGTTAGGGTGAGGTGCTCAGAATGCTGTTTGAATTGAAATCTGAGATAAGATCATTTTCTGTGGTCTCCAAGGCACAGATGGAAGCACAATCACATACGGAAAAGCTTTCTTAGGGCTATGACCTTGAATGTCTCTTTAAAAGATGAAGCAACTAATTTAAAAATAAAATGCAAATATTACCTGTTAATTTTGTGCCATATATTCATGTATCTTTCTGAAAAATATGTCATTTAACTGAACTCAAATTTTGATAGTAAAAATTACTTAAACCAATGTAAATATTGGCATACTTTGGAATACATCAAATTCTTTTAAAGTGAATTGCTGCATTGTGTAGGTCTTAAGAATAAAATAGGAAAGAAAAGAGAAGTCTTTACTTTTTAAAATACAATTTTTTAAAAAAATTAATAAAAAACTAGACAAACAAAAAGGAGCTCTACTTAGCCAGCAATAGATCCAACCAAACTATTTTAAAGCAGTTTTCAGAGCAAATATTATGGAAGACATTTATTCCTCTACATATTTGCCAGTTATCCTTTAACTTCAAGGATACTGCTTGCTGCTTCAGAATAGCTCTGCTGAAGTTGTGTGTATAGAGAAATGGGCCTGATTGCTCATTGCAGGGCTAAGTGACAGCTTAAGACTTAAAGGCACACATTTATAAAGTTCAGAGCTTTCTCAAGTGTCAGTTAGCATGTACTTGATGAAGTAGCTCAGTGAGGAAGCCAGCTGGTCTGCAGTCATACTAACTGCAAGATCAACGATTAATACCAAAGTGTTCACATATTCAAAAGAGAAGTTTAATCCTGTGAAATCCCTTACTGTGCTGCTCTCAAGTTTGATTGGGGATGACAGGTGCCATAAGAGAGCTCTTGACTAAGAGCAAAGAATTGTAACAAGATAATGAACAGAACAAGCTTGAAAAGAACAAGAGAAGAAAAGAAGGGTAGGTGGTGGCAGGAAGAAATCTGAGGAGAAGTCTCCCTTGAAATGTGAAGGTTTCAAGCTGTTTTCAAAATAGAGAAAACATAGAGAATATTTGTATATACGCTTTGAAAATCTTCTGCCAGAAAATTAAAAGTGAGATAAAACATTTAGTTTTGCAATAGATATTTCTCAATATGGATATATCATGTCCTCCATTTCGGAGCAGTACAAGAAAAAATAGAAGTAAAATATGCTGATAGATCTTCACCCCTATAGTGAAACCATGTTTAAACTTTTGTAAAATAGGGTTAAGCATAAGCACTTTGGATAATTTTAAGTTTACTATTTTCTTTTAAAATCATATCCAAAGTATATAGAAACCCATACAGAAATGTGGCAAATTGTTTCCCTATATTTCTTTCCATCAACTAATATACATGCCACTTAATAGTAGTTAATGTAGTATATAGCTCAACAACAACAATGACAACAAAATCACTTAGCAATTGAATACAAAACTTCTTCAAGCCTCAGGGCTGTCATCTAAAATTTGAAATAATAATCCAGCTTCTTAAAGATCCTATGAGGCTTAAAAGAGATAACAGATATAATGTAAAATGTTTGGTGTAGTGTTTAGCACATTCTAAGTGATCAATAAAGGATAGATACTACTATTATTATTTGAGGAAATAGTAAATTAAAATTTCAACTTAGATGTCAATTATAATAGATAGATAGATAGATAGATAGATAGATAGATAGATAGATAGATAGAATAGATAAAGAATTCCCAAAGAAAGGTATGAATGGTTTCAAAGTATGCCAAAAAATACTCCTTGGGCAGCTCTAAAATTCAAAGGAGACAATAAAAGGGCTAAAGGAAGAGATTCTTTTGAAGAGATTTATTGTGATATAGTTGCTGAAGTGATCTGACTCTCACTCATTCCTCTTTAAGGGACAGGTTGAGGTGTTCACTTCTAATGTCAATTCTTGTGTGCACTCCCTTCAAGAAGACAATTCTGAAAGCTTGGCTGGTGCCCCAGGAATTGTGGGAAAATGTTGGTAGGGTTATCTGTGCATGTATGGAGTATCTAAAGGATGGAACAGGCCGAGGCCACAGTGTAGAGGGAGCTACTGATGCATTAGGGAGCAAGAGATTAACCTGGTAATGGTGGAGGAAAGTGCAATACCTCCAGAGATTAGTTGTGCAAAACCCAGTGAGAATGCAGGTATTTATTAAATGGGATCTTTCCAAAATGCCTTCTGTCAGAATGTTGGGTGCCCAACAAGGAAAGTCTGTGTAGGTAGGCCCTAGAGGAAACCTGAAGCTGATGTGGATGCAAAAGCAGCCACCCAAGGCAAAAGTACGAGGGTAACAGGAGTACATCAGGGCATTTCTAAAGAATCTCCCAAAATGCCCCCAAAGGAAAAAATCAGAATTAAACAGTAGCCATGCTCAGAGGCTGTAAAATTCTGTAATTACAATGGTCAAATAATAAGTTTACATACTTCTTTCCCTCTTTTCTCTGTTTCAATTCCAAGGAGCCAAAAACCACATGTATCAGTCAGATTAGGTGAGTTGCAACAACAAACAGATCTTAAATCTTCTTGGATTAAAACAAAAAGTTTAATTTTTCATTTATGTCATATGCCCTTTGCAAGTCAACAGGAAGTCTCTGCTTATTACAGTACTTGGAAACATAGATCAGTGAAGCTGTACCTACATAAACATTTCAGATTACACAGAAAAGAGACTCAGGAGGATCTTACATTAACAATTAAATGCCAACACTTTATCACTCACAACCTGTCCAGAACTAGCCCTGTGGTCCAGCCAATCACTGTATTCCAGGAAGAGCAATGCCACTTTATATACAGAAGATTGAGAGTGAGAAACAGTTGATAAACATCACTAACAACTGCCATAACCTGCCCTTTGGCCAAAATTAAAAATTTATATACTCTCTCTTTCACAGTCAAAACATGCTACCCTCTTCCTCACAGATACAACCTCAAAGCCTTATCTAATTCTAAAACTGCTGGGGGATGACTAATAGTCTCAGTATCAGGTCTGATATGTTTCCTCTTGACTTTGAGGCCAATGAAAAAAAGGACAAGTTCTCTGCTACCCACACAGACAAAATACAACAATGAAACAGGGACAAAATAACCACAGGAAACAATCCTGTTTGTAAAATGTCTGGCCGATAGCAGACTTACAAACATATTTTAAACGCTCCCTTTTCCTGATGATGGGGAATAGTTTAGGCCCTAATTTTGTACCCCCATTCCCACTAAGAAACCCTTAGTGTTCTCTGTGATGGATACCTGTGTGGTATCTGACCTGTGTCTTTTACAGTATTCTTTGATAACAAAGAATACTTCTCGGAGTTAAGCAGATTTTGCAGCATGTAACTTGCCAACATGTGGTGGGAGACCCAAAGGTCATTTTCAGACTTAAGCATTCACAATTTGTTTTAAACAAGGCTGATGGTTTTTTTTGTAGTAGTAATTTCCAAATGACTTAGGAAATTTCTGGAGATGAGAACGTAATCAATTTGGTATCAGTCATTTCCATGTTGCAATGGCCATATCCTCAGTTCTTCTCTAGATATATCTCTAAGATTTGCTATATTTGTTTTCTTTCTTTCTTTCTTTCTTTCTTTTTTTTTACATGGAGTTTCACTCTGTTGCCCAGGCTGGAGTGCAGTGGTGCGATCTCAGCTCACTGTAACCTCCACCTCCTGGGTTCAAGCAATTCCCCTGCCTCAGCCTCCTGAGTAGCTGGGATTACAGGCACGCTCACCAAGCCTGGCTAAGTTTTCTATTTTTAGCAGAGACGGGATTTCACCATGTTGGTCAGGCTGGTCTCCAACTGTTGACCTCGTGATCCACCCGCCTTGGCCTCCCAAAGTGCTGGGATTACAGGCGTGAGCCACCATGCCCAGCAGATTTGCTGTATTTCTATGCTTTTTTCTACTCTTGATTATTTCTTTCTCTAGAATTAACTGTCGGCATTTTGAGCTTTTCATACATCTGTGTGATAGCAGCAGGAGGCAGACAAACGCCTAAGCAGATAGGGGCGGGTCCCTGGTGAAACTCCTTCAAGCTCAAAAAACAGCCTGAAGGCTGAAAGACTGGACTGCTGGTCCCAGATGAAGCCCGCGACCCAGAGTGAGAATTTCTGTTCCTGTTTACTTCCCCTTTCCCTATTGATTCTTTCTGAATAAGGCCTCTTAACCAATTGAATGTTGCCTTTTCCAGTACCACCTATGGCCTGCCCTTCCTCTATTCTGAGCCCATAGGTGTCCAGGACTGCCCGGGACTCAGCCACACTGGGGCATCTTTTCAGTCTTTGGGTAGGGAGACCCCCCCCCCCCCCACGATCCCTTCTCCGCAGAAAGCTGTTTCATCACTCAATAAAACTCTCTGCCTTGCTCACTCTTCAATTGTCAGCATGTCTTCATTCTTCTTGGGCGCCAGACGAGAGCTCAGGACCCACTGAGTGTGGGTACCCCAAAAGGCTGTCCCATTGCCCTTTTGCCCTTGCCAGCAGAGGGCAGCTGCCCCACGCAATGGGGCCAGGGGCTGATTGAGCTGTGAATACACCATGTCCATTGGGCGGTGGACAGCACAATTAAAAGAGCTAATTAGCACACTAACACCCTGCTGGGGCTTCAGGGTTGTGCGTACCCTTGCCTGGGTGCTGCCACATTCCCCTTGAGGTGACATGCCTGGTCTGGCTGTGAGCCCTGCAGGTAGCTTGAGCCTTTGTCGGTGCTTGGAGTGGCTGGCCGGATCCTGCAGTCACTCACTCGGGCGCTCCCTCCCACAAGGGGCTGAGCATGGCAGGCAGAGTAGACGGGGTACCCCTGCTGCAAGTCTTGTATAGAGGCTGGGAGAAAATTCCTGTGTCATTTGGGAAAGTCACACATTGATCTTATATCTCTGAGCCATGTTGTCCAATTCAAAGCAATTTGGCACCACATTTTCAACTGGGTCTTTGTCCTAAATCTAGTTAAATTTATTTTGTGGTTTTAGCAATGCATGTGAGGACTATACTATTGATTTGATTCTTGCTACAAAATTAAATTTTAATTGTCATTGTTTCCTCAAAGACTTTCTCAGTTTAATTTTTTTCTAGTAGCTGATGAAAAGTGGTTGCATTTTCATTTTTCGGCTCTGAAAGTTCCCAAATTTCAGGACTCTCCTGATTTCTTATTCCTGTTCTAAAAGCAGCAAATTATTTCCTGACAGACCCCCCTCCTTGCAGTAAATTGCCAAACTCAGCCAACAACTCAGCCAACAACAACGAAAACACACTGGTAATATTTTGTTTTTTAACCTTTTCCCTTCAAGCTACAAATTCATTAAGTAAATATCTTTTAAGTTCTTAACTCAACTGACATTTTACAGGGTCTAATAGCAGTTTCTCTATTGCTTGCTATGTGGTCCCTAAACCAGTGCCACATATTTCTAGTCAGGAGAGGTTACATTGTCCTTGTGTAATGACATAGCCCAAAATATCAGTAATTTAGTAGAACAGTTTATTTTTTGTTGCTACTACATTTCCTTGTGGTTAATGGAATGCGAAGTGAGGATAGGAAGGGAGTGCCTTCTCAGAAGAGACCCAGGTGAATAACTCTCTTGAATGTAGCTGTTCCCCCAGTCCAAAGGAGAGATTTTTGGAGGGTTCTTTATCAACCATTATATATTCTGTTACAAAAGTGACTTATGCCACTTCCTACTTGCAGGTCATTGGCTACAATTATTGACACAGTTGCACCCAGTGACAAAGGGGCCAAGAAATGCAGTTCTCCCATGTGCATTCAGGTGGAAAACATCATGAATGGCTGAGGCAACATGGTTGCTACCAGAGTTAGGAAAGGAAAAGATCATGAAACTAACCTCCCAAGCAATGGGTAGCCTGCTCGATGTTGACCCCTGCCAGGGGAGGAAATAATATTTAATTGTAAATAATGTTCAGAGTTTTGATTATTGCATTATATTGATCACCCTAAGTTGATTATGTTTTATGACTCTAGGTGTCATTGGACTGTTTATTATCAAATAGCAAGAAAAAAATTATGGATCTATCTACAGTTTTCATTCTATGTCCCTACTGGATAAATTTCAAGGTGACAGATGTGAGACACAAACAAATTTTCCTTTTGATGACAAGAGTTGTACCTGTTTGGCCATTAAATGACCATTTAAATCACCATTAAACGCCCACCTCCATCATCATCATCAGTTGCACTTATGTTTATGAAAGCCATGGATTGGTGAGCACATCAGCTCAAGCTTGCCTAGCTGTCATCAGTCAATAATCCATAAAGGAGAAGGAAAAATTTCCTCCAGAATCAAAACCCATGCCTGGCTCTTTGATTGAAAGTACCATACAACAATTCATTTTTAAGTTTTTTTTTTTAATTCTCCGAAGCACTCTGTCTCAGATTGCAAGTACTTTGGTTGCAAGCACTACCAGGTGACTTTGGCAAAATTAAGCTAAAATATATTTAATGGGTGCACATGAGGTAGCTCAGAGGGTTTAAATGAGGGCTAAAGAAACAGATATGAAACAGATATGAAAACAGATATGAACTTGAAACAGATATGAAAAGGAAGCTGTAGAGACTCAGTGGCACTGATTGTTAGGTTGTTTCTACATTGCTAAGATGAATAAACAAATTCCAAATTTTCTCTTGTCTTAGTCACTCCCCTAATGATTCAATTTCTGAAGAGAGAGGGTTGATTGGTTAAACTTAGTTTGATTACTTGCCCACTCGTTCTTTACTGTATCTTTGCAGTGAGAAGAATTATGTAGTTTTGATGGAAGAAGCCTCCAGGGTTACAAATTTTCTCTTCTTCTGTTGGTGGTAGAGCACAGTACCTTATGTTACCATTCTTAGGAACAGTGATAGTGGTTGTGTGGTAGCCATAAAACAAAACAAAAATGCCTGTAATCAGTTCACCTTGTTGTATGAATGTAAAATGTTTGAAGAATATAACTTTAATATTTTTTTCCTTAATGTAAAGAGCAACATTTTCAGAAAAATATTCTGGGAAGAAGTTTTGGGTCAATAACATGCTTCCTAGGTAAATTATCAACAACAAGGTACAAAAAGACATGCTTGAAAAAAATGATAAAATCATCTTATCTAAGCCACTTGATTCTTGATCCCCTCTTTCCTGGTATTGTACTCTGCTTTGAAAACCAAGCAGAGTAGCAACTAAAAGTTTCAGGCTTTATAAAGACATGTCTTTGGGAAAATTTCCTGCTCTGTCCCCAGATTTAGCCATTCCCTAGATGCTTGTAACCTAATGTAATTTCCTCAATGCAAATTAACTGATTTATTTGAGCCTTTCCCTGACACTGACTATTAATTCTTGATGGAGGCGAGGCCCCGAGGTTGGTAATGTGATGGTAGCGGACGGAGTGAATTATGATTGTGTTGATTTCTTGGAGCCTTCTATAACACGTTGAAGGATTATTCAATGCCTTGTCATTACAAATAAGCTAGTACAAAACAAAGATGCAGTATTCATTCGATCTATAATACAAGTATTAGAGCTAACATGGTAGAATGGGGGAAGCTCTAGAAAGAAAAGAAAACTATGTTTTCTTTCTGCATGAAAGACAGCAAGAAAAAGCTACTTTAACATGCATTGTGTGTTGATGTTTTCTGTGCATTTCTCTGTCTATGCATAAAAAATTAAACCTTTTGACTGGTTAGCAGTTGGCCATGATTCATTTTTATTCACCACTGTCCATAACTGGATTAAATAATTATAATTCGTCTTAACCATCTGAGACTCTCCCTGACATTTGGATGCCTCTGCCCTGCTGCTCACTTATGCTTAAGTTTGTACCTGCTCATTAACTGATTTGTCCTAAAAATAACTTTGAAAGTCTCAGTTCCTGAGCTGTTAGCAGTTAGCCTACAAAGCTAAGGTTATAAAATCAGCATCTGGCTAGAGCTCAAAAAGCTGACTCTGTTCTCATTTTTAAGGCAAAGATAAAGAAATGTATATTTAAACCTGCTTCTAATTAGCTCTTAAACTGTAAATCACTGAAGGCTATCATGAAGGAGGTGTCTCATCGTACTGAAGGGTTTGTTACTTCATTCCTGGCTTCAGAATTCATTATGAATTAGACATTATGAATTAGACATGTGAAAGCTACCATCTCTTGTCTATCCCACAAAATCTCAAGGTAAAACACGTAGTAATGGCACTCTGTTTTGTGGTTAAATATTTCCATGCAGAAGTTTTGCATTTTTAAGAAATAAACTTATCAACCTACTTTAAATTGATTTAATTCTAGATATTTCAGAATCACTGCATTTGGGAGTGCCAGAATTTATTTGATAATATTTGTATTTCATCTTTAAGTATTTACAAGTTTGGCTAAAACAATTCTTAACTTTTATAGCAAAAGACAATTCGGAGATAATTCCATGTATATAAATATTCTAGAGAAAAGAAACATTTTCTCTTTCTCCTATGTTCACATGGGGGCATAATGGTAATTTCCTTTCTGAAAAAGAAGCAAAACTACTTTATATTTTAATACTAATTAATTAGACATTTAATTCAATTAATAAAATAGACTGGTTAGCAAAATCAAGCTGTGGTGAAGAGTAGAGGACAAAGTTGAACAATTTGAAATGTTAGAGTTTACAGTTAAATTGTATAATATTTTGTATAAGTCTTCATCCACTGATTTGTCACTTGTAGTTTGTACAATTGTTGGTTCACAAAACATTATTTTGTATTCTAAACTACGTGACGACAGACATCTTTAAGTGCTTCTCTTTTTATATCTAGTGAATAACTTAGCATATATAATGAGCTAGATAAAAATGCTTATTAAGGGTATTAATATTCTATAATTTTTAATAAATTATCATCCTAAATATTTATACAATTCTCATAGTGTGTTGTCTCTTTTTGTCTTCTTAGAGACTATTTATCTGAATAAAGTTTAATACACAGGTACAATATGAATTTTCTTCCTAAGTCTCAGTCACCTCAGGTTAAATGACATTTCAAGCAGAGACTATAACTGTTTTTATTATTTTGTTGTTCCTTATTATTGTTATAAAATAAAGCATAAATAATATAAATTAAAACATTTCAGAGAGATGCAGAGAAAAGTGAAATTTATGCTTAATAAACATGATATCCCACTATACTGATTAGTACAACAGCCATAAGCAATATTTTGTGTTTATTCAGAAACTTCGCAAGTATGCACATGTAGCTGTAATTATTGTAGAGATATAAAGGAAAAATACATACACATATAATATGCATAAAGTACTGTTATGGACTGAATTGTATTCCACCACAAATTCATATGTTGAAGCCTTATCCCCCAATGTGCTTATAGTAGGAGAATGGACCTTTGAGGCCGTCAGGGTGGGGCTCTGGGATGAATGACTTTATAATAAAGAGACACGAGAGAGCTTGCTTGCTTTCCTTCTGCCATTTGAGAACATAGCAAGAGGGAAGTCTTCTGTCTGCAAGTCAGGAAGGGGGCCCTCACTAGGAACTAATTATGCTGGCAACTTGATCTCAGACTTTCAGCTTCCAGAACTGTAAAAAATAAATTTATGTTGTTTAAGCCTCACAATCTATGTCGTTATGGCAACCCAAGTTGACTCAAACAGGTGTGATATAAAGGGGATGTATATGTCCCTTGAAAACTACTTTTGCATTTGAAGTTTTCTATCCAATGACAAAACTGAGAGATCCGTTCATATCAACATATATGAAGATAGTTAATCACTGATCAGGATTCTGTCATACAAAATTATAATTTAACTTACCAAGTCCCTATAGATAAACATGTACGTTGATTCTGGATCTCAGCTATTACGGACAACATTTTAGTGTATATTCTTGTAGGCACATCTTTGAGTAAAGCAGAATATATTTCTATGGTAGAATCCTAGAAATGCTTCTATAATTCTATCTAAATGATTCTATGATATAATCATAGAAATGATCCTCTGGGTAGATACCCAGTAGTGAGATTGCTGGATCAGATGGTGAATCTACTCTTAGTTCTTTAAGGAATCTCCATACTGTTTTCCACAGTTGTACTAAGATTTTGGTGCACCTATCACTCGAGCAGTGTACACTGCACCCAATATATATAGTCTTTTATCCCTCACCTCCCTCCCACCCTTCTCCCTGAGTCCCCAAAGTCCATTGTTTCCTTCTTATGCCTTTGCGTCCTCATAGCTTAGCTCTGACTTATAAGTGAGAATATATGACATTTGGTTTTCTATTCCTGAGTTACTTCACTTAGAATAATGGTCTCCAGTTCCAACCAGGTTGCCGTAAATGTCATTATTTCATTCCTTTTATGGATGAGTAGTATTCCATGGTGTATATGTGTGTGTGTGTGTGTGTGTGTGTGTATCATTTTCTTTATCCACTTGTTCTTTGATGGGCATTTGAACTGGTTCCATATTTTCACAATTGTGAATTGTGCTGGTATAAACATGCATGTGCAAATGTCTTTTTCATATAAAGACTTCTTTTCCTCTGGGTCAATACCTAGTAGGGGGATTGCTGGATCAAATGGTGGATCTACTTTTAGTTCTTTAAAGTATCTTCTTACTGTTTTCCATAGTTATTGTACTAATTTACATTCCTACCAGAAGTGTAAAAGTGTTCCCTTTTCATCACCTCACAACATCTATTTTTTTTTTATTTTTTAATTATGGCCATTCTTGCATGAGTAAGGTGATATTGCATTGTGGTTTTGATTTGAATTTCCCTGATAATTAGTGGTGTTGAGCATTTTTTTCATATGTTTGTTGGCCATTTGTCTATTTCTTTTTGAGAATTGTCTATTCATCTCCTTAGCCCACTTTTTGATGTGATTATTATTTTTTTTTCTTGCTGATTTGTTTAAGTTACTTGTGGCTTCTGGATACTAGTCCTTTGTCAAACGCATAGTTTGCAATGATTTTCTCCCATTCTGTGGGATGTCTGTTTACTCTGCTGATTATTTCTTTTGCTGTGCAGAAGCTTTTTAGCTTTATTAAGTATAATCTATTTATCTTTGTTTTTGTTTTTTGTTGAATTTGCTTTTGGTTTATTGGTCATGAAATCTTTGCCTAAGCAAATGTCTAGAATTTTTATGGTTTCAGGCCTTAGATTTAAGTCTTTAATTCATCTTGAGTTGACTTTTGTGTAAGGTAAGAGATGAGGATCCAGTCTCATTCTTCTACATGTGACTTGCCAATTATCCCAACACCATTTGTTGAATAGAGTATCCTTTCCCCACTTCATGTTTTTGTTTGCTTTGTTGAAGATCAAAGTATTTGGCTTTATTTCTGAGATCTCTATTCTATTCCATTGGTCTATGTGCCTAGTTTTATACCAGTACTATGCTGTTTTGGTGAATATAGCCTTGTAGTATATTTTGACACTGGGTAAAGTGCTGCCTCCCAATTTGCTTTTTTTGCTTAGTCTTGCTTTGGCTCTGCCGGCTCATTTTTGGCTCCATATGAATTTTATGATTGTTTTATCTAGTTCTGTGAAGAATGAAGGTGGTATTTTGATGGTAATTGTATTGAATTTGTAGATAGGTTTTGGCAGCATGGTCATTTTCACAATATTGATTTTACCCATCCATGAGCATGGGATGTGTTTCCATTTGTCTGTGACATCTATGATTTCTTTCAGTAGTGTTTCATAGTTTTCCTTGTAGAGGTTTTTTTACCTCCCAGTTTAGGTATATTCCTAAGCATTTTATTTGTTTTTCAGCTATTGTAAAAAGGGTTGAGTTCTTGATTTGATTCTCAGCTTGGTGTGTAGCAATGCTACTGATTTGTATACATCGATTTTTGTATCCTGAAACTTAACTGAATTCATTTATTAGATCTAGGAGCTGTTTGGATGAGTCTTTAGGGTTTTCTAGGTATGCAGTCATATCATCAGCAGTGACCATTTGACTTCCACTTTACCAAACTGAATGCCTTTTTTATTTCTTTCTTGTATCTGATTGCTCTGGATAACACTTTCAGTACTATGTTGAATAGAAGTGGTGAAAGTGGGCATCTTTGTCTTGTTTCAGTTCTCAGGAGGAATGCTTTCAACTTTTCCCCATTTAGTATAATGTTGGCTGTGGGTTTATCATAGATGACTTTTATTACCTTTAGGTATGTCCCTTCTATGCCAATTTTGCTAAGGGTTTTACTCATAAAGGGATGCAGATTTTGTCACATGCTTTTTCTTCATCTATTGAGATGATAAAGTAATTTTTGTTTTCAATTATGTTTATGTGGTGTATTACATTTATTGACTTGTGTATGTTAAACCATTCCTGCATCCCTGATATGAAACCCACTTAATCATGGTGTGTTATCTATTTGATTCTGCTGGAGTCAGTTAGCTATTATTTTGTTGAGGATTTTTGCATCTATGTTTATTAGGAATGTTGGTCTGTAGTTTTCTTTTTTTGTTATGTCCGTTCCTGATTTTGGTATTAAGGTGATACTGGTTTCATAGAATGATTTAGGGAGGATTCCCTCTTTCTCTATTTTGGAATAGTTTCAATAGGATTATCACCAATTCTTCTTTGAATGTCTGATAGAATTCAGCTGTGAATTAATCTCATCCTGAGCTCTTTTTTGTTGGCCAATTTTTTATTACCATTTCAATCTCACTGCTTGTTATTAATCTGTTCAGAGTTTCTATTTCTTCCTGGTTTAATCTAGAAGGATTGTATATTTCCTGGAATTTATCTATCTCCTCTAGGTTTTCTAGTTAGTGTGCATAAAGATATTCATAGTAGCCTTGAATGATCTTTTGTATTTCTGTGGTATTGGTTGTAATATCTCCTCTTTCATTTCTAATTGAGATGATTTGGATTTTCTCTCTTTTTCTTGGCTAATCTTGCTAATGGTGTATCTATTTTGTCTATCTTTTGAAAGAACAGACTTTTTATTTATCTTTCGTATTGCTTTTTTAAAATTTCATTTAGTTCTGCTCTGATCTTTGTTATTTCTTTTCTTCTGCTGTGTTTGGGTTTGGTTTGTTCTTGTTTCTCTAGTTCCTTGACGTGTGACCTTAGATTGCCTATTTGTGCTCTTTCAGGCTTTTTGATGTAGGTATTTAATGCTATAAACCTTCCTCTTAGCACTGCTTTTGCTGTATCCCAGAGGTTCTGATAGATTTTGTCACTAGTATAATTCAGTTCAAATAATTTTTTAATTTCAATCATGATTTCATTGTTGACCTAACAATCATTTGGAGCAGATTACTTAATTTTCATGTATTTGCATGGTTTTGAGTGTTCTTTTCTGAGTTGATTTTTAATTTTCTTCCACTGTAGTTTGAGAGAGTACTTGATATGATTTCAGTTTTCTTAAGTTTATTGAGACTTGTTTTGTAACTTGTCATATGGTCTATCTTAGAGAATGCTCTGTGTGCTGATGAATAGAATGTATATTTGGCAGTTGTTAGGTAGAATGCTCTGTAAATATTCATTACATTTATATGTTCTAGGGTATAGTTTTGTTATAGGAAAGCAAGTTTATTAAGAAAGTAAAGGAATAAAAGGATGACTACTCCATAGATAGAGCAGCACCAAGGGCTGCTGGTTGCCCATTTTTATGCTTATTTTTTGATGATATGGTAAACAAGCGGTGGATTATTCATGCCTCCCCTTTCTCGACCACATAGGGTAACTTCTTGCCATTGCCATGGCATTTGTAAACTGTCATGGCACTGGTGGGAGTGTAGCAGTGAGGACGTCTAGAGGTCACTCTCATCGCCATTTTGGTTTTGGTCAGTTTTGGCCGGCTCCTTTACTGTAAACTGTTTTATCAGCAAGGTCTTTATGATCTGTATTTTGGGCAGACCTCCTATCTGATCCTTTGACTTAGAATGCCTTAACCATCTGAGAATGCAGCCCAGTAGGTTTCAGCCCCATTTACCCAGCTCCTATTTAAGATGGCATTGCTCTGGTTCACACGCCTCTGACAGTTTAAGTCCATTGTTTCTTTGCTGACTTTCTGTCTTGATGGCCTGTCTAACGCTGTCAGTGGAGTATTTAAGTCCTCCATTATTATCGTGTTGCTGTCTATCTCATTTCTTAGGTATAGTAATTGTTTTATAAATTTGGGAGCTCCAGTGTTAGGTGTATATATATTTATGATTATGATATTTTTCCTGTCAGACTAGTCCTTTTATCATTATATAATGTCCTTCTTTGTTTTTTTTAACTATTGTTTCTTTAAAGTCTGTTTTCTCTGATATAAGAATAACTATTCCTGCTCACTTTGGGTGACATGGAATGTCTTTTTCCACCCCTTTACCTTAAGTGTATGTGAGTCCTTGTGTTTTAGGTGAGTCTCTTGAAGACTGCAGATACTTGGTTGGTGATACTTATCCATTCTGCCATTCTGTAGCTTTTAAGTGGAGTATTCAGACTATTTACATTCAATGTTCAAATTGAGATGTTAGGTACCGTTGTACTCATTATACTAGTTGTTGCCTGAATACCTTGTTGTTGTTGTTCTATTGTGTTATTGTTTTATAGGCCCTATGAAGTGTATGCTTTAAGGAGGTTCTTTTTTGGTGTGTTTTGATGCTTTGTTTCAATAATTAGAGCTGTTTTTAGCAGTTCTTGTGGTACTGGCTTGATTGTGGTAAATTCATTCAGCATATGTTTGTCCAAAAAAGACTTTATTCTTCCTTCATTTATGAAGCTTAGTTTGGCCAGATTCAACATTCTTGACTGATAATTGTTTTGTTCAAAAAGGCTTTAAAGATCAGTCTCCAATCCCTTTTAGCTTGGGGGTTTCTACTGAGAAATCTGCGTTAATCTGATAGGTTTTCCTTTACAGGTTACCTGATGTTTTTGCCTCACAGCTCTTAAGATTATTTCCTTTGTCTTGAATTTAGATAACCTGATGACTGTGTGCCTAGGTGATGATCATTTTGTGGATAAATTTTCTGGGTGTTATTTGAGCTTCTTGTGTTTGGATGTCTAGAACTCTAGCAATGCCAGGGAAGTTTTTCTCAATTATTCCCTCAAGGAAGTTTTCCAAACTTTGATATTTCTCTTCTTCCTTGGGAACACAAATTATTCTTAGGTTTGGTCATTTAGCATAATCCCAATCTTCTTGAAGGCTTTGTTTTTGTTTGTTTGTTTTTGTTTGTTTGTTTATTCTTTGATGCTTTTTTCCTTATCTTATTGGGTTAATTCAAAAGCCTTGTCTTCAAGCTCTGAAATTCTTTTTTCTACTTGTTCTATTCTGTCATTGAAACTTCCCAGTGCATTTTTTATTTCTCTAAGTGTGTCTTTCATTTCCCAGAAGTTGTGATTGTTTTTTTATTCATGCTATCTATTTTTATGGAGGCTTTTTGATCCACACCCTGTATTATTCTTCGACTTTCTTTTAGTTCATTTTCACCATTCTCTGGTGCCTCCTTGAGTAGCTTAATAATTGACCCTCTGAATTCTTTTTCTGGTAATTCAGAGATTGCTTCTTGGTTTAGATCCATTGCTGGTGACCTAGTGTGATCTTTTGGTGGTACTAAAGAATTTTGCTTTTTTATATTACCAGAATTGTTTTTCTGGTTCTTTCTCATTTGGGTAGACTGTGTCAGAGGAAAGACCTGGGTCTCAACACACTGCTGTTCAGATATTTTTTTCCACAGGGTGATCCCTTGATGTGGTATTCTCTCTCTTGCCTTAGGGATGGGGCTTCCTGAGAGCTGGAATACAGTTATTGTTATTGCTCTTCTGGGTCTAGCCTCTCCACAGAGCTACTGGGCTCTGGGCTGGTACTGGGAAGTGTCTTCACAGAGTCTTGTGACGCAATTCATCTTCAGGTCTCTCAGCCATGGATACCAGCACCTGCTTCAGTGAAGGTAACAAGGGAGTAAAGTGGACTCTGTGAGGGTCCTTGGTTACAGTTTTTTTTAGCGTGCTGATTCTCGAATGCTTGTTGTGCTAGCAGTGAAGCTGTCTTGTGGACAGACGCAAGACCTCTGGTTAGCCAGGATGTTACAGGCGGTGGAATTAACTGTTGTTTTCTCTCTTCTTGGAGCAGGTTTATTCTTGTATTAATTGCTGTAATGACTTGAGTTGGTTGGCCTCCAGTCAGGAGGTGGCACTTTCAAGAGCGCATTAGTGGTAGTATAGGGGTATGGGAGCTAGCTCTAAGATCACCTGAATAAATATTTGAATTTCTCAGATGATGGGCAGGGCCATAGAACTCCCAAGAGATTATGTCTTGCATCTTCAGCTACCAGAGCGGGTAGAGAAAGACCATTAGGTGGGGGCAGGGTTAGGTGTGTTTGAGCTCAGACTCTCCTTGGGTGAGGCTTGCTGCAGCCACTGTGGGGGATGAGGGTGTGGTTCTCAGCCTAATGGAGTTATGTTCCTGGGGGGATTATGGCTGCCTCTCCTGCATCATAGAGGTCACCAGGGAAGTAGGTGAAAGCTGGCAGTGACAGGACTCACTCAGTTCCCATGTAGCCAGCAAGGCCAGTCTCACTCCCACCATACCCACCAACAGCACTGAGTTTATATCCAGGCAGCTGGTAAGGAGGACTGTGATCTTTCCCCAGGCTACGAGCATCCCTGCTGGGATTTCAGACCCTCCCTCTCCCCACCTGTCTTGTCTTCTGTGCTCCTATCTGCACTTGTAATTCGTGCCTAGCCCGCCTCCCCCCACCCCCCACCCTGCCTGGATTCTGCCCAGGAAAATCTGTGCTCAATTGAAATTATTACAAAGTTCAGCTGGAAGTTTCCTTCTCCCTGTGGTCCTTCCCCAGTTTCACTGGCAGCCCTCCCCAAGGACCCATGTGAGATAAAGTCAGAAATGGTTTCCCTGCCAACCAGGAGTGCCTATAGGGCTCTTCCCACTGCTTCTTCTACTTGTATATTTCCCTCAGCTCTCTAAATTTGTTTTGGCTCTAGGTAATGAAACTGCCTTTGCAAAATCATGACTGAGACAGTGAAAAAGGTCTAACTTAACTGACTCCATCTTGTTTCTAACCTCCAAGCTGTCCTTGTTCATTCCAAAGTTAGGCTGAACTAACTTTGGGAGAAATTTAATTTATAGTTTATAGTTTAAACAAAGACGGTAACAGCCCTTTCCCAAAGCAGACCTCCTTCTTGCCTGGGGACTAGATTGCCTTTGTAGGACTAACATTAGCCACAAGATTTGAAATTATGGTTTAGGAGTCATGCAGCTGGAGGCTACAAGATTCTGACCCTTTCTAAACTGCTCCTAAATTCAGTGCTTGAGATATTTTGCAGACTTGCACTTGATGGATTAGCTGGCATCACCCAGATCAATAAACTGGCTCACCTGATCTTGTGGCCCCACCCAACAACTGACTCAGTGCAAGAAGACAGCTTTAACTCCCCATGATTTCATATCTGACTCCTGGCTCAGGAGTCAATCAATCAGCACTCCTGGCTCACTGGCTCCCCACAACCCACCAAGTTATCCTTAAAAACTCTGCTCCCTGAATGCTGGGGAGACTGATTTGAGTAATAATAAAACTCTGGTCTCCCACACAGCCGCTCTGCGTGAATTACTCTTTCTCTATTGCAATTCCCCTGTCTTGATGAATCAGCTCTGTCTAGGCAGCAGGCAAGGTGAACCCCGTGGGCGGTTACAGTAAGGTTAAATCTTTCTCCTGTGATCTGGATTTTCAGGTTCCCCAGTGAGGATGTGTGCTCGAGGTGGACTTTCCCCCCTCACACTTTGGCTACTCAGTTTTTTGGCCATCTTATGGAGTTTGCAGTGACAAGCTGCCTCTTTCAAAGGGTCTGTGAATTCTTTCAGTTTTCCTGGTATGTTCCTGTGGTAGTTCTTCAGCAAACGTTTACAACGTGAGTCTCTACATGCTGTTCTGTCTATCCGAGTGGGAACTGCAAGTTAGTACTGCCTCCTGTCTGCCTTTTTTTCCTGTAAGTTATTTTTTGAGTAAATTTAGGTAATTTATATTTTTCTAAAATATCTGTTTTATCCAGATTTTAAGGCTAATATGAATGTGTTTTAGCAAAGGATTTCATTTCCCAATGTAACAGTTTTTCCATTTTTACTTTTAAACTAGCATTTTTTTTTATCTTTCCAGTCTCCCTTGTTTAACTAGTGGATTATCTAGTTTCTTTTCCAAAAAAAACTTTTTTTTTCAAATATTCCTTAAGGTTTCAAATTTATTAATCTCTACTTTTTAAAATTAAATGATCTCTGCTTTCCTTACACTTCTTTGCATTTTCTAACTTCTTTAGATGAATGTTTAATTAATTTTTCAAGACTATATGTTTCATATGCGTCCGTGTGAAGAGACCACCAAACAGGCTTTGTGTGAGCAACATGGCTGTTTATTTCACCTGGGTGCTGGCGGGCTGAGTCCAAAAAGAGTCAGCGAAGGGAGATAAGGGTGGGGCCGTTTTATAGGATTTGGGTAGGTAAAGGAAAATTACAGTCAAAGGGGGTTTGTTCTCTGGCGGGCAGGAGTGGGGGTTGCAAGGCGCTCAGTGGGGGTGCTTTTTGAGCCAGGATGAGCCAGGAAAAGGACTTTCACAAGGTAATGTCATCACTTAAGGCAAGGACCGGCCATTTACACTTCTTTTGTGGTGGAACGTCATCAGTTAAGGTGGGGCAGGGCATTTTCACTTCTTTTGTGATTCTTCAGTTACTTTAGGCCATCTGGGCATATACATGCAAGTCACAGGGGATGCGATGGTTTGGCTTGGGCTCAGAGGCCTGACATTCTTGCCTTCTTATATTAATAAGAAAAATAAAACAAAATAGTGTTGAAGTGTGGGGGCGGCAAAAATTTTGGGGGGCTGGTATGGAGGGAGAGAATGGGCAATGTTTCTCAGGGCTGCTTCGAGCTGGATTGGGGCTGCGTGGGAACCTAGAGTGGAGAGATTAAGCTGAAGGAACATTTTGTGGTAAGGGGTGATATTGTGGGGTTTTTAGGAGAAATATTTGTCGTGTAGAGTTATTGGTGATGGCCTGGATACGGTTTTGTATAAATTGAAAAACTAAATGGAATAAGAGAAGGAGAAAAACAGGTATAAAAGGTCTAAGAATTGGGAGGAGCCAGGACATCTGATTAGAGAGTGCCTAAGGAGATTCAGCATAGTCCTGCCAGCAAAGATTATTGATTTACTTCAAGAATTTAGAGTGGTGGTTTGGGGATAGCACCAGGAGATATCAGCTGTGATGGCTTTGGAGAAACAGTGTAAACAAGAGCAGGGCATGTATGAGTAGTTGAGAACGGTGAATAGGAGTATGACTAGACAGAAGATAGTAGGGATGACAAGTTTTTTGGGGCACAGTCTAAGTTGGTCTGGTGTCTGGAATGAGACTGGGGCCTAATAAAAGGGAGCGTCTATACAGGAGCTTAAATGGGCTGTACCTTTTAGCATTCCAAGGATAGGCCTGAATTCTGAGAAGCGAAAGTGGTAAAAGTATTGTCCAGTCCTTTTTAAGTTGGTGGCTGAGCTTGGTGAGGTGTGTTTTTAAAAGACCATTAGTCTGTTCTACTTTTCCTGAAGACTGAGGACTGTAAGGAATATAAAGGTTTCACTGAATACTAAGAGGCTGAAAAACTGCTTGGCTGATTTGACTAATAAAGGCTGGTCTGTTATCAGACTGTATGGAGGTGGGAAGGCTAAACTGAAGAATTATGTCTGACAGAAGGGAAGAAATGACTGTGGTGGCCTTCTCAGACCCTGTAGGAAAGGCCTCTACCCATCTAGTGAAAGTGTCTACTTAGACTAAGAGATATTTTAGTTTTCTGACTCGAGGCATGTGAGTAAAGTCAATTTGCCAGTCCTGGGCAGGGACAAATCCCTGAGCTTGATGTGTAGAAAAGGGAGGGGGCCTGAATAATCCATGAGGGGTAGTAGAATAGGAGATGGAACACTGAGAAGTGATCTCCTTCAGGATAGATTTCTGTGATGGAAAGGAAATGAGGGGTTCTAAGAGACAGGCTAGTGGCTTGTAACCTACATGGAAGAGGTTATGAAATGACGACAGAATAGAATGGGCCTGTGAGGCTGGAAGGAGATATTTTCCTTGGTCTAAGAACTATTTGCCTTGTGTGGGAAGAGATTGATAGGTGGAAGTTTCAGCAGGGGAGTAGGTGGGAGCGACCAATGTGAAGGAGAAAAACTGGCCATGAGGGACAGAAGTTGGAGGGCTAGCTGCTTGTCTAGCCACTTATCAGTATAAGCGTTGCCTAGAGCAATGGGATCTGCCGCCTTTTGATGCCCCTTGCAGTGAATGACCCCAGCTTCCTTTGGAAGTAAAGCAGCCTTGAGTAGAGTTTTTATTAAAGAGGCATTAATGATGGAGGACCCTTGTGTAGTGAGAAAACCTCTTCCAGCCCATATGACCGCATGGTGGTGCAGAATATGAAAGGCATATTTAGAATCAGTATAGATATCAATGCGTAGTCCTTTTGCAAGAGTGAGGGCTTGAATTAAGGCAACTAGTTCAGCTTGCTGAGAGGTAATGGAGGGGGGCAGAGCGGTAGCCTCGATGATAGATGTGGAAGATACTATAGCATAGCCTGCCTTTGCTGGTGAGTGGCGATTAGGCCTGGTGGAACTGCCATCAATAAACCAAGTGTGATCAGGGTGAGAAACAGGGAAGAAGAAAATGTGGGGAAATGGGATGAACATCAGGTGGATCAGAGAGATGCCGTCATGAGGGTCAGGTGTGGTATCCGGAATAATGTGGGAGGCCGGATTGAAGTCTGGGCCAGGAACAATGGTAATTGTGGGAGACTCAACAAAGAGTGAGTACAGCTGAAGAAGCCGGGAAGAAGAAAGCATATGCGTCAGGTGTGAGGAAGAAAATAGATTTTGGAAGTTATGAGAACTGTAGAGAGTGAGTTGAGTATAGTTTGTGATTTTGAGGGCCTCTAAAAGCATTAAAGCAGCGGCAGCCGCTGCACGCAGACATGAGGGCTAGGCTAAAACAGTAAGGTCAAGTTGTTTGGACAGAAAGGCTACAGGGTGTGGTCCTGGCTCTTGTGTAAGAATTCTGACCACGCTAACCATGCCTAGGAAGGAAAGGAGTTGTTGTTTTGTAGAAGGTGCTGGGGTTTGAGAGATCAGTCGGACACGATTGGCAGGGAGAGCACGTGTGTTTTTATGAGAATTATGCCGAGATAGGTAACAGATGAGGAAGAAATTTGGGCTTGACTGAAGTAATGGGGGCTGTCGGTGAAGCTTTGTGGCAGTATAGCCTAGGTAATTTGCTGAGCTTGATGGGTGTTAGGGTCAGTCCAAGTGAAAGCGAAGAGAGGCTGGGATTAAGGGTGCAAAGGAATAGTAAAGAAAGCATGTTTGAGATCTATAACAGAATAATGGGTTGTAGAGGGAGGTATTAAGGATAGGAGAGTATATGGGTTTGGCACCACAGGGTGGATAGGCAAAACAATTTAGTTGATAAGGCGCAGATCCTGAACTAACCTGCAGGGCTTTTCTGGTTTTAGGACAGGTAAAATGGGGGAATTGTAAGGAGAGTTTATAGGTTTTAGAAGCCTATGCTGTAGCAGGCGAGTGATAACAGGCTTTAATCCTTTTAAAGCATGCTATGGGATGGGATATTGGCATTGAGTGGGGTAAGAGTGATTAGGTTTTAATGGGATGGTAAGGGGTGCATGATCGGTCACTAAGGAGGGAGTAGAGGTGTCATACTTATGAGTTAAGGTGGGGAGATATAAGGGGAGGATGTGAAGGAGGCTTTGAACTGGGGGAAAAGGTGGCAGTGAGGTGCAGCTGTAGCCTAGGAATAGTCAGGGAAGCAGATAATTTAGTTAAAGTGTCTCGGCCTAATAAGGGAACTGGGCAGGTGGGGATAATTAAAAAGGAGTGCTTAAAAGAGTATTGTCTAAGTTGGCAACAGAGTTGGGGAGTTTTAAGAGGTTTAGAAGCCTGGCTGTCAATACCTACAACAGTTATGGAGTCAAGGGAAACAGGCCCTTGAAAAGAAGGTAATGTGGAGTGGGTAGCCTCCGTATTGATTAAGAAGGGGATGGACTTACCCTCCACTGTGAGAGTTTCCCAGATCATCTGTGATGGTCCTGTAGGCTTCTGAGGTGATTGGGTGGTGTCAGTCTTTAGCCGCTAAGCCAAGAAGTCAGTCAGAGAGCCTTAGGCCAGAGTTCCAGGGGCTCTGGGAGTGGCTGCCAGGTGAGTTGAACAGTCCGATTTCCAGTGGGGTCCCACACAGATGGGACGCGGCCTAGGAGGAATCCCGGGCTGCGGGCATTCCTTGGCCCAGTGGCCAGATTTCTGGCATGTGTAGCAAGCTCCTGGGAGAGGAGGTTCTGGAGGAACGCCTGGCTGCTGCGGTTCAGGCATTTGGAAGTTCTTGTGTGCTGGAGATGTGGCTGGGGTTTGTCTCACAGTGGAGGCAAGGAATTGTAACTTTTTTCTATTATTGTACACCTTGAAGGTGAGGTTAAGTTCTGTTGTGGGGTTTGAGGGCCAGATTCTAATTTTTGAAGTTTTTTCCTAATGTCAGGAGTGGATTGGGTGATAAAATGCATATTAAGAATAAGGCGGCCTTCTGGCCCTTCTGTGTCTAGGGTGGTAAAGCATCTAAGGGTTGCTGCTAAGTGGGCCATGAACTGGGCTGGGTTTTAATCTTTACCTTTGGTAGTTTCTTTAAGTTTGTCATAATTAACAGCTTTGTAAGCTGCTTTTTTAAGCCCTTCAACTAGGCAGGAAACCATGTAATCTCGCCTGGCTATACCTGGGGAATTTGCCTGGTAGTTCCATTGGGGATCCTCTCAGGGAAATGCTCTAATGCGTTCCTGGAGGTCTGGCTTGTGAAGCCAGCAGTTATCAGCTTCAGATTGGGCTAGAGAAAAAACTCTTTCCCATTCATCTGGGGAGAGGGTAGGAGTCAGGATGACATTTAAGTCACTCCAGGTTAAGTTGTAGGACAGAGTTAGATATTGGAATTCCTGTATATATTTAGTGGGGTCTGATGAGAAAGTCTAACTGTTGAGTGATCTGAGAGAGGTCTGATAGAGAAAAAGGTACATGTACCCTGACTATGCCTTCAGCTCCAGCCACCTCTCTAAGAGGAAATTTTTGGGCAGGTGGGGAAGAGCTAGTTGTGGAACTAAACTGTAAGCCGGACTGGATATGAGGAGGGGAGGTGATAGAAGGATTATAGGGTGGAGGAGTGGAGGCTGAGGAAGAATTGGGACTTAGCTCGGCCTGGTGACGAGCAGCCTGGGGAGGAGGGGAAAGGTCAGATGGGTCTGTAGAAAAGGAAGACTGGAAAGACTCAGCGACACTTGGGGTTGGGACTGAGGGGACAGGTGGGAGGGAAAGAAGGAGGATCTGGGAGGAATCACATTGGGAACAGAGGCTAGGGAGGGAACGAAGTGTGAAAAATGCCTGGACGTAAGGTACCTCAGACCATTTGCCTATTTTTTGACAAAAATTATTTAGGTCTTATGGGATGGAGAAATCGAAAGTGCCGTTTTCTGGCCATTTAGAGCCATTGTCAAGTTTGTGTTGGGGCCAAGCGGTGTTGCAGAAGAAAATAAGGCATTTAGGTTTTAGGTCAGGTGTGAGTTGAAGAGGTTTTAAGTTTTTGAGAACACAGGCCAAGGGAGTAGAAGGAGGAATGGAGGGTGGAAGGTTGCCCATAGTGAAGGAAGCAAGCCTAGAGAAAGGAGAGAGTAGAGAAACGGAGGGAAGGGGTTCGGGAGTTCTTACCTTCCAGAAAAGTGGGAAAAGGGGTTGGGGCGCAGAGATAAGAGGTCGGGGCATGGAAATAAGGGATTGGGGCACAGAGATATAAGAGGTTGGGGTGCGGAAATAAGGGATTGGGGCACAGAGATATGAGGTTGGGGCGCAGAAATAAGATATTGGGGCACAGACATAAGAGGTCGGGGTATGAAAATAAGGGATTGGGGCACAGAGATAAGAGGTTGGGGCACAGAAATAAGGGATTGGGGGTTCTTGCCCTCGAAAAGCGGGACTTGCCGCTAAGGGTGAAGGAGAAGGGGTTGAGGGGTACTTGCCTCTCTCCCAGAAAAGTGGGACTTGCCACTAACGGTGAAGGAGAAGGGGTTGAGGGGTATTTGCCCCTCTCCCAGAAAAGCAGAGAAGGGGTAGAGACAAGGAGAGAAGGGGTTGAGGTACTTGCTCCTTCCCCAGAAAAGTGGGACTTGCCGCTAAGGGTGAAGGACCAAGGCAGGCATCCCTACGTGGTCTGACACCCTTGAAACATGGGTGTATAATCAGAGAGGCATCCCTGAAATGATTAAACACCAAGGGAAGGCTGCCTTCCCAGTCCGTGACCGGCGCCAGAGTTTTGGGTCCACAGATAATGTTATGCCCAGACCGTTAGTTCCCCAAAGAAGACCACCAGAGTCCAGAGTCAAAGCCAAGCGGCAAGGATCTTTACTACAAGTTCGAACCTGGTCCCTCCATTCCACAGCATACTAGAGGGCCCTGAACAATGCGAGTGTTTGCTTTTTATAGCCTGAAAGTTACAGGGGAACAAAGGAATTCTTTTGGTTCCCGCTCTTTCCGTAAAACTTTGAACGGCTGTCTTCTTATCGGAGACTTTCTTGGTGGTGTTTGTACTGGGCTCAGGAAGTTTGAGAGATATATGGCGATATGTGGTGGGATGGGATGTGTTTGTACTGGGCTTGTTTGTTTTGAGCCTGGGGCTGAGGAATGTGCCCGGCTCCTTTCAATAAAACGTGTCTCCTTTGTCTCTCCCAGAAAATGAAAGGAATTGAAATTAAGAGAAGGGAGAGATTGAAGAATGGAAAGGAGAAAGTGGTTGAGGAACAGTGAGAGAGGTTGGAGAAGAGAGTAAGAAGAGGCCGCTTACCTGATTTAAAATTGGTGAGATGTTCCTTGGGCTGGTCGGTCTGAGGACCTGAGGTCATAGGTGGCTCTTTCTCACGGAGCAAAGAACAGGAGTACAGGCGATTGATCTCCCAAGGGAGGTCCCCCGATCTGAGTCACGGCAACAAATTTCATGCGCATCCCTGTGAAAAGACCACCAAACAGGCTTTGTGTGAGCAACATGGCTGTTTATTTCACCTGGGTGCAGGCGGGCTGAGTCCGAAAAGAGAGTCAGCGAAGGGAGATAAGGGTGGGGCCGTTCTATAGGATTTGGGTAGGTAAAGGAAAATTACAGTCAAAGGGGGTTTGTTCTCTGGCGGGCAGGAGTGGGGGGTCGCAAGGTGCTCAGTGGGGGTGCTTTTTGAGCCAGGATGAGCCAAGAAAAGGACTTTCACAAGGTAATGTCATCACTTAAGGCAAGGACCGGCCATTTACACTTCTTTTGTGGTGGAACGTCATCAGTTAAGGCGGGGCAGGGCATTTTCACTTCTTTTGTGATTCTTCAGTTACTTTAGGCCATCTGGGCATATACATGCAAGTCACAGGGGATGCGATGGTTTGGCTTGGGCTCAGAGGCCTGACAATATGTTTCCTCTAAAATGAATCTTATTTCCCATTTTTAATCTATAACCACCCTGCTGTCAAAAATGCTAAAATCAATTTGTTTATATTTCTTCATTTTTTCTAATTTTCCCCTTCACCCTTCTCCCCTAAACTTTATTTTCCAATTTTGCTATAGTCTCATTTCTATATCACCAGAATCTATAACATAAATGTTCTCTCAATAATTATATTTCCCATAATTTCTTAACATAATTGAATATAGTTTTCTGTTTTTAGGTTTTTGGCACTCATTACCAGGTATTTCAACATAGCTTTTTCATTCCTTTCCTGATTAAATCAACTTCATCATCTTAAGTTTTTCTAAGAAGGATTCTTGAGGTACATTGTTATTTTTTGCTTGCCTAGTGTATCATATTTTAAAATTTTAGTAATATACTTGCCTACATGAAATCAACCTCTCCTAGTCTTAGTACTTATGGCTTCGATGAGGCTGGCTTTAACATCTAGCAGCAAGAATAACCCAAATATAACCAAATAGGTGATCCCATCTAATTGGCCACAGCAATTGACTCAATCTTTATCAAGATAGAATAGTGAGATTTAGTGTTTGAATATTTACTGAAATCAAGGGAACAAAGTGCTGTCTTTGAAGACATTTTCAGTAATAAATCTGTACTCATCATTGCCAATAGAAGAAGTATTCTAAGAATAAAGACAATACAGAGGAAAGCAAAGTTTGCACATAAAGAAAAACAAGGCTGGGCACAGTGGCTCACACCTGTAATCCCAGCACTTTAGGAGGCTGAGGCGGGTGGATCACGAGGTCAGGAGATCAAGACCATCCTGGCTAACACGGTGAAACCCCATCTCTACTTAAAAAAATACAAAAAATTAGCCTAGCCGGGCGTGGTGTCAGGCGCCTGTAGTCCCAGCTACTAGGGAGGCTGAGGAAGGAGAATGGCATGAACCCGGGAGGTGGAGCTTGCAGTGAGCCAAGATCGTGCCACTGCACTCCAGCCTGGGCCACAGAGCGAGACTCCGTCTCAAAAGGAAAAAGAAAAAAAGAAAAACAAAGAGTATCTTGATGTGATTTTTTGAGCCTCTGCACTCAGTTTTGGTTCAATCCACCTGCAATCTACACTGATATTAATACAGAGCCAACTCTCACCAGCATCACCAGTCAAGTGTCCTTTCCATCCTGGTCATTTATCATCGATCACAGTATTGAGTGATCCACCTTTCCCTTTTTATCAAGAATAAGACTTATTTATGGCTCACAGTTAATCCAGTATTTTAAAGATTTTTTGCTTTTTGTATGTAATGATTTAAAACCAAGATAACTCATTATAACAGTATTTTTACCAAGACACAAATCTAATCACCACCTGCAAAAACTCCTTCAATCTTTCATGCTAACAATGTGCATCAAGTGAATTGAGGGTGTCTTCACGTGTTTTTATTCAGCCCAATTTACTTGCTATAATATAATGTGACACAGTGTCATGTCCTCCAGCCTTCATGCTACCAGAATTTCGTATTCCAAAAATCTACAGACCACTGGTTAGGAGCTCTGAGAACTCATTGTGAAGTCTTTGTGTCTTCTGCTCAATTTTATCTAACACTCATTGTGGTTGACAGCTATTATTTATAGTTTGTGGTTTTCAGTTTTCTCTACTTTCTGGTTTTACCAAACATAAAATTTCTTCCTCAATTCGTATGTTAGTTTGGCCAGAATCAAAGAAGAGGGTGGAATAAAAATGTCCAGGGGAATTTTTGGGTGACTCTAGCATTAATATATATGACATGATGCAAATGTTTTCTGAAATAATGCAGATGTTACATAGTTTTTTTTTTTGCCATTCTCATCATTATTGTTATGGAAGGTTATGATAAATTGTTATATATTTATTATAATTGTCTATTCAATAGATACTAACAAGACACTCATCAATTTGCTTCATACTCTGCATATTGTAAGATAAGCTTTTGCTTATCATTTTGCATCCCCAAATACAATGTGATTTCTAGGAAGAGAGAAACTGTTTCATTTATATTTTATTCTCCAGTGTTTAACACAATTCTTGGTAAATATCAGGCATACAAATAATTATTGTTGAATAAATGAGTAAAGAGACAAAAGCTTAGAAAAGAGGAGAGAATCTTGTAATAATTTTCCATCCAAGAAACTATATTAATCAGTTTCATCAAGGATACATTAAATAAATTTATAAGTTGGCAGTGAGATTCAGTATGTATTTCTGTGCATTTAAGCATTCTTTTAAAAATGATAACACTATCCTTATGATATTTAAGATAGTTAATGATAATTGCTTAATAATATATCTAGTGTTCAAGTTTATTTATTTAATTATTTGTTGCTGTTGGTTGTTTAAAACAAGAGGGTCATTCAATTTTATTTTTAAAGCTTTTTTTTTTCAGAGACATAGAGTTGTACTTTGGTAGATACATTCTTTCTTTACTACAAAAATGTATGCAGAAATATAACTTAATTAATTTCTTGGCTTATAATGTTTCTTTCAGCTCTTAGTCTCATTATTTTACCCCCATTTTCTCTCTTTTTACCATCTGGTTGTTATTAAGATTTTTTTTGTCTTTAGTTTTCAACAGTTTTACTAAAACTTGTATAAGTGTGCGTTCTGGTTTGTGATTTCTAGTGCTTTTTGAATCTGTGCTTCGATGCCACTCATTATTTAGAAAAAGAAAAGACTATTTTGTCTTCCAATATGGGTTCTGTATCTTTTCTGTTTCTGAAATTGAAATTACATGCATGTTAGAATTTTTCATTTTATCATCTATAGAGCTATACTCTTTTGTGAATTTTCATTTTTTTTCTTTCTGTACTTCATTCTGGGTTTTTTAAAACATATTTTCCAAGTCACTAATTCTTTCTTCAGATAAATCTGCTATTAAAACCAACTGTTGAATTGTTTATTTCAGTTTTTATAGTTTCCATTTCAGAATTTTTATTTGGATATTTACTATGATTTGTGGTACTCCGTTGACATTTTCAGTCTCTCCTTTTATTTTCTGGAACTCATTGCCATATTAATAGTTAAATGTGTATCTGATATCTTCATTATCTAAATGCCAAATGGGCTGTTTCTATTCTTTATTTTTAAAAACGGTTGTGAGTCGTGTTGTTACCACCTGTGCCTGATTATTTCTATTGAATTACATATACGAATTCATGAATTGCATACATTTTACAGCATGAAACATTACAGAAGTAACTTGAGACATCAGATCATGTTATCTTTTCCACAGAGAATTACAGCTATTTCCTAGAGGACTAAGTGCACTCAGGTATCCCAGATCACCTTATTCAGCCAGGAATTGAAATGATTCAAAGCTGAGCCACAGTCCCTTCAAGGGCTGTTTCCACTTTTCCCTTAATCCTTGGATGTAAGCCTGCACAAATCATGGCAGGCTTGCCAAGGTCTAAATGCCTGGAGCTCAAACTACATTTGTTTTTTTCCTAGTCCTGTGAGTCTTTTGAAAGCTCTGTTCAGCTTATCAGCCCCTTAGTCATCTTACCATAATATAAATGCCATATACATTTTTCAGTTAAAAATTATCTTCAATATCAGAGCCTATATCATTATCTTTTCTTGTTCCAGAAACGGACTCTCTAATTCCCCATTGCTTTGCTATTCAATATATTTAAACATTAAAGTTTTCCATCTTTTTCAGTGGCTCTCAGTTGACAGGTTAATCTGAATTAATTAGTCTTTACCAGAGGAGAAATGCTGATTTTTCTTTGTGCTTTCTTAATTTTGAGTTGGTATGTGTTCTGACACTTCCCAGAAAGTTTTGATAAAACTGAATTTATAGTTAAAAAGGTACTGAAGATATTTTTATTTATTATTTTTCTATTTTTATTTTTTTTATTATACTTTAAGTTTTAGGGTACATGTGCACATTGTGCAGGTTAGTTACATATGTATACATGTGCCATGCTGGTGCGCTGCACCCACTAACTCGTCATCTAGCATTAGGTATATCTCCCGATGCTATCCCTCCCCCCACCCCACCACAGTCCCCAGAGTGTGATATTCCCCTTCCTGTGTCCATGTGATCTCATTGTTCAGTTCCCACCTATGGGTGAGAATATGCGGTGTTTGGTTTTTTGTTCTTGTGATAGTTTACTGAGAATGATGATTTCCAATTTCATCCATGTCCCTACAAAGGACATGAACTCATCATTTTTTATGGCTGCATAGTATTCCATGGTGTATATGTGCCACATTTTCTTAATCCAGTCTATCATTGTTGGACATTTGTGTTGGTTCCAAGTCTTTGCTATCGTGAATAATGCCGCAATAAACATACGTGTGCATGTGTCTTTATAGCAGCATGATTTATAGTCCTTTGGGTATATGCCCAGTAATGGGATGCCTGGGTCAAATGGTATTTCCAGTTCTAGATCCCTGAGGAATCGCCACACTGACTTCCACAATGGTTGAACTAGTTTACAGTCCCACCAACAGTGTAAAAGTGTTCCTATTTCTCCACATCCTCTCCAGCACCTGTTGTTTCCTGACTTTTTAATGATTGCCATTCTAACTGGTGTGAGATGTTATCTCATTGTGGTTTTGATTTGCATTTCTCTGATGGCCAGTGATGGTGAGCATTTCTTCATGTGTTTTTTGGCTGCATAAATGTCTTCTTTTGAGAAGTGTCTGTTCATGTCCTTCGCCCACTTTTTGATGGGGTTGTTTGTTTATTTCTTGTAAATTTGTTTGAGTTCATTGTAGATTCTGGATATTAGCCCTTTGTCAGATGAGTAGGTTGCAAAAATTTTCTCCCATTTTGTAGGTTACCTGTTTACTCTGATGGTAGTTTCTTTTGCTGGGCAGAAGCTCTTTAGTTTAATTAGATCCCATTTGTCAATTTTGTCTTTTGTTGCCATTGCTTTTGGTGTTTTAGACATGAAGTCCTTGCCCATGCCTATGTCCTGAATGGTAATGCCTAGGTTTTCTTCTAGGGTTTTTATGGTTTTAGGTCTAACATGTAAGTCTTTAATCCATCTTGAATTGATTTTTGTATAAGGTGTAAGGAAGGGATCCAGTTTCAGCTTTCTACATATGGCTAGCCAGTTTTCCCAGCACCATTTATTAAATAGGGAATCTTTTCCCTATTGCTTGTTTTTCTCAGGTTTGTCAAAGATCAGATAGTTGTAGATATGCAGCGTTATTTCTGAGGGCTCTGTTTTGTTCCATTGATCTATATCTCTGTTTTGGTACCAGTACCATGCTGTTTTGGTTACTGTAGCCTTGTAGTATAGTTTGAAGTCAGGTACTGTGATGCCTCCAGCTTTGTTCTTTTGGCTTAGGATTGACTTGGTGATGCAGGCTCTTTTTTGGTTCCATATGAACTTTAAAGTAGTTTTTTCCAATTCTGTGAAGAAAGGCATTGGTAGCTTGATGGGGATGGCATTGAATCTGTAAATTACCTTGGGCAGTATGGTTATTTTCACGATATTGATTCTTCCTACCCATGAGCATGGAATGTTCTTCCATTTGTTTGTATCCTCTTTTATTTCATTGAGCAGTGGTTTGTAGTTCTCCTTGAAGAGGTCCTTCACATCCCTTGTAAGTTGGATTCCTAGGTATTTTATTCTCTTTGAAGCAATTGTGAATGGGAGTTCACTCATGATTTGGCTCTCTGTTTGTCTGTTGTTGGTGTATAAGAATGCTTGTGATTTTTGTACATTGATTTTGTATCCTGAGACTTTGCTGAAGTTGCTTATCAGCTTAAGGAGATTTTGGGCTGAGACAATGGGGTTTTCTAGATATACAATCATGTCATCTGCAAACAGGGACAATTTGACTTCCTCTTTTCCTAATTGAATACCCTTTATTTCCTTCTCCTGCCTAATTGCCCTGGCCAGAACTTCCAACACTATGTTGAATAGGAGTGGTGAGAGAGGGCATCCCTGTCTTGTGCCAGTTTTCAAAGGGAATGCTTCCAGTTTTTGCCCATTCAGTATGATATTGGCTGTGGGTTTGTCATAGATAGCTTTTATTATTTTGAAATATGTCCCATCAATACCTAACTTATTGAGAGTTTTTAGCATGAAGGGTTATTGAATTTTGTCAAAGGCTTTTTCTGCATCTATTGAGATAATCATGTGGTTTTTGTCTTTGGCTCTGTTTATATGCTGGATTACATTTATTGATTTGCATATATTGAACCAGCCTTGCATCCCAGGGATGAAGCCCACTTGATCATGGTGGATAAGCTTTTTGATGTGCTGCTGGATTCTTTGCCAGTATTTTATTGAGGATTTTTGCATCAATGTTCATGAAGGATATTGGTGTAAAATTCTCTTTTTTTGTTGTATCTCTGCCTGGCTTTGGTATCAGAATGATGCTGGCCTCATAAAATGAGTTAGGGAGGATTCCCTCTTTTTCTATTGATTGGAATAGTTTCAGAAGGAATGGTACCAGTTCCTCCTTGTACCTCTGGTGGAATTTGGCTGTGAATCCATCTGGTCCTGGACTCTTTTTGGTTGGTAAGCTATTGATTATTGCCACAATTTCAGCTCCTGTTATTGGTCTATTCAGAGATGCAACTTCTTCCTGGTTTAGTCTTGGGAGAGTGTATGTGTCCAGGAATTTATCCATTTCTTGTAGATTTTCTAGTTTATTTGCATAGGGGTGTTTGTAGTATTCCCTGATGGTAGTTTGTATTTCTGTGGGATTGGTGGTGATATCCCCTTTATCATTTTTTATTGCATCTATTTGATTCTTCTCTCTTTTTTTCTTCATTAGTCTTGCTAGTGGTCTATCAATTTTGTTGATCCTTTCAAAAAACCAGCTCCTGGATTCATTAATTTTTTGAAGGGTTTTTTGTATGTCTATTTCTTTCAGTTCTGCTCTGATTTTAGTTATTTCTTGCCTTCTGCTAGCTTTTGAATGTGTTTGCTCTTGTTTTTCTAGTTCTTTTAATTGTGATGTTAGGGTGTCAATTTTGGATCTTTCCTGCTTTCTCTTGTGGGCATTTAGTGCTATAAATTTCCCTCTACACACTGCTTTGAATGCGTCCCAGAGATTCTGTTATGTTGTGTCTTTGTTCTCGTTGGTTTCAAAGAACATCTTTATTTCTGCCTTCATTTCATTATGTACCCAGTAGTGATTCAGGAGCAGGTTGTTCAGTTTCCATGTAGTTGAGTGGTTTTGAGTGAGATTCTTAATCCTGAGTTCTAGTTTGATTGCACTGTGGTCTGAGAGATAGTTTGTTATAATTTCTATTCTTTTACATTTGCTGAGGAGAGCTTTACTTCCCACTATGTGGTCAGTTTTGGAATAGGTGTGTTGTGTTGCTGAAAAAAATGTATATTCTGTTGATTTGGGGTGAAGAGTTCTGTAGATGTCTATTAGGTCCGCTTGGTGCAGAGCTGAGTTCAATTCCTGGGTATCCTTGTTGACTTTCTGTCTCGTTGATCTGTCTAATGTTACAGTGGGGTGTTAAAGTCTCCCATTATTAATGTGTGGGAGTCTAAGTCTCTTTGTAGGTCACTCAGGACTTGCTTTATGAATCTGGGTGCTCCTGTATTGGGTGCATATATATTTAGGATAGTTAGCTCTTCTTGTTGAATTGATCCCTCTACCATTATGTAATGGCCTTCTTTGTCTCTTTTGATCTTTGTTGGTTTAAAGTCTGTTTTATCAGAGACTAGGATTGCAACCCCTGCCTTTTTTTGTTTTCCATTTGCTTGGTAGATCTTCCTCCATCCTTTTATTTTCAGCCTATGTGTGTCTCTGCACGTCAGATGGGTTTTCTGAATACAGCACACTGATGGGTCTTGACTCTATCCAATTTGCCAGTCTGTGTCTTTTAATTGGAGCATTTAGTCCATTTACATTTAAAGTTAATATTGTTATGTGTGAATTTGATCCTGTCATTATGATGTTAGCTGGTTATTTTGCTCGTTAGTTGATGCAGTTTCTTCCTAGTCTCGATGGTCTTTACATTTTGGCATGATTTTGCAGCGGCTGGTACCGGTTGTTCCTTTCCATGTTTAGCGCTTCCTTCAGGAGCTCTTTTAGGGTAGGCTTGGTGGTGACAAAATCTCTCAGCATTTGCTTGTCTGTAAAGTATTTTATTTCTCCTTCACTTATGAAGCTTAGTTTGGCTGGATATGAAATTCTGGGTTGAAAATTCTTTTCTTTAAGAATGTTGAATATTGGCCCCCACTCTCTTCTGGCTTGTAGGGTTTCTGCCGAGAGATCTGCTGTTAGTCTGACGGGCTTCCCTTTGAGGGTAACCCAACCTTTCTCTCTGGCTGCCCTTAACATTTTTTCCATCATTTCAACTTTGGTGAATCTGACAATTACGTGTCTTGGAGTTGCTCTTCTTGAGGAGTATCTTTGTGGCGTTCTCTGTATTTCCTGAATCTGAACATTGGCCTGCCTTGCTAGATTGGGGAAGTTCTCCTGGATAATATCCTGCAGAGTGTTTTCCAACTTGGTTCCATTCTCCCCATCACTTTCAGGTACACCAGTCAGATGTAGATTTGGTCTTTTCACATAGTCCCATATTTCTTGGAGGCTTTGCTCATTTCTTTTTATTCTTTTTTCTCTAGACTTCCCTTCTTGCTTCATTTCATTCATTTCATCTTCCATCGCTGATACCCTTTCTTCCAGTTGATCGCATTGGCTCCTGAGGCTTCTGCATTCTTCACGTAGTTCTCAAGCCTTGGTTTTCAGCTCCATCAGCTACTTTAAGCACTTCTCTGTATTGGTTATTCTAGTTATACATTCTTCTAAATTTTTTTCAAAGTTTTCAACTTCTTTGCCTTTGGTTTGAATGTCCTCCCATAGCTCAGAGTAATTTGATCGTCTGAAGCCTTCTTCTCTCAGCTCGTCAAAGTCATTCTCCATCCAGCTTTGTTCTGTTGCTGGTGAGGAACTGCGTTCCTTTCGAGGAGGAGAGGTGCTCTGCTTTTTAGAGTTTCCAGTTTTTCTGTTCTGTTTTTTCGCCATCTTTGTGGTTTTATCTACTTTTGGTCTTTGATGATGGTGATGTACAGATGGGTTTTTGGTGTGGATGTCCTTTCTGTTTGTTAGTTTTCCTTTTAACAGAGAGGACCCTCAGCTGCAGGTCTGTTGGAGTACCCTGCCGTGTGAGGTGTCAGTGTGCCCCTGCTTGGGGGTGCCTCCCAGTTAGGCTGCTCGGGGGTCAGGGGTCAGGGACCCACTTGAGGAGGCAGTCTGCCCGTTCTCAGATCTCCAGCTGCTTGCTGGGAGAACCACTGCTCTCTTCAAAGCTGTCAGACAGGGACATTTAAGTCTGCAGAGGTTACTGCTGTCTTTTTGTTTGTCTGTGCCCTGCCCCCAGAGGTGGAGCCTACAGAGGCAGGCAGGCCTCCTTGAACTGTGGTGGGCTCCACCCAGTTCGAGCTTCCAGGCTGCTTTGTTTACCTAATCAAGCCTGGGCAATGGCGGGAGCCCCTCCCCCAGCCTGGCTGCAGCCTTGCAGTTTGATCTCAGACTGCTGTGCTAGCAATCAGCGAGACTTCATGGGCGTAGGACCCTCCGAGCCAGGTGTAGGATATAATCTCCTACACCTGGTGCGCCGTTTTTTAAGCCCGTCGGAAAAGCGCACTCACTGACCTGCGCCCACTGTCTGGCACTCCCTAGTGAGATGAACCCGGTACCTCAGATGGAAATGCAGAAATCACCCGTCTTCTGCGTAGCTCACGCTGGGAGCTGTAGACCGGAGCTGTTCCTATTGGGCCACCTTGGCTCCTCCCGAAGATATTTTTAAAAAATAGATTCTTTCAATTTTGGGGGAGCAATAACTTTAAAATCATATTATATTGACAAAAGCGTACATATGGATGATAGCTATTAAATTCTGGGGTGGCTTTTTTTTTTACCATCCCGTATTTCATAATCAGAATAACTTCCTAAAAAACAATTTTTATCTTGGCACTCTCAATTTAAAACCCTTTAATCTTAGCTCTATTTATTATATGTATTCTCCCTTACAATTAAAACCAACTTATGATTTAATTCCTGAAAAGGGCTTTGTACATTTCTATTTTCTGCCTTTGCTCAGATATTTCCTTCTTCCCATACCTTCTATTTCTATCTGCCAGAACCTTATACATTTTTAATGACTAACTAAATGCTACCTCTTCGTGACTATTTTCCCAAGTATACTCATTAGAAAGTTTGATCTTATCTCCCCTTTAAAGGGCATAGTATTCATTGTACAATATACTTATGGTATGTAGATTTCTATCTTTTATATTTGTGTCTTACATCTTTTCCTCAGTTTCAAACATCTTCAAGGCAGAAACATGTTGTATTTGCATGCTGTTTAGAAGGCAGTGTACTGAATAGTACCAGTTTTTTCAGAGACAAATATGGTGTACTTATTTGAAAAGAAAGGATGATACACATACATAGGTAGGTAAGATGGGGTTGAAATTGTGTCCTTGAAACTTAGTTGAAGAAACTTTTCCTATAAAAGATGTGGGCATGTGTTATTTTTTTATCAGGCTTAACTGTGGCATATTTTATTGAATTTCATATTTTTCATAAAGATAAATCATTTAGAGCAGTGTTTTACATTAAAATTAATATATTATGGTATATGTATAAATTCTGCATGAAGTCTAAAGATAAAACATGAGAACTCAAAAACGATACAAAGTGCTATTAGCTTTATTTGTCAGTATCTAAGTCTTCCTGCTATCCTCTCAGTAGGATACTTTAGAAAGAAAATGTATGAAAATAATTGGATTAAGGGAAGTGCCACAGAAAGGGAAAAATTTGACATTAAGGAATCTAATTAACAGTAGAAAGCATTTTAAAAAAATACTTGGTATATGAGACAATGGAAAACCTCTTCATTTACAAATTCCACTGTAAATATAAAAAGTACATGCAAAAGTTCAAGCATATTAAACTAATGGCAAATTATATCTTGAAAAATTGGAAAGTTTTATAAAATTTTGTAGCTATAAAACTAAACTCTTATATTTTGATAGCAGCTTAAGAAATCTATATACTACCACAATATTTATTTTGAGGTAATAATATTTGTAACATAATCTTCATTGTCTTAAATAATAATATAATTATATGTGAACTAATTCTGTGTATTATTACAATAATAGATTTATTAACAATTTTATAATACATGATTTTTTCTTCTATAATGATAGGAATAGCCTTTTCTAAGCATATAAACATTGCCAATCATCCTCATCCAAAGTTTTTACTGTTGTTTTACTCTTAAACAGCCATCCAAAAAATCCTGCAACCAGTAGCAAATTATATTACACATTGGACCCATCCTAAATGATGCAAGGTAATAACAAAAATTTACCTGTTTTCAATCATGTTCTTCCCCTGGTTAAATGCTATTTGAAATATTTTTAATTCTTTGTATCTTTTTTGCAACATGTAACTAATGAAAAAATGTTGTTTATTAGACAATTTCAGCCTCAGAACATGCAAAACCATGACACACTGCTATGGTCAAACCAGGCTCTTCACTCTCCATTCAACTTGACATTTGCATTTCTTCTCCTTCAGCCTCTATAATTATATTGTTGTTCATTTAACATACCTTTTTTCTAATCTCTACTCACAGTGACATCCTAAAATGTCACTTGAAAGTCTATGTTGACAGAAGAATTCCTCTCTTTAAATTCTGGGAAGCTATTTTTTGGGAACCTATTATGTCTCAAATGCTATGTACAATTAGAGTTGCTTCAGTTCCAGAATATTCAGTTTTGCCATGCAATTCATTGATTAATTGCAGAATTAGCTATATCCTTTTGTGTGTTAATTTGTTTACAGATTCAAACTCTGTATACAGTAAACTTCTTATGGGAAGAAATCATTTCTCAAACTAATATGAGTGTAATAGGTACTCAAAAAAGAAACAATTTATACATTTTTAATTTAATAAACATTTATTTATCATTAATCTTGAACAGGATTTTCTAATTATTTTAAGGTCTAGAGAGAGAAATGTGGGTGAAAGATAAAGCAAGCTTCATATACAATTATAACATAATTTGTTCTGCACATGACATATAAAAAATACAAAATACAGGAGTCCAAAGAGGAGACTCTTATTTGGTTTGATGTATTAGGAAATTTAAAGGTAGTTTTTAAGATTAATAGACTTTTCAAGCTATAAAGATGTGGTTAACTATAAGGGGCTAAAGACACAGCAGAAAAATAGTCATACACAAGAAAGTAAAATATATTGAATGATTTTGCTAATTATTTGATTTAGAAATTATTGGAAACAAACATTGTAGACTATTACAGACAAGGAGCAATAAAGATCTTAAATATGACGACTATTACAAAAAAGGGAAGATGAGTGCCAGCGTATATTTCAAATATTGAATGAATAACACAGGACAACTGATATGCAAATAGTTCAGAGGGAGAAATCAACATTTTTAAGACTTGTGAAATGGAAGATTTTTGGTGTGATTAAGTCAAGGAGAAAAGTCAGGGGAAAATGGGCAGGTAATAGTGGATGAGGAGAACATCTAAATCAGTGGGGTTCTTAACATTGTCTGCACATCATCTGTGACATTTTTAAAACCACTAGTGACTCGATTGCACCCACTGAAATTCTCATGTAATGCGTCTAGAGTGTGTCATGGGCATAGGTATTAAAAAAAAAAAAACTCTCTAGGAAACTCTTTTATTAAGCTAGGAAAGTTCTGATCTAGATTCTGTCCACTTACCAAAGAAATTCACAAGCTAGTAACATCCACTTTATCTGGTAACTTGATAGAAATCCAGATTTTTAGTCTCTATCGCAGAATACCTGAATTAGAATCTGCAGTTTAAATGCTTCCTCAAGTGATTTAACTTTTTAGTACTGCTTACCTTGAACATGCTAGAATTATCTGTGGTGCTTTTAGAAAACAACTACCTTAGTTCCTGTAACACAAGAACAGAAAACCAAACACCGCATGTTCTCACGCATAAGTGGGATTGAACAATGAGAACATATGGACACAGGGAGGGGAACAAGACACACCAGGGACTGTCAGGGGGTGGGGGCCAAGGGGAGGGAGAACATTAAGCAAATACCTAAGGCATGTGGGGCTTAAAACCTAGATGATGAGTTGATAGGTGCAGCACACCACCATGGCACAGGTGTACTTATGTAACAAACCTACACATTCTGCACATGTATCCCAGAACTTAAAGTAAAATAAATTTTAAAAAAAATGTAAAAAAAGGGGGACAAAGGGCACTAGGCAGTTAATTAGCACAAATAAAATACACATTGCCAATAAACAGAAGAAATATTTAACAACAACATAAAAAGCAAATCCAAGACATATTTTTACTCTGAAAAGAATTAAGTATGGTAATAAAATATAAAGAAGACTTCATTGTTGCTAATAAAACTATATAATATGTCCAGAGTAATTATCTAATGATGATAAACAAAGCTATTTATTTTAACAGAAATTTTCTAACTTGATTTTTTTTTTTTTAATTTTAAGAGAATGACCCTATATAGGGTTAGGGTTAGGGTTATGAAGAAAGAGTTCACTTATGCTCGGACATGATATACATGATATGGTAAAATAAGTATTTTGGAAAAAAATACTCATATTGACACATAACTAAGTTTGGCAGGAATGTTTCATCAGCCTTCATTTTCTTTTTAAGCTGTCATAGTTTTCTTTCTGTTAAACCTAAAAAAGGACATCAAATAAAGATAATGAATTATTCATTGAAAAAATTAAAAAAAGAAAACAACCACCTGTAGGCCCCACCCACAGAAATGCTGATTTAATTAGCATAGGGTAGGGCCAAAGCACTGGGTATTCTTTTAAACCACCACCAGAAAATACAAATATGAGCCGAGTTTGAGAGCTACAGGTAGAGAAAGAATGGTGTTAACTATACATCCAAAAGTCGGACTCCCTAGGCAGTTTTCTTTTTCTTTCATTGTTTATAACAGCATTCATATGTAACTAGAAGGAGAATGAGAAATGTTTTCTTTCTCTAAATGTATTGCAAGATAGAAGAGTATTTAATGAGAAGCCACAGAAATACTTTACGTGACTGGAATTTTAGCTGTATTTGAATCAGTTTGAAATAAAATGGAAGCATAAAGTTGTACAAAAAATATCTCCTAGAAAGCACAATAAATATCCATACCATCAATATACAATAATCTACTGAGAGTTCAGGTAAACTTTTTAGGCATCTCTGGTTTTTTTCTTTTGAACTGATATGGATAGCAGCCCTGTTTCAAGGGACTTTATAATGACAGCCAATGTGAATTGTTGCCACACTCAATTTGCAAGGGCAGAGTTTCAAGCTAGAATAATTGCCTATTCCACTCCAGAGATGGGATGCTGACTGCTTCATTACCAGCTGGATGAACCAGGGCATGAGCAATTTCAGACAGTGTGAACCATGTTCCTTTACACTACCCATGGGCACTAGTTCCCAAATCTACTTACTCTCTGTCCCCAGGAGACAACAGACACATTTTGCTTGCTGAAAGGTGCTCTTGATGGGGCTAAAAGAGATGTGCAAATACACCTGTGTTTGCTCTGACATCATTCTACAAAGTGAATCATTAACCATGTTGGAATAGCAGATAGACTCGCATTGGGGAATCAGTCACTGGGGTTCTTCCATTTTTAATTGTTTTCCACCCAGCTTTATCTTACTTCTGAGGCAAAAGGATGGGCAATTATATAATCTATTATTAAACAGATTGCATAGTAATATTGGGATATAGCAGGCCAATAAATATGACTAAGAAGGTTTAACTCACTATTTAGTAACTTGTGATTCCAGGTAGTTCTATAAGAAGTACTAAGAAGAGCTGATAAGCCTGGGGAAATAATTGCTTTAAAAAAGTATCTGCATTTACAATTTTGCATAGTTGATATAAACTGTTATGAGAATGATTTTAGGGGACAACTTTTTTTTGCTCAATTTAAATTACTTATAATAGGCCAAGTGTGGTACTTAAATAACCAAACCTCTTTAAAAATCAATATTTTTTTCATTTTGAGTTAGAGCAAACATTGCTTGCACCACAAGCCAATGTCAGATTTTTTTTTAAAGTGCATTATTAAGTACAACTTTAAACCAGAATCAGGCATGTACATCAGTTTTCAGTACAGCAGAAACTATGATGGAAATATTGGTGAGAATGAAATTGAAGTAATCATACTCAATCTATTTGTTGTCTTATTAATTTGGAATTACTTGATATTTATCTGTCTATAAACATATGTGCATATAAAATATGGATGTAAAGTATAAACAAACAAAAATTTGAAAATATTTATGTCTATCACCAAAATTAGAAATACAACATTCTCAACTTTCCTAAGTCTCTAAATGTCTTCTTCATCCCTCATCCTTATACTGCCTAGACATAAATGGGTTTTTGAATTTTCCGTACTATTTTAACAGCTATATTAAGATATTTACACAGCAGGCAATTCACCCATTTAAAGTCTACAGCTCAATGGTTTGTAGTATATTCACTAATATGTTCTACTATCACTACAGTCAAATTTAGAACATTTTTTATCACCCTGAAAAGTAACCTCATAGAAACTAGCAATATTCCTTATTCTAGCTCCCTAGTTGCCACTCCAGATAACCACCAATCTACATTTTTTTTGAGATGGAGTCTCTTTTTGTCGCCTGGGCTAGAGTACGGTGGTGCGATCTCGGCTCACTGCAATCTCTGCCTCCCAGGCTCAAGCGATTTCCCGTGTCTCAGTCTCCCAAGTAGCTGGGATTACAGGCATGCGTCACCACGCCTGGCTAATTTTTACAGTATTTTTTTTAGAAACAGGATTTCACTACGTTGGCCAGGCTGGTCTCAAACTCCTGACCTCAGGTGATCTGCCCACTTGGGCTTTCCAAAATGCTGGGATTACAGGTGTGAGCCACCACACCTGGCCCACCAATCTAATTTTGGTGTCTATATATTTGCCTATTCTGTATATATCAGATAAATGAAACCATAGACTATGTGATACTTTTGTGACTGACTTTTCACTTAGCATAAATGTTTTCAAGGTTCATCTATTTTGAAGAATTTGTCAGTACTTCATTTATTTTTGTGGCCAAATAATATTAGATTGTATGAGTTTACCACAGTTTATCAATTTATCTGCTGATAAATATTTAGGTTCTTTCTACTTTTCTCTATCACTACTATGCTAAAAATGTTTGTATACAAGTTTCTTCATGGGCATATGTTTTTATTTTTTTGGGGGTACATACCTAGGAGTTAAATTGCTAGAACAAATGGTAGCTCTATATTTAATCATTTGAGGAACTCCTAGCTTATTTTTCATAGTGGCTGCACCATTTTATATTCTTAAAAGTATTGTAAGAGGATTTTAATTTCCCCACATCCTCACCACTACTTGCCATACTCTGATTTTTTGATTCTAGCCATTCTAGTGTGTGTGAAGTGGTACCTCATTGAGGTTTTGGTTTGCATTTCCCTGTTGACCAATGACATTGAACATCTTTCTTGTCTTCATCAGCCATTTATGTATCTTCTTGGGAAAATTTTCTCTTTACCTTCTCTGTACATTTTTAAATTGAGTTAGTTGACTTTGAATATATTCAGTTGCAAAAATTTTTATACATTCTGAATACAAATTATTTATTAGAATCATGATTTTCTAATATATTCTCCCATTCTGTAGGTTATCTTTACATTTTCTTCATGGTGTCCATTGAGGGACAAAAGTGCTTATTGCTGTGTACTTGTTCATTTGTCTAGTGACGGGCTGGATTATTTTAGTAAGGTCTCTATTCAGGCTACTGTGTTAAAGCATCTGATGTTGCTCCTTAGGGAAGCAAAGGTTTGGATATGCCCACAGTCACTATAGCAGAATAGTGGTTTTGGTAGAACTCTCTTCTTTAACCATAGGCAGATGGCCAGCCCCACCAACTGCTGCCTATTGTTCAGTGGATTTCAACAATGCTCTGGGACATAAACTGCTCTTGAACCCTACTCTGATCATATTGTGGGTCCTTTGAATGAATAATGACTGAAGTCATTGTTTTATATATATAATATTATGTAACATATTTTATATCTATCTATCTATACATCTATATCTATATCTGTATCTATATATATTTCAGGAGGGTTACTCTCAGTTGACTTATTTCCATTTTCCCCTACAAACCAACCAGCCTACCACTAAGCTTGTAATCTGAATCTTCTCTTTAATTGCTTTTCATTGAAGCCTCCAGTGTTTCTTAGGGTACCTGTAGGCTTGACTTTCTCCATGCTGTATTGCAAATGACAACACAAATTCACTCTCTGATAGTTTTTGAGGCCAGAAATTCAAAATCACTTTCACTGGGCCAAAGCCAGGACTGTACTGTTTCTGGAGGCGCTAGAGGATAATATGTTTTCCTGTCCCTTTCAGCTTTTAGAGCAGCTCCTTTTAGCTCATAGTCCCTTCTTCCATCTTTAAATTCAGTGCTGTAGGATCCTCTCTTTTTCACTCTGCTTCCTTCACATAATATTTTCTCTGTGTCAAATTGGCTTTACTCTTATCAGAAACTTGTGAGTGTATTTAAGGCCCATCTAGACAATTCAGATAATCGGCCCATCTAGACAATTCAGATAATCTTCTCATCTAAAGACCTCAACCTATTCACATCTTCAAAGTCAACCTGTAAAACATTCCTAGGTTTCAGAGATTAGGTGGTTGATAGCTTTCGGAGGGGCCTACTACGGTAAGTATACTTCTATCCCACCTCCAAGAAGACTTTCAAAATGGGAGTGGTAAAATGGTCTCTTTTCCATACAGAAACAGAAGAAACATATATTTCTCCATTCTTCTTCTGCAGATTCAACCCATAACACATGTAGGGCAATTTTTCTTCCTAGCTCTCATCCCATTGCACTGTGGGGCTGCTGGGCACCTTAACACTGCAAAGTTAAGGTGGATGTTGATTTTATTGTGAGCATAATAGTACATTTGTCTCTGATACAAAAGCCTTATATGGGTAAGTTTAAAAATCACATTATTTGTCTTGATATAAAGGCTCAACTAATCTATTTGCAAGAAATAAAAAGATAAACATATGTGGTTAGAGATTTATTTTTTTGAGACAGAGTCTTACTCTGTTGCCCAGCAATGGCACAATCACAGTTCTCACAGTTCCCTACAGCCTCAGACTCCCTGGGCTCAGGTGATCCTCCCACCTCAGGCTTCCTAGTAGCTAGGACTACAGGTGTGTGCCACCAGGCCCTGCTAATTTTTCTATCTTTTGTAGAGATGAGGTTTGGCCATGTTGCTCAGGCTGGCCTCGAACTCCTGGGCTCAAGCAATCTACTCACCTGGGCCTCCCAAAGTGCTGAGATTACAGGCATCAGCCACTGCACCCAGCCAGAGATGTTTTAAGATAGAGCATTTTAAATGCACTGGGTGTGGTGGCTCACATCTGTAATTCCAGCTCTTAGGGAGGCAGAGGTGGGAGTATAGCTTGAGCCCAGGAGTTTGAGACGTGACTGGGCAATATAGCGAGACCCCATTCTCCACAAAAAGGAAAAAAAAAAAGACACAAAAAATAGAGCATTTTGAAAGATTTCTATGAAACACTCATATACAATAATGTTTTGTGATCCTAAATGTCTCAAAATAGAGCGATTTATGGCAAAGACTCAGCCTAGAGTGAAATTGCTGACCCCTTAGAGTGATAAGCATATGTATGGTGGACTGACGTTATAAGATAATACCTGCTGTGGCCAGGCACCCCCAAGGGCTGACAAGAAAGTGAAACCAAAAGACAGATAATGGCTATGGACACTCCAACAACTGACAACTCTTCATTCACCTTGGTTGGAGTTCCGAGGGAAAATCATAGCTACTTCCTATGATTCTTTTCCTCCACTCTCTTATTACTGTCTGTGTGTGTTGAATATATTTGCATGACGGTTGGTGTGTGAAAGCCTCTCAACAAACCATGAATTCAGAAGAATTTAATTAGCCACTGAGTCATTGTGAAACCTTCCGGCCTCCCTGTTGGAGTTAGTACAATTAGGCTGAGTCATCCCTGACACTAGAAACACTTATGCCCCTTTGGGTTGGACTTTGTGTCATAGGCCCTGATGCTGTCTCAGTCCCAAATATCTTGCAAGAATGTTTTGTTGTGCACTGGAAGAAAACACAATTTTTAGATTGAATATGCCCAGGTTTAAATCTTGACCCTCATATGCACTATTTAGGATAATTTGTTGGTTCCACCGGGGTCCCGTTGCTAGAAGAGTAGGAAGTCAGTCACTGAGATAACATGTATTAGCTGAGAAGAAAGACTTTTTTGTGGGTACTTCAGCCTAACCATTAAGTTCCTCTCCCCAACCCTCTAAAGTTAGGGGTTTATACAACAGGGAGGGGTAAGGAAGAGTAGCTGGTCAAGAGGCATCATGAATGGCTACTTTTGCTCATCTTTTAGTAACAAATATTTAGTACACCTTTCCATAGGCAAAATATACTCATCCTTACTCAAATGAGGCAAAGCCAAAATATCTCATCTGTTCACAGCTTCAATCTCAAAATTCAAGATTTCAGTTGTATGGGAAAATTGGGCCAGTTTCAGATATACATATAATTTCATTTTTTCAATCATAGAGTGGTCAAGACCCTACTTTGTGAGGGTTATCGAATCAAAGAAAATGCCTGCATTTGGTACATAGTAGACAGCTAATAAAGATGGATAGTGTCATAATGTTATGTTATGGGCCGGTAAATAAAAGATGGAAAAATAGGAGATCTCATAAAGAGATCTTTGTGTTAAGTATTTTTGATAATTTTAGAACCTAATAATAGTTTATATGTGTATACACATGCCTATATATGTATATGTAATTGCATATTTATCTTGTATATGACATATTTCATATATAACATCTCATTATATATCACATTTAAGATATGTAACAATCATATATGTAACATATCTTTTTAAGAAAAAAGAGACACAACCCTAATTTTTATGTGAGTTTTTACATCTCACATGTAAAATTTAAAATTTAGCAGAATAAAATTTACATTATCTTAGTTTATTTTTCTATCAATGTTTAGAATCATCTTTATTCCTAGAGGAATCTTTAAATGTGTTTCTGAAGACTCTCATAATAAGACTCAAGCCATATATCTTTTCACTAGGGAGTTATAGAATATTCATTCATACAATCCCTTAACTGTTCAGGAATATATATTAAGAGATAATGAATCAGTAATACACCTATTTTCATTCCTTTAAATAAATGGGTTTATATATGAAGTAAGAAAGTTATCTGTGTGAAGTACTGAGTAATTCAAAAATTTTGACAAGTAGACTACTGTAGCATTAAAAACACAAATACAGCTAGGTCTATTCTCTTCCTGTTGTAGGTACATATATTTTTGTTTCCAAATTTAGCTAAAATTATTTTTATTTTAAGTACCTGCTTTGGCAAGTGGCTTTTTTTTTTTTTTATAAGTAACACATTATAATGCCTCACCTTGGCAGGAAGCTTGAGGGGGAAATATAAAATTGGGAAAACAAACAAAATGAAACTAATAAAATAAGTTCAAAATTAAAGTACTGTTTTAGTCCTCAGAATTGACTGTATCTTGTGCAGAGCACAGGATGTAATTAGTGTGAGGTCCGGAACAAGTTATATACACATAATCACAATGGAGACTTTAGAATTGTTTTGAATTGGCTGTATTCCTTTTTCCTTGTGATTTTTATAAAACCAGTTATGTGCTAAATCAAGTAAATCAGTTACTGTCTATACTATAAAGTAATCATTTGGAATATATCTAACAATGAATATTTTTCATTGCCTAGTTGGCAGGAATTGTGCAATATGACCAAAGAATGGTTGTCAAATGAAAAAGTTTGATAATGAACTTTTATGTAACTACTAGAAATGTACTGTAAAGTTTTGGGTTAATCTACTTTATAATATTTTATATATTACATATTACTAAGTGGTCTCTCCCTCTCTCCATATATACACATTATATATACACACATTATATACATATACATCTATATATACACATGTATATGTATACATATATATGTATAGGTAATACATACATGTGTATGTATGTATGTGTGTGTGTGTGTGTGTGTATATATGTATACATATATATATAAAACAATAACATTGAACTTACCAGTTTATTCTTTGGGCATTGTATCTGATAGATATATTAGACCTGGATTTAAAAAAATGTATACATATTAGTAAAATCCTATGACCTCTCCAAAAGCAAACAAACAAACAAAAACCCAACAGGTAGCATAATAGACAAAAAATATACAAAACAAAATTAATTAAAATTTATATTTTATGGTTTCAAGTTAGTATCTACATCTTATTGTTCTAAGGATCCACATTAAAGGTGCAGATATTTTTAGAAATTTAAAAATTTCAGCAGAAATAAAAATGTTATGAACTGGATGTATATCTAAGTTGGTATTTATAATCTCAAAGTTAATTATAAATGAATCAATAGAAGCCTGTTGGGTTTTTGTTTGTTTGTTTTTTTGCTTTTGGAGAGGTCATAGGATTTTACTAATATGTATACATTTTTTTAAATCCAGGTCTAATATAGCTATCAGATACAATTCCCAAAGAATAAACTGGTAAGTTCAATGTCATTGTTATATATATATATATATACACACACACACACACACGCACACACACACACAATCACACACACATACATACACATGTATGTATATATTACCTATACACATATATGTATATAGGTATATGTAAAGTGTATATGTATTATCAATCAAGTTCTGCCGCAGTCAGTCAAAATTGGTTCAATCATGGTTAATAAAATTCATTGAATTAAACTAATTTTAGTTCCTACTTCTTTTGTATAGCTCATGCATTAAATTTTGAGTTAACTTCCCAACATATTATACGCCCATGAAATGTTATTTCTTAACTCAATTTAGTCTTAAACTTAATAGCATATAATGTCTTTAGTAGGAATAAGAGAGAGATAAATAGAAGTTACAGGGCATATACTATGTTCACATATTATTCATGGTCATAACTTCACCAGCTCTCTTATTCCTTAAAATATCATTGTGAGGTGTTTAATTATTATACCATTTTGGAGAAGAACAAAAAGGTTCAGAGAGCTTTAGCAGTTTTCTGAAAATTAGACAGTATGACTGAACTGGAATTAAGACTTAGATATGTTCAATTATAAAGTTCAAACTCTCTCTTCTAAACTATTTCCATTACACTTTAGAAATTGGAATCACATTCTTCAAATTATTATGCAGAAATATAAGATGGCTGATTTCTGGGTAGGCTAGGTTATCCTGTAGTAACAAATATTCTGATACTCTTACTGATTTAGCACAGTAGCTCATGATACGCCAACACAGGTTGCCTGAAGGCTTGGTTCTCTAGTTACAGAGAGACCCAGGCTAATAGAAGTTTTAATTTTCCCAGTCTTCCTTGATCACCTCAGAGGTGGGAAGAGACACGGCAAACGGTGCATCAAATTCTTAGAACTTCAGCTAGGAAATAACACATATCATGTATTCTTACATTTTCTCAGCTAAAGAAAGCCACACAGAGTCATGTATAATTTCACAGGTGGGAGAGAAGTCCAATTCTACCAGGTGCCTGGAAAGGGGAGAGGGAGAAAAAAGCAACTATTTTATATAAGCATGAATGGCTACTTTTGCTCATCTTTTAGTACCAAATATTTACTACACCTTTCTATAGGCAAAATATACTCATCCTTACTCAAGTGAGGCAAAGCCAAAATATCTCATCTATTCATAGCTTCAATCTCAAAATTCAAGATTTCTATGTGATATTCAGTAGGATCAACATCTGTTTCAACATAGAGGCTCTTGATACCAAGTTTTGTGAACTCAAAAGTGAAGTTCTGTGCCCCTTGCCTATCTAATTCTCAGTGGCCAAATGGGGATAAACCATAGTAAACTGTTTCATTCTGATAGAAGAGGATGGGAACTATCTAATTTTCAGTGGCCAGATGGGGATAAACCATAGTAAACTGTTTTATTCTGATGGAAGAGGATGGGAAACACCAGCAGTTACTGCTCCTGCAATTCTGAAATCCTGCCTAGCAGAGGTCAGGACTCCTACATTGAACAAGGCAAAGTTTCTTAATTAGGTCTGAATTCTGCTCCCTTGTAGCAATCTTCAATCTCTTGGCTGTGACCTCTGGAAGCTTTTTGCTTTTTGTTTTTCCTTCTTTGTTACCTTTCTGGGCCACATCACATCTGAAGTTGGCATCAGAAAATATATCCTCCTTGGGGGCTGAGCATCTTTCTCAGCTTGATTCCTGCCTGCACAAGATTTGAGATCTATAGGTCATTTTAAGGCTTAAATAATCACAGACTTTCTGAGTGTAAGCTCATGCTTTAGGAATATAACTTTTAAAGCCTTTTTTTTCCATTTAATTCTATTTGGTTCAACAAAGAATACTAATATAAGAGTTCCTAGGTTTACATTTTGTTTTCCTCTTTTCTTGGCCTTCATGTTTCACTTTTATCACTTAGTTTCAGTTACTTTGAGTTAATCCATCTGTATTAGTCTGTTCTCACACTGCTATGAAGAAATACCTGAGACTGGGTAATGTACCAAAAAAAAGAGGTTTAATTGACTCACAGTTCTGCATGGCTGGGGAGGCCTCAGGAAACTTACAATTATGGTGGAAGGCACCTCTTCACATGGTGGCGGGAGACAGAATAGCAGGGGAAATGCTAGACACTTATAAAACCACCAGATCTCGTGAGAACTCACTATCATGAGAATAGCATAGGAGAAACTGTCCCCATGATTCAATTAGCTCCACCTGGTCCCGTCTTTGACACGTGGGGATTATTACAATTCAAGGCGAGATTTGGGTGGGGACACAGAGCCAAACCACATCATTCCACCCCTGATTCCTCCTAAATCTCACGTCCTCACATTCTATTTTTTTATTTTTTGAGATGGAGTCTCACTCTGTCACCCAGTCTGGAGGGCAGTGGCACAATCTCGGGTCACTGTAACCTCCACCTCATGGGTTCAAATGATTCTCCTGCCTCAGCCTCCTGAGCAGCTGGGACTACAGGTGCCTGCCACAATGCCTGGCTAATTTTTTTGTATTTTTAGTAGAGATGGGATTTCACCGTGTTAGCCAGGATGGTCTTGATCTCCTGACCTCGTGATCCACCCACCTCAGCCTCCCAAAATGCTGGGATTACAGGCGTGAGCCACCATGCCCAGCCATGTCCTCACATTTCAAAACACAATCATGCCCTTCAAATGGTCCCCCAAAGTCTTAACTCATTTCAGCATTAATCCAAAAGTCTGAGTCCAAAGTCTCATCTGAGACAAGGTAAGTCCCTTTTGCCTGTGAGCCTGTAAAATTGAAAGCAAGTTAGCTATATCCTAGACAAAATGGGGGTACATGCATTGGGTAAATACACCCATTCCAAATGGGAGAAACTGGCAAAAATAAAGGGGCCACACGACCCATCCAAGTCTGAAATCCCATAGGGCAGTCATTAAACATTTAAGTTCCAAAATGTTCTCCTTTAGCTCCATGTCTCACATCCAGGTCACACTGATGCAAGAGGTGGGTTTCCAAGGCCTTCGGCAGCTCTGCCTCTGTGGCTTTGCAGGGTACAGCCCCTCTCCCAGCCTCTTTCTCGGGCTGGCATTGAGTGCCTGTGGCTTTTTCAGGTGCAGGGTGCAAGCTGTTGGTGGATCTAAAATTCTGGGGTCTGGAGGACAGTGGCCCTCTTCTCACAGCTCCACGAGGCAGTGCCCCAGTGGGGACTCTGTGTGGGGGCTCCAACTCCACATTTCCCTTCTGCACTGCCCTAGCAGAGGTTCTCCATGCGGGCTCTGTCCCTGCAACAAACTTCTGCCTGAACATCCAGGATTTTTTCATACATCCTTTGAAATCTAAGTGGAGGTTCCCAAACCTGAATTATTGATTTATCTGCACCATAGGCCCAACACCACGTGTAAGCTGCCAAGGTTTGGGGCTTGTACCCTCTGAAGCCTGAGTTGGACCTTGCCCCCTTTTAGCCTCGGCTGGACCTGAAGCAGCTGGCACAGGGTACCATGTCCCAAGGCTGCATTAGATCAGGGAGACCCTGGGCTCTGCCCATTAAACCACTTTCCCCGCCTAGTCCTCTGGGCCAGTGGTGGGAGGGGCTGCTGTGAAGTGTCTGACATGCCCTGGAGACATTTTCCCCACTGTCTTGGTGATTAACATTCAACTCCTTGTTACTTCTGCAAATTTCTGCAGGCAGCTTGAATTTCTCTCCAGAAAATGGGTTTCTCTTTTGTATTACATAATCAGCCTGCAAATTTTTCAAACTTTTATGGTTTGCTTCCTCTTGCACATTTTGCATCTTAGAAATTTTTTCCAGCAGATACCCTAAATCATCTCTCTCAAGTTCAGAGTTCCACCGATCTCTAGGGAAGGGGAAAAATGCTACCAGTCTCTTTGAGAAAGCATAGCAAGAGTCACCTTTATTCCAGTTTCCAAAAAGTTCCTCATCGCCATCTGAGACCACCTCAGCCTGGATTTCATTGTCCATATCAGTATCAGCATATTGGTCAAAGGCATTCCACAAGTCTCCGGGAAATTCCATACTTTCCCACATCTATCTTCTTCTGAGCCCTGCAAACTTTTCTAACTTCTGCCTATTACCTAGTTCCAAAGTTGCTTCCACATTTTTGGGTATTTTTACAGCAGCACCCCACTCCCAATATCGATTTCCTGAATTAGTTTGTTCTCATGCTGCTGTGAAGAAATACCCAAGACTAGGTAATTTATAAAGAGGTTTAAATGACTCAGTTTCTCATGGCTAGGGAGGCCTCAGGAAACTTAAAATCATGGTGAAAGGCACCGCTTCACAGGGCGCAAGAGTGAGAATAAGTGCCAGCAGAGGAAATGCCAGACACTTATAAAACCATTAGACCTCATGAGAACTCACTATCACAAGAACAGCATGGGAGATAACACCCCCATGATTCAATTACCTCCACGCGGTCCCGCCTTTGACATGTGGGGATTCTTACAATTCAAGGTGAGATTTGAGTGGGGACACAGAGCCAAACCATATCACTAACCTTTCTTGGAAAGTCTTTAGCCTCTTTTTCCTACACTATTTTGTCCAACTGAAATGATTTGCTAGGTAGCACAAACATGGCAGTGTTCCAAGACACCTTAATTCATTCAGAGGTTTTAACAGTGGGTGCTGGATTTGTTATCTGTTATTGCATAACACATTACTTCAAAACTTAGTGGCTTAAAATAACACATATTTATCATCTCACAGTTTCTGTGGGTCAGGAATTTGGACACAATTTACATGGGTCCTCTGTGTGAAGATTTCTTATGAGGCTGCAATGACGTTATCAGCTAGTGCTGAGATCTCATTTGACCTGGGAAGGATCCACTTCTAAGCTTACTTACATGGTTGATGGAAAGATTCAATTTCTCCAGGATCGTTAGAGGGAGGGTCTCATTAACTCCATGACTCACTCCTTAGAGGGGGCCACCCTAAGCTTCTTGCCAAATACAGCAATTTACTCCATAAAGGCCAGTGAGAAAGACAGAGTTTGCAAACACAGTGGAAGCCATCATCTTATGTAATGTAATCAGGGTAGTAACAGTCTATTATTTTCGCCATCACTAAGATGTAAGACACGGGTCCTCTCCAAAGTCAAGGGAAGAGAATTCCTACAGGGTGTGGATACAAAGAGGCAGCAACAATTGTGTCCGTCTTCCAAGCTGCCTGTCATAAATGTGATAGATACCCGTAGGCTTGATTTGATCTTGGTAAGCACGTGAGATTTAATTTGTACTTTGTCTTCTGTCTCTCTTAAGACTTCTCAGTTTAATCTTTTACCAGTTAGTATTGAAAAGAAATTACCTCTTTAAAATGGTAAATTCTTGGTTTTTGGATCTCAATCATTCTCTTTCACTACCACTTTCTAACTGGCTAATTACTGTGCAGTATCTTGCCACTTCAGCCAACTGCATCCAGCACACACTCCTAACGATCTGTTTCCAGTCTCTTCCCTAAGGCTGCTGTCCCATAAAAGTTCAGAGCCAAGAGAGAGTAGGTGGAACAGCATCAGCTCTCTTTGCTCCTGGATCCAAATGTAACCATCTCCTCTACTATCCCCACACAAGGTGATACACGACATTTCTCCAGTACTCCAGACGGGCAGCAAGAGGTAAATTCCGTAAAATTCCAGATTGTGACACTTCTCTGCGGAGTATATTCTACCATCATCTTTTGAAGCCAACCATGAAGTGTCAGAGGAACCCCCTCTCAGCCCCACACAAGGAGGATATTCCTTTTTGAGGCTATAATTCATTCAGAGGCAGGGAACCTTGCCCTAGAAAGCTGGTTATTACATCTCTTTTTATTATTCCAAATATGTAGCTTTTGGCATTAACCTTTGCACTTGAGAATTAAAAATCCCTTCTCTTCTCCTGCCATTTCATTCATAAAAATGTTTTGATTTTGAAAAACTGAGGACTCCAGTTTTATTGTGTGCTGGGATGTTTTCCTGGATAAGTTCAACCTGCCTAAGCTGCTAGGATAGTTTGAAGAATGAAACAAGAAGATGAAAGAATTACTAGTACTGAAAAATAAAACATAAATTTGAAACATTGTCTCATTATGTGTGCTTTCTTTTATTTATGTTTCCCTTATCTCTTTGCTTTCTGTATTGTGCCTCATAGATTTTTTATGTGTCTTTAAATTATCTAGTGTTTTTGGAACTATATATTCCATTTTCAATTCTACTGCTTGTTATCTTTTAGTTTTTCAAAAACATTTTAAGCTTTCTTTTCCTATAATTTTCACCCTCTCTACTAAAAGCCATTTTTAGGATTCTGTCTTGTTTTATCTTATATTCTTTTTATTTCATGTAGTTGCTCTTGATCTCCATCCTCATCCTTTTTTTGCTCTACTAACTTGTAACTCTTGATACATAAAGGCCATAACTTACTGCAATTATTAGAGAATACCATCTTCCAGATACTTTCTTCTGCGTGTCACAATAGATCATCTCTTGAAGTATGCTGTTCCTCTAATTAATCTTCATATTGTTTTTTGTTTTTTTGTTCTTCAATACTTGCTTGGCTCCGTGGTTTTATTTTTTCTTAATACTCATATTTGAATAATGTGAGATAATGACACTGGGGTAAATATTTTTCATAGGTAAGAGTCAAAAGATTGCCTTTCTACTTATCTGGCAGGGGAGATACCAGGATCACAAAAGTGGTTTTCACAGGGTGAGGCTTATCCATTATATTCCAGATATGCTGACCCCTGTGATTTCCCCAATTGTGGGAAACTTGACTGCATAATTTGTGGTAGTGGTGGACTGCATTCATAATCTCCCACAGAGACTGTGATATCAATCTCTGATATTATATCACAGTTATCATAATTTATATGTCTGATATATATTTTTAAAAGATAAAACCATTGCTTTCGGCCCTACCGTTTATGCTTCAATAAATACTTGAAAAGAAACTTGATATGTTCAACTCCAAGGGCAATTTTAGGTTTTAAACAGACTTTATATGATTGCTTACCTCTTCTATATGCTAAACCTTGCTCAGAATTATAGAATTTTATAGAATTACATGAAAAATTAGGATTTCTACCCTTTTCCTATACTACTGTAAACTTTTATGAAAAAGTCTTCAGTGAGTAAAGTGTGATGACTAAACACCCTATCATTCTTAGTTTTTACCAAATTGTTATTTAGAATTTATATCTTATCAAGGAAAATCGTGTGTGTGTGTGTGTGTGTGTGGTGTGTGCATGTTAGAGGGAGATATACACATGTGTGTGTTGGGGTTGTAGCCTGAATTTAAATACAGAACATACCCCAAGGGAGAAGAGGAATTTATGCCACAGTTCAGATTTGTATATTCTCTGAATCAGGCAACAAATGAGGGTTGAATGCATGTCTATCAATATTGTTTTCTGGATTACCTAGTGTAGTTGTATGAAGCTGAATATATTATTGCCTAATGGACTTAGGTCTCAATAGTATTTTTTTCCTTCAATTAAATTTCATCAGTCCTATAATTTTTTTAAGTTCCTACAAGATTTTGGCTTGTCTTTCGCACTAATTTCAAGTTATTGATGTTTTAAATCTTTTTTGTGTCTTCCCAGTTATTTTGTGAGGAAGTGGAAGAGGATAACAAAGGCTCTTAATGAAGCCATTAAGCCTGCTTTCCCATATGTATAATTATATGATTATATTTAAAATTATATTTATCTTCCTACTTACAACCCTACATTTTAAAAATAAAAAGTCTAGAATAATAAAAGTACATATTAGATACCTGAAAAATACCTTTGTAGAATGAATTGAAAATTCACAAAAGTCACATAGCAATGGGGCTACTGCCCACTTAAAATACTTAAATCAATCAAGAACAGTAGAATTAACTTGTCTCCGATCAGGCTTTGGCTCAAATATCAATGATAGTGTGCTTCAGGAAAACAGAAAGATGTAGTGTTAATACTAAAACAAATAATGTCAATACAATTGAAATGTGAATGACTGTGCAACATTAATTGGATTTATGTTCTATAAAATACATGAAAAATATTGGTAAAATTACATGATATTTCATAAACATAAAAGGTAACTCAAAAAGAGATGCATGTCTAACATATTCTTGGTTTCAATGATATTTTTGAATCATTTCCAATGCATGATTAATTATGGCAAAAATAAGTAAGCTTGGAGAGTAACTGAATCAGAACCTGTCTTCTAGATGTTTTGCTATCATACTTTGAATACTGAATATATATTTATATGGTTTTTGCTGCAATAATGAGATAATGAGTCACCTATTTTATTTTTTGTCTAAAATCAGCAAATAATAGACAGCCAAAATAAAGAATTCCCAAACAACGTATTAAGGGTGGCAAGGGATCTATACTTCAGAAGTTAAACTGTAGTAAAGATTTTCCTTTACTTATTTCATATCCACCACTTAAAGATATATATGACAATACACATCTTTCCAAGTAAGGTCATTTGGAATCATATGAGTAGAATATACCTCTTCCTAAATATCTTCTTGCAAAAATTTCCAAAAAAATCATTGAAAATTTCTTTTGGAAAAGTATTGCTTAAGAAATACAACTCCCCTGAATCCTATTTCTTCAAACAGCCTTGCCATTGTACCAGATGGAGAGAGATAACACATGTAATTTAGCAGTGTCAGGCTAACACCTCAATGTGTTTTTACAAAAATGGAAATCTTGCCCTCCCGGAAGACAGTAATAAATAACAGAAAAATTCAAAATAAGAATGATTAGGAAGCTCTTTTTATTGTAATTCTTTCTAAATTTGTATTTAAATTAAATTGCACATGTTATAATATGTATGAAATAATTTTATATTTAAATTATATCTACAATTTAGACATACAGTATTTAAGGATGCACTACAGTATTCCTATGTGTAGCAGCCAATTATGCTTGTTGCAATATAAAAGAATATTAACTTCTCATATATTATTGTAGCTAACAGAGTGCATTATTTTTTGACAAATGTGATATATTGTAATGGTTTCTGAGTGCCTCAAAATGAATATTCCATCAAAAAATTTTAAATTTTTATTCATTCAAGTATGAATTAATATGTACTATATTTTATTGGCCTTTTTTGGAACAGGTATGTATTTCTGCAGTTACCTGAAATTTAATGTTGGCAATAAGACATGATATTGTGGTAGAAGTTGACAATAAATATCCTCTGTAGCCAACTGGATTTTGACACACAATTAAGGAGAACCCCACAGTGTAATTTCCACATAGATCAGGAACATTAGATTTTCGACACAGTTCAGCATCTGCTGATATAAACGAAGGCCTCATTTTAAATTAGTTCAGGTAAAATGGGATTGCTCAAGCAACATTTAGAAAAAATATCTTTCCTTAGCCAAACTGAAGCCTTCACATAAGAAAGATAAATATTTATGTATTAATTTGATCATAGATTTAAAAGAATTATTTTCACACAGATGGCTTATTTTACAAGAAAGGATAACTTTATAACATAAACTGATAGACTGGTGGAAGTTGTTCACTGACAGCAATGTACTTGGCTAATAGATAAAGCTTAGCTTTTTTGTCCCCATGAATTCATTTATACATTGAAAAATCATCTAGGGACAAGGCATGAAGAAAGGATACAATGGGCCTATTCTAACAATAGATTCGATTTCTTTATTTTTATGTCTCCATATTGTCACCAAATTCTCCTCTGAATCATATTTTATCTGTCTAAATTATACTTTTTTACTCAGATCCCACTTTATCTCCTCTATTCATTTCAGAGGCTCAGAGGGGAAAGGGGACAATTTGGTCATAAAATGGAGCCTTTTCAATTGGGCTATGTGACAATAACCTGGTATTATTGGAGAAAAAAAATGCTTCTTGTAACCATTAGTTTGCAGTCCTAGAAGACTGAGTAAAAATCAACCATCACTTTTTTTTTAATGGATATTTTGACTGGATGAAAATGTCCTTTGTTATATGGTGCAAATTCCTGAGAACAATTTGATGAACCACTTCTCATTGCACAAGTCTTGTTCTTACCAAGAAGTTAATAATATTTATTCTTATGTAAAGCAAGAATTAAGTTCCAAAAATGTCTCCAGATTTTACTAGGACTGTAAACTTCTGGAGAGCAGGAATTCTGTATGACTGGTTTTTACACTCAACAGCATCAAGCACAATACTTTGCAGGTAAATATTAGATCACTTGATATATTTCTACCTTAAAATATTAAGTAACTTTTCTACCTTGAAATATTAAGTCTATTAATTTGGACATTCATACTTTCCTTCTTGGTGGAGATAATTATTCTACTGAAAAAAATTTTAAGGCAGAGAATATTATCAGTCACTTTCAAAAACAGGAAGGTTTAGGTTAAAAACAAATCTTAACAGACTGCATCACATCATACATACATGAGACAAATGCCTTAGACTATGTGTAATGAAAGATCCTTCTAAAAAAATTTCCAATTCAATTCCGTAAAATTAAATTAAAAAGTTATAGTATAAATGCAAATTAAAATATCAAATACATACAGAATACAATATCCAATTTTTTATTATTAGATTCTACAGACTTTTTTTAAGTTTCTATAAAATTTTCTAAATGCATACTCTGTACATATTTATTTCATCATGGACAAGTAACAAGGAGATCACAGGTGACACCAATCCCCTGACCACGCTTTGAGAAGCACTGTACTAGATTGACTTTCTAATGTCAGTCTTCATTTTCTAGCTCTGTTACAGCCATGGTCTCCTTATTATCTAGTACAACACACATACAAATATGTGTGATACAGTATAAATATAATATAAAAAATATGTGTTATAATATAAATATAATATTAAAATATGTCTTTATACTAGATAATAATACTTAATAACGTTGAGTGTTTAACTGCTCTAGCACTTTACCTGCAGGAAACAGTTTTTTTTTATTTTGGTGAAATACAACTAACATAAATTTATTTACAATTTTAAGCATTTTTAAATGTATAGTTTAGTGGAGTTAATATATTCAAAATGTTGTGCAGCCGTCACCATCATCAGTCTTCATAACTCTTTTCATATTGTAAAACTAAAAGTTTATGCTCATTTGAAAATGACTCCCAATTTCCCCCCTCCTCAACCTCTGGAAACTACCATTCTGTTTTCTGCCTCCATAGTTTTGCCCACTCTAAGTACCTCACATAAGTGGAATTTGTCTTATTTGCCTGTTTGTGACCGGCTGATTTCATTTAGTATAATGTCCTCAAGTTTTATTCATGTTATATAGCATATGTCATAATTTTCTTCACTTTTAAGCTTGAGTAATATTTCATCGTATGTATCTCACATTTTGCTTATCCATTCATCTCTCAGTGGACACTTGAGTTGCTTCTACATTTTAGCTGTTGTGAATACTGCTGCTATGAACATGGGTGTATAAATATCTCAAGACCTTTTTATCAGTTTTTTAAAATATATACTCAGTAGTAGTTTAGCTGGATTATATGGTAATTTTATTTTTAATTTTTGAGGAACTGTCCTACCCTTTTATTCAATAGTAGCTATACCAATTGACAATTGGCATTCCTACCAACAGGGCATAAGCGTTCTCAATTCTCCACATATTCCCTGATACTTGTTATTTTCAGGGTTTTTTTGTTTTGTTTTGTTTTTGTTTTTTATGGGAGCCATGTTAATGGGTGTAAGGTGATATTTCATTATAGTTTTGATTTGCATTTCCCTAATGCTTAGTGATGTTAAGCATCTCTTCATGTGCTTATTGGCCATTTGTATATCTTCTTTAAAAATATATATATACTCATTCCTTTGCCCATTTTTGAATTATGTTTATTTTTTGTTATTGAGTTTCAATAATTTTCTATATAACCTAGGTATTAATCCTTTATCAGACTTAAGATTTGCAAATATTCTCTTTCATTCCACAGGTTGCTAATTCTCTCTGTTGGTAATATCTTTTGATGCTGTTGTGTCCGGAATTGATTCATTCCTGTGGGTTCTTGGTCTCACTGACTTCAAGAATAAAGCTGTGGACCCTAGTGGTGAGTGTTACACTTCTTACAGATGGTGTTTCCAGAGATTGTTCCTTCAGATGTGTCCAGAGTTTCTTCCTTCCAGTGGGTTCATGGTCTTGCTGACTTCAGGAATGAAGCCGCAGACCTTCGCAGTGAGGGTTACAGCTCTTAAAGGTGGCGTGTCCAGAGTTGTTTGTTCCCCCTGATGGGTTCGTGGTCTTGCTGACTTCAGGAATGAAGCCGCAGACCCTCGCAGTGAGTGTTACAGCTCATAAAGGTAGTGCGGACACAGAGTGAGCTGCAGCAAGATTTACTGTGAAGAGCAAAAGAACAAAGCTTTCACAGCATAGAAGGACACCCCAGTGGGTTCCCGCTGCTGGCTCAGGTGGCCAGTTATTATTCCCTTATTTGGCCCTGCCCACATCCTGCTGATTGGTCCATTTTACAGAGTACTGATTGGTCCATTTTACAGAGTGCTGACTGGTGCATTTACAATCCTTTAGCTAGACACAGAGTGCTGATTGCTGCGTTCTTACAGAGTGCTGATTGGTGCATTTACAATCCTTTAGCTAGATACAGAGTGCTGATTGGTGCATTTACAATCCTTTAGCTAGATACAGAATGCTGATTGCTGTGTTTTTTACAGAGTGCTGATTGGTGCATTTACAATCCTTTAGCTAGACACAGAGTGCTGATTGGTGCGTTTATAATCCTCTAGCTAGACAGAAAAGTTTTCCAAGTCCCCACCTGACTGAGAAGCCCTGCTGGCTTCACCTCTCACTGTTATACTTTGGACATTTGTCCCCCCAAAATCTCATGTTGAAATGTAATCCCTAATGTTGGAAATGAGGCCAGACTGGATGTGGCTGGGCCATGGGGATCTATCCGTCATGAAAGACTTAGTGCCCTCTCCACAGTAATGAGTGAGTTTCCACTCTATAAGTTCATGTAAGAGCTGGTTGTTTAAAAGAACCTGGCATCTCCCTTTTGCTCCCTCTCTCTTGCCATGTGATGTGCCTGCTCCCCATTTGCCTTCTGCCATGATTGAAAGTTTCCTGAGGCCTCACTAGAAGCAAATGCTGGTGCCATACTTCTTGTACAGCCTGCAAAACTGTGAGTGAAATAAACCTCTCATCTTTATAAATTTCCCAGCCTCAGCTATTTCTTTATAGCAACATAAAACAGATTAACACAGATGCACAATTTTTAAAAATTTTATAAGAAAAAATTTGTCTCTTTTTTCTTGTATTATCTGTGCCTTCGGTATCATACCTAAGAAAGCTCTGACAAATCTAATGTAGTAAATCTTTTGCCCTATATTTTCTAGTAAGTTTTTTTTTAGTTTTAGGTCTTACATATATACTTTTGATCTATTTTGAGTTAATTCTTGTACATGGCTTTAGATAAAGATCTATCTTCATTCTTTTGTATGAGCATATCTGATTTTCCCAGCACTGTTTTTTGAAAAGACCGCCTTTTCCCTATTGTGTGGTTGGCAACCTTGCAAAAGATTATTTGACCATATATATGAGGCTTTATTTCTGAGCTTTCTATTCTGTTCCGTCTGTCTATATGTCTGTACCACACTGTATTGATTACTGTGGATTTGTAGTAAGTTATAAAATCTGGAAGTATGAGTTTTCCACACTTCTTTTTCAAAATTGATTTGGGTATTTGGCATCACTTGAGATTCCACTTGAATTTTAGGGTTTTTTTTTCTATTTCTACAAAAAACATCATTGAGATTTGTATAGAGATTACATTGAATCTATAGATTGCTTTGGGTAGCACTGCTATCTTACTAATATTACGTCTTCTAGTTCATGAACATAAAATGTGTTTTCATTTATGTTTTCATTTATTTCTTTCAGCAATGTTTTGTAGTTTTCATTGTGCAAGTCTTTTACCTCTTTAAGTTAATTGTCAAATATTTTACAGTTTTTGATGTTATTGTAAATAAAATTGCTTAATAATTTCTCTTTCAGATTGTTCATTGTCAGCATATAGAAATGCAATTGATTTTCACTTGTTTGTTTTGCATCCTACTATTTTGCCAAATTTATTTATTAGTTTTCAAGTTTTTTTGTGTGTGTGGACATGTAAGTTTATATACTCTGTGAATGGTGATAATTTTACTTCTTCCTTTGTAATTTGTTTGCCTTTTATATGTTTTTCTCGTCTGATTGCTCTGGCTAGAATGTCCAGTGATAACTATGTTGACTAAAAATGGTAAAAGTGGTTATCCTTGCCTGGTTCTTCATCTTGGGGGAAAAACTTTTAGTCTTTTACTGTTGTGATGTTTACTGCAGGTTTTTAACATATGCCTTTAATTATGTTGAGATATTTCAGTCCATTCTTATTTTGTTGAGAATTTTTATCATGAAAGGATGTTGAATTTTCTTGAAAGCTTTTTCTGTGTCAATTGAAATAATTATGTGTTTTTTTCTTTATTCCATTAATATTGTATATTACATTGATCAATTTTTGTATGTTGAATTATCCTTGCATTCCAGGAATAAATTCTACTTGCTCATTGTGTATAAAACTTTCAATATGCTGCTGAATTTGATTTTCTGTTTTTTTGTTGAGAAATTTTAGGTAAATGCTCATAAGGAAAATTGATCTGTAGTTTTCTTTTCTTGTAGTAATTTCATCTGACTGGTATTAAGATAATGTTGGCCTTATAGAATGAGTTTGGAAGTATTACCTCCTATTCAATTTTTAGAAAAGTTTGAGATGGACTGGTTTAATTCTTTAAATGTTTGGTAGAATCATCAGTGAAACTATCACATCTAGGACTTTGCCTGAAAATCTTTGATTGTTGATTCAATCTCCTTACCAATTGCAGGTATATTCAGATTTCCCATTTCCTTGTAATTTAGTCTTGGTAGATATTGCACTTCTAGAAATTTTTTGTTTCATCTAGGCTATCTAATTTGTTGGTGCACAATTGTTCATAGTACTTTTTAAATAATACTTTTTATTCCTGTAGAATCGGTAGAAATATCTCCACTTTCTTTTCTGATGTTATTAATAGGATTTTGTTTTTTTCTTTGTACGTCTAGCTAAAATTTTATCAATTTTCTTGGTCTTTTTAAAAAATTACCTTTTTGTTTCATTAATCTTTAAATTGATTTTCTATTCCCCATTTTTAAAATATTTGCTCTAATCTCTGATTTTTTCTTTCTCCAGCTTGCTTTGGATTTAGTTTGCTCTTTTTCTAATTCCTTAAATTGTTAAGTTAGGTTATTGACTTGGGATCTGTCTTGTTTTTTAATGTTACCATTTATAGCCACAGAATTCCCCCTTAGCACTGGTTTTAGTGCTTCCATAAATTTTGATATATTCTGTTTTTGTTTTCATTTGTCTCCAAGAATTTTCTAATTTCCCTTGTAATTTCTTCTTTATTTCATTAATTGTTTTAAAATATGTTGTTTCATTTTTAATAATTTGTGAATTTTCCATTTTTTCTGTTATTGACTTCTAACTTCATCTCATTGTGGTCATAAAATATCATATCTACATTTTCATCTATTAAGACATAATTTCAGGCCTAACATATGGTCTGTTCTGGAAAATGTTCCATGTTTACTTGAGAAAAATGTGTATGCCATTGTTCATGGGTAGAATGTTCTGTATATGTCTGTTAGATTTAGTTGGTCTGTTGCATTATTTAAGTCTTCTATTTCCTTATTTTTGTCTGATTGTTTTATACTTCAGTGAGAGGAGGGTATTGAAGTCTCCAAATACTATTGTTTACCTGTCTATTTCTCTCTTCAGTTTTGTCAGTTTTTGCTTCATGTATTTTGATAATCTGTGATTAGGCGTGTAAATATTTGTGATTATTATAATTGTATTTATTATTATAATTATAATATATAATTATAATTATGTTATAATTATTTATTGTTGCTGTATTGAATCTTTTATTAATATGCAATATTTATCACTTGTACTTTTTTAATTTAAAGTTTATTTTATTAGTATAGCTGATATACTTTGATATAGTAAATATCAAAGTTTATTTTCGATATTAGTATAGCTGCTCCTGATCTATTTTGTTTACTATTTGCCTGAAATATCTTTTTCCATCCTTTTTACTTTCAATCTATTTGTGTTTTTGGCTCTCAAATTAGTCTCTGGTAAACAGCATGTAGTTGGATTATGTGTTTTCTTTAATCCATTATGCATATCCCTGTCTTTTGATTAGATAATTTAATACATTTACATTTAAAGCAATTACTGATAAAAAGAGACTTCTGTCATAGCTTTCTGTTTCTAAATATCTTGTAGGTTTTTGGCTTTCATTTCTTACATTACAAATTTTGTATTTATCTGAAATTTTTGTAGTGAACTGTTTGCATTTCTTTCTTATTTTCCTTTTTGTATATTCTGTAGCTATTTTCCTTGTTGTTACCATAAAGATTATATTTACCTGCATAAATTTATGTCAGATTAATTCAAATAACATATAAATACTGTTTCTCTGTCCCAACCCTTTCAGTTGTTGATATCATAAAATTATGCTTTTAGAGATTGTGTGCCCAAAAACAAAGTAATAAGTATTTTAAAAGTCTTTTGAATTATGTAGAAAAACATGTGGAGTTCTAATTAAAGTTGTATTAATACTACCTGTTAGACAAGAAAATATTTTTTTAAATGTATATGTTTCTTAAGTCATGTGCATTAAAAAAGTAGAGTTATAAGCCTTTGTTAGAATAACGCTAGCTTTTATAATTGCCATATGTTTCCCTTTATTGAAACATTTATTTCTTTAAATGGCTTTGAGTTATTGCGTAGTCTTCTTTCATTTCATCCTCCAAGATGCCCTTGAGAATTCCTAGCATTATAAGTCTCAGAGTAATAGACTCCCTCAGATTTTCTTGATCTGAGGATGTCTAAGTGCTCCCTCAGTTTTGAAGGACAGTTTTGCCAGATACCAAATTCTTGTTTGACAGTTTTTGTTTTGTTTTGTTTTATTTTGGCCCTTTTAATATATAAGTCCACTGACTTCTTGCACCTGAAGTTTCTGATGAGGAATCTTCTGATAAACTTCTGATAAACTTATTGCTGCATTTGATCACAGAGGTGCCAACAAAGATGTAGGTGGTTATTGCTTTTGCACATCCCTCCATTGTTAAAGCCCCTCCCTTCTGCTAACATTACTTTCAGGAGATTCAGAGAGCCAGTACTTTTCCCTACTTCCATTATTCTCTTTTATTCTTTTTTGTGTACGAGACATTAAAGATTGGGCCATTCAGAATGCAACTGCATATATAGGAAAAAAAATTAAAAGGGAAAAGTTCAGGCTCAAAAAAAACCCTGATAATACCTTAAGTTTAGATGTTAGTCTGATCCTGAGCACAGGGAAAACTTCAACAGTTAAGAAAAATAGAAAGCAATAAACAAACAAAAATAACAAAAAACGGCAAACCTTAGGAAGGGGGAAAATATGATTTCTAGAAATACCAGATTATTTGATTTAAATGTCCAGTTTTCAACAAAAAATTACAAAGCATACCAAGAAAGAGGAAAATATGGCCCTTTTATGTTACAAGTCATTTCTCTCATGAAGCTTTCAAATTCTCTTTTTGTGTTTGGCTTTAAAGAGTTTGTAATGTGCCTTGTGGATCTCTGAGTTCATCTTACTTGAAGTTCATTGAGCTTCTTGGCTGTTTATATTCATATATTTTATCAAATTTGAGAAGTTTTCAGCCATTATTTTTCCAAATATTCTCTTTTCTTTTATCTCTCTTTCCTCCTGGAACTACCATAATGCACATGTTGATTTGCTTAATGGTACCCTATGAGTTTCTTAGGCTCTGTTCACTTTTCTTTAATCTTTTTTCTTTCTGTTTCTCAGACTTGATCATTTCAATTGTCCTATCTTCAGCTTCACTGATTTTTATTCTGCCTCCTGAAATCTGTCTTTGAATTTCCTTAGTCAATTTTTTATTTCAATTATTGTGTTTTCAGCTCTTTTTGGTCCTTTTTTATTTCTTTATTGACATTTCTATTTTGTTAATACATTTTTCTCTGAACTTCGTGGACATATTCCTTTGATTCTTGAAGCAACTTAAAGACATTTTAAAGTCATTGTCTAGAAGATCTACAATCAGGTCTTTTTCATGGCTGGTATCTTTGACTTATTTTTTTCCTTTGAATGGGCCATATTTCCCTCTTTCTTGATATGCTTTTTAATTTTTTGTTGAAAATGGGGCATTTGAATCAAATCATCTGATAATTCTGGAAATCATATTTTCCCCCTTTCTCAAGATTGCTATATTTTGTTATTCTTTTTTGTTTATTGTTTTCTTTTGTTCTTAATTGTTGCAGTCTTCTCTGTGCTCAGAATTAGACTGACTTCTAAACTTAAGGTATTCTCAAGGTCTTTTCTGAGCCTGAATCTTTCCCTGGACATGCATGATCACTTTTAATTTTTTCCCCTTATATTCAATTGCTTTCTGATGGCCCAATCTTTAATGTATGGTGCTCTAAAAGGAAAAAAAGAGAATAATGAAAGTAGAGAAGAGTGCTGGCCCTTTAAATCTCCTGGAAGTAATGTTAGCAGAAGGGAGGGGCTTTAACAATGGAGGGATGTGCAAAAGCAATGGCCACTCACACCTTTGTTGGCACCTCTGTGATCAAATGCAACAATAAGCAACCACAGCACAGATCCTTGATATTTGGAGAACACATTATTTTTTTTTTTGCTTACCCTGACTCCTACAACCTTTTAGTGAACTGCTCTCAGCACTCATGCACAGCTGCCTGTCATAAAATTAACCACAATTTGCTGTCCAAGTCTTTCCCTGGAAGTTACAAGCCTTCAATAGAATCCAGAGTTACAAAAAATTATATGAGACAGATTTTTCCAGTGTAAATATTGTTCAGATATGGAGACAGATTTTTGGTGCTTCCTACTGTGCCATCTTCCCAGCTCCACAATATACATTTACTTCTCAAAACAATTAGATGAGAGAGAGATATGGAAATTGAGGAAAAGAAGTGCTCAATAGATTGACCAAGATTTCATATTTGGCTGTAGAGCTGGGATTTAAATCTAGCAGGTCTGATTCCTGAACCCACACTCTTAACCACCATGCTATACAACCTCTCTCTGTGACTCTTCATGTCCTCTGTGGCCCTCTATGATGATATACTTTACACTGTATTAATAAGTACTAGAAAACTGAAGTTACATTCATACTTTTAATTGTATACATTTTAATTGCACACTTGTATTTTAAAAGACTGTACAAAAATGCTTAGTGACAATTTCAAAGTCTGGCTGTCAAGGCTATAGGAAATTTTCATTCAATTGAGCAATGAGTCTTTCTCGTTAAGAATATGGAAGTTGTGAAATCTGTTTATTTTCTCTTTTCTTTGAATCTTTTCATGTGTCAGCTGTAATGCTGTATGAATCAAAGACATTTGATTACCATCTATGTTCTTCCCTTAAACTGAATGGAGAGCTTTGAGGAAGATTGGCAGGCTTGCATAATGGACTATTTTGACATTTGCAAAGTATTGCAACAGGAAAGAACTTACAACTCCTCTGCTCTATGGTTGTCAAAGCACAATTCAGTGCCAGACTTGGCAGGGGTTTCAGAGCTTTTTGCTTCACCAAGTGTTGGTTCCCTAAAAAGTCCAAGTCATCATCTCGTTCTATTCTACAAAGGCAGCCCCATTGGATAGATAGTATAAAAGTCTATAATAGTTGTTCCTCCATGTGAAAAAGATCCCCCTTTTTCTAAGTGCTTTTAGCAGAAAATTATATATATATATATATATATATATATTCATTGGATAGGAGAAAAAAAGGCAATTCAGCCTTTTTGTAATTTACCCATCCCTCCTTAGTGGAACTATCACTTAATTTAGTATGAAAGTGTTAGGGGTGAGAAGACAGGAAAATCATACGATGTAATATTCATTCTTCCCCATTTTCTCAGCAGTTACACTAGTGGTGCTTCTTAATTTTAAGACTTTTCTGCTGCTTCATACCTGATAACAAATTGTATTATCAAAGCCTGTCACAAAAAAATTCTGTGAAATTTTAAATGCCAACTCCATAAGCTATATAAAGTTTTTCCAGTTTAGATATCAATGTGATAAATTATACTGTCAAACACTTTTTAATACTTGATGACATAAATAGCTTTGAAAAACTGATGATTTAGGATTAATTACCTCCAAGTTCTCTTGACTAGCACAATATTCCTAACTAGTTCATTTTCAGAAAAAGTATTTCTCCAATGCATTAGAAAAAATTGCTCCCCACATTCTACTCCAGGCCATAATAGGAAGTAGAAAAATCCTGTAGATCCAAATTAAGAAAGGTTATAAGGCAAAATTTATAGAAACATATTGCCAACATGTATATCTGAATGTTGAACAAAGCCTCTTTCCTTATAGATGGAAGCACACTGTTCTTGCTATTTTTGTAGATCCACCTCAATGAATAACAGCAAAATATCCTATCATATCCAGATAAAAGATATGTTTTCTAAATATTGAATGATGAATGGCATATAGTCCATCATGTGTTCCCTCCTAGAGAAGGTAACCAGCCAAGGGAAATATTTCATTCCTCAGAGTCTAAACAAAACGTGGAAAAAAATCACCATGAATGGTGGGAATCCAGCAGAAGACAGAGAACTGGGAGAACAACAGTGCTAGGAAACAGAAGATTTTAAGAAATGAAAAAATAAGTGGGTCATCCAACAATGTAGTCTGAGTTAGTTGCTAGGGATTGAATCCAATACAATAGTTTAGATCTTAAATATATTTGAAATATTTCTCCAGATCAAAATATGCTGGGTTTTTTTTTGTCGTTTTTTTTTTTTTTTTTTTTCAGAGTCCTGCTTTGTTGTCCAGGCTGGAGTGCAGTGGTGTGACGTTGGCTCACTACAAACTCTATCTCCCCAATTCAAGTGATTCTCCTGCTTCCTCAGCCTTTCTAGTAGCTGGGACTACAGGCACCTGCCACCATGCCCAGCTAATTTTGGTATTTTTAGTCAAGACGAGGTTTTGCTGTGTTGGCCAGGCTGCTCTCGAGCTCCTGACCTCAGGTGATCCACCTGCCTCAGCCTCCCAAAGTGCTGGGATTACAGGCATGAGCCATCACGCCTGGCAAAAATATGTTTTAAATGTTCACACCATAAATAGGCAAATGCATTAAATGCACACATTATTTTGATGGATTCTTAAAGTATTATATATTATAAGAATCACATGATTGGAGTAAGAAGAATTGAGATCCTAGAACTTTGTCCTGAGCTGGTTATTAATCTATGAGGATTTCAATAATAAATGAGTCTACTGCTGTCTGTCTCAAAGGGGAGTTGTGAATATTAAGTGGGAGAGACTAGGCAACAGGTGCCCAACAGAGAAATAGCTAATAGGAAACTCTTGATAAACTTTTGTGCCCTTTCCCTGCCCTATTATTAATAATGCCACATTATAAACATTAAGTATTTTAATGGCACATATTTTAAGTACATTGCTTCTGATACTATTCTATGCAGAGGGAAAGAGCTTAGTAAAAATGGAAAGAAAAAATATTCATACATTTGTGGCTGTTTCTCTGAGCCAAACGGCTTAAGCAGGTGACTCATAACTGTGAGACTACTTAATATTAATGGTGTCAATGTCCTGATAATAATAAACCTACAGTTGATTAAGAAAGTTATATGTACACAAAAGGTCTACGTGGTATTTGTTGTACAAATTTAGAAATTCAATTTCTATCTTTCCCTCATGACAAATCTTTTTATATATATAGAGATGTGACTTTAAGCTCACTCAAAAGTAGGTTCTATATTTTCTTCTAATAGTGGCTTCATAACAGCTTGTGAATGTAGCAAGTTGAGATGCCAAGTTGCATTGTTTAATATAAAAGAGATGATTTGATCTAAAAAGGTACACATTGTCAATCAGTGTAGTTTTTAGAGAAATTCAGGCCCCACTAAAATGAATGAATTTTAAAATGTTCAGTTGACTGCTGTGAAGAAATTTACCTGTAGAACATAATTTTTAGGTTTTTAAATTTTAAATGTTGGAGAGCATCACCAAACTCTTCTTATAGCCAGCAAGTTGATCTGATGCATAAGTCTGCCTCTAGGTCAAGATATTAAAACCACATCAGTATAAAGAATGTTTATGTTATTATTTTCTATACAATGCCAATTAAGCTAATTGTCTATGAGGTTGTTGATGTACAACTTGAAAAGGAAGATACTAGAACATAGTCCAGTTTTACACAGTTTAGAATTTGTAGTAATGTTAGACATCTCTTGAAGATGTTTAAGCAGCTGGGATTATCTAACAATTATACATTAATGAACTCCTATTTAAAGGATTCAGGATAGATAAGGGTGATCAATAATATGGTAGTATTTTTTCATTTATTTTATAGGTTAAATACTATGGAATAAAAATATTAATGATAGCTATAACTTATAAATTTACCATAGGTCAGGCATTGTGTTGAGTTCTTTATGGGTATTATTCATTTAATATTTAACATATCCCTTTAAGAGATGGAGGACATTATTAATATTTTTAAACAGTGAAACTTAAGCTTGGATTACAAAAGGAATTTGCCAAAATTTTACACTTCTAATTTAACTGGAATGCGGTATGTATACATTAAAATGGAAGGACTGTATACAAACCTAATTCCAGTACTAATGGATTCTTAGGATAAGGAGCGTGTGTGTTTTAATGAATATCACCTTTTCCTCATCCCTCCCACTTTTCCTGGCATGAAAACTGAGAACTAAATAACTCCTAAAATCCCATCATGAATCAGACAACTTACATCTAAATGCCTTTATGATTGGAGCCAAATCCTTCTCATTTTTGAAAGCGTATATCATTCTTTTGAGGCTGAGATATGTCAATTGCCATGAAAACATTTTTGACAGTAAAATCAATTATGCTCTGAAAATGTTTAAAATGGTAGTAACAGAAGTTCTATCAAGACAACATTTACAACATCAGAAAAAGAATACTCCTTATATATAATATTCTGGGAAGTTACCTCTGCTGTGAAATATTACAATACTCTCGTAAAAATTAAGAATTAAGTGAGCCTAAGAAAAGATTTAGGGAAACATAAATTAGATTTCTTTTTTGGTTTGTACCTGTTAAGATGCCATAAACAATGCAAGTAACATCTTAAGTATTAACAACGGAACTTTGTAGGCTAAAGGTATTTTCTATAAATAATGTGTTCAGATCAATTAGCATCCCTAATGAAATATATACAGCAACCCTAAATGACATAAACTGAAGTGTGCAAAAGCAGAGGAATGTAGATTTTCTGGGAGAAATTTAATAAATTTACTTTGGAACCATATCAAAACTTTTACCTTCTATGAGCAACATCTAAAATCATGTCAAATAGAATGACATTAGATATATTGTCTTTAATTGGGTTATTCTGTATTGAAAGGCTCTGGAAGAATAAACTTCTATAAATATACGTTTAAAGTATCTAATAGAGTGGCTTGTGCCAACATTTACATTAGGGACAATTAAAAAATAAGAAAGTTTGTTGGAACAGAAAAAAGGCAAGAAGATTTGTGTGAAAATGACCAAGACTTAAATGGGAGTAATGAATTAAGAGAAAAATTGTCAAGGGTCTAGATATACCTGCATAAGAAAACAGGATTTTAAAATTCTCTTCTTCATGTAATCCAGAAGTTAGAGAAAGAGATCAGATATATGATACTTCTATAACAGACCACAAACCAACATATCCATTAAATCCTAATATAGAGCATCTGTTTTTAGAGTTGTGGCAACAGAGGATACAAAGGTCTTTAGGGCGAAGATGAAGGAAGGATGAATAAAGGGGAAACAAAAGGAAAATGGGAAGGAATTAGAAGGGGATTAGCCAGGAGAAGGAGAAGAGGTAGAAGAAGAGAAGGAGGAAGTAAGTAGGGGAGAGGTATTTTGAGAGCACCAAGCTAAATAAGGGTTCCAGGACCAGAGTGGCTAGCAACCCTGTCCTAATGGAAAATGAAGGGGAGCTGGACATGGGTATTTTTACAGGGTACTTCTTTGACCTGGTGACTAGTTGTCCAACCAGTAACCAGGGGATCCCTCACATGAGATAACTGCTTATACTGGGAGATGCCCTTGTGGCTCCTTTGGCCCATGTCTAGTTTATGCCAGGCTGACCATTGCTCTGGCACTGTGAGTCCAACTTTTTATTCTCCCTTGGGGCAGATGGAAAGTACAAATTCAATACACTGCCACAATAGAAAATAACTCCAAAGATTTTTTTACTTACAGATCCTGGGCAAGGCGGGCCTGAGTCAGGAGGAAAGCCTTCCTTCCTGAGTCGCACAAGGCAGAAATGAAGGGTCAAGCAGAAACAGAGAGAAGTGGCAACTAGCAGTATATATGAGGGAACAGAACTTGGGTCACTTTAAGTTTGTGGGCAAATGCCTCAGAATTTCCTCTAAAGAAAGGGGCCAGAAAGGGAGAGCCCAGTCTACTAGGCTAGGCAGAAGAGATGGATCTGAGTTATCTCTGGCCACTGGCTTGAGCTACTTGGGTAAGATATAGAACTGGAAACTGTGTCAAGCATGACTGAGCCTTGCTTCTAGTATAAGAAAGTTAAACTGGTATTCAAAATGGATACTGAGGCAACATCAAATTATAAGGTTTCACTATGACACGGAAAAGTGACACAAAAGGAAAATACTTCCTCTTGCAAAAGTAATCCAATTATATTCTTTACGTACTGCTCCAAATTAAAAAAAAAAGTTGTATTTACTTCAGAATAGTCATGACTCTCATGTACTGCCTCGGTTTCTTTCCGCTTTAATCATCTTGTCATCTCTCCATTCCCTGATACCCCAAGATATCTCGATGTTACTTCAGGTCATTTTCCTCTTTCTCTTCTTTAAACATCATAGAATTTACTTTTCTTTGTCTTTTTATTTTTTGGTTGGTCTTTTTGCTCATGCACTGTAACATAACAAGTTAAAATAAAATTATATATAAAAATAATTGTAAATAAAATTAAATGCCAAAGGAAACCTTGCAGGAAATATTTACTTTACATATAATAGACCAAAAGTCAATATCTTTAATACATTAAGGGATTATTTACACAAAGAGAAAAAAATACAATCTAGACAAAAAGGAAAAATACCATCTAGAAGAAAAAACATGGTCCGACGATGAAAGAAAGAAATATCCAGTAAATATACTGAAATATTTAACTTCTATAGTAATTTTGTTGTTGTTGTTGTTGAGACAGAGTCTCGCTCTGTCGTTCAGGCTGGAGTGCAGTGGTGTGATCTGGACTCACTGCAACCTCTGTCTACCAGGTTCAAGTGATTCTCCCACCTCAGCCTCCCGAGTAGCTGGGACTACAGTCACCCGCCACCACGCCTGGCTAACTTTTGTATTTTTAGTAGAGACAGGGTTTCACCATGTTGGCCAGGCTGGTCTCGAGCTCCTGACCTCAAAGTGATCCGCCTGCCTTAGCCTCCCAAAGTGCTGGCATTACAGACGTGAGCAATGTAGGTACTTAATCAATATGCAGAGACCTATACAAAATGTGAAGAAATGAGAAAATTTCTTCAATTAACGCTATAATAATGCTCTATTATTGTCATCTATTAAACTGTAAATTGAAGGAATATTTACACTTGATTAGCAATTTCTCTTTTAGGAATCAACTTTAAGGAAATTAAGAGAAAAGAATATAAAGTACGTTGATTACAATTATACTTTTAATGGTGTAAACCCAAAGGCTTTTTAAATCTCTCCAAAGAGAAATGTGGTTAATTATATGAATGGGTATGTATATAGAGATATACATTAATGTATGTCAACAATGTTTTTAGATAATAACATTATTGATGGGTCATATTATTTTTATGTTTTCATATCTTAAAAATTTGTATAATAATATGTCTGCTGTACTTACACTCAATATATTTGCCAACTTCTACATAATTTTCTCTAAATTGCATTATTTATTCTTCAAGATTTCCCACTGTGCATTTTAACCCATTAATGTGTATAAGCAATTATACCAACTTTAGCTACTTTTGCCATTCCTCTTCAAACATGCACAGATACCTGTATTTGGCTGTATAATGGGAAACTCCCTCAAAGCAAGTTAATCAGTAAGGAAATATATGGGCTTATATGACTGGTAAGTTCGAGGGTGCGCCTAGTACTGTTTATCTAAGGTTAGACTCATGTCATTGAAAATTAAGCTTCCCGGCCGGGCGCAGTGGCTCACGCCTGTAATCCCAGCACTTTGGGAGGCCGAGGTGGGCAGATCATGAGGTCAGGAGATCGAGACCATCCTGGCTAACACGGTGAAACCCCGTCTCTACTAAAAATACAAAAAAGAAATTAGCTGGGCGTGGTGGTGGGAGCCTGTAGTCCCAGCTACTCGGGAGGCTGAGGCAGGAGAAGGGTGTGAACCCAGGAGGCGGGGCTTGCAGTGAGCTGAGATTGCGCCACTGCACTCCAGCCTGGGCGACAGAGCGAGACTCCGTCTCAAAAAAAAAAAAAAAAAAGAAAAGAAAAGAAAATTAAGCTTCCCTGATTTGTGGGCAGGCTTCTTCTATTTGCTAGCAAAGAAGGCAGTAAAGAGTTCAGGCTTCCATGGATCTTAATGCCTAAAAATAAAATAAAATGTTTTCTTAAAAGGTGAGCAGTTTAAATTCTAGATTAAGAATTTTGATTGGTTCCATTAAGTCACATACATTTAGAACTCTGATTCACTAGTGTGGCTCTGTTGATCTCTCTTTGGCAGAAGAAGAGCTCCTTAATTGACAACCCTGCTAGAGGGAGGAGGAGGTCCCAGTAATAACATGAATTTATTGTTAGCAGTTCAGCAAAAATACAGTTTTCAAGTACAGTATACAAATATTCTTCTAATTCTTTCCCCAAATGTATTTTTTACCTTAATCTCTTTTTTTGCCTTCTTCTATCTAATTTATACCATAATTTTTACAGAAGTTTTAAATCATATTTAATTGCATATTTGGATGGGCTCTTTCTTGCTGCATTTTTATGTATTTTGAGAAATGGCTCAATTCTTCACATTTTGTATAGGTCTCTGCATATTGATTAAGTACCTACATTGCAGTAAAATCATAAACCATGTCTGATATTAACACTGGTCAGAAATGTTGCCTTTTTGTGGGGAACTACTTTTATTTTAAAAAGTGGGATCACATTGATCCCAGAAATAGCGGGAACAAATGTCCATCATTCCATTCTTCCTTTAATGCCACTGACCTATCCTTGGTCCCAAGGACAGGACTTCTTTGAGGTTGTTTCCTTGTATACTAGGCCTCATATCCTTTAGCTTACTTATTTGTCTTAATTTAAATAAATTATGTTTTATTAATTTTAAAAATTTTTAATTGATAAATAAAACAACATTTTAAATATATAAATTTAATATGTTTATTTGCTTTATGAGTGGTATTATAGAAAACAGTGTAAGTTGAACATTAAAAGACTTACTGAGGCAACCCTTTGGATTGTCCCTTTCTCTTCCCCTCTCATGTTCATTTTGAATTGTCAACATTCTAATTCTTTCTAGTGTTCACTACATGCTCTTTGGAATAGACAGTGTATAACTCATACCACATTCTTAATGAAACTTGTATTCACAATGAGATTTTGTCATAGTAATATTTATTTTACTATGAGATATGCCTAGGAAGACAGCCGCTTTAGCTGTTAAGGTAAAACCCTGTAACTAAGGAGGGATACTGTGGTTGGCTACAGCTTTCATATTTCTGGTTTTTACTTAGTTAAGAACATCACAATAATTTATACAGCTTTTGACACATGAATGTTGATTAATCTTACTATCCAAATAAACAATATTCCTGCTGGAGAGGCAATAAAGAAGGTTGATTTATTCTTAAATATCAAATGTAGAGTCAACTGTCAATTAACTGTATTAATTACAGAGATTGAATATTAAAAATTCCCAGGTAATTTATAAGCATTGTTTTTGACAGATAATTGAAATCTATCCTCTGTTATTTATTCCATAACAGAAAGCAAAATTGAATGAGTTGAATTACATGTTTTTAAATTTCTCTGTGCTAATGAAGGGAAAAATGGGCAAAAGTCATTTAGCAGAAGGAAGGAGAAGTCAATGGCCTGGATAATTTACAAACTTATAATCAACTCTCAAATAATCATGGGTTCACTGACTCTCTTCTGGTAAGTGATATAAGAGAAAAGAGTATCAATGTTAAGTAATAGAACTGGAAAGTACATTTTAAAGGATATTTATTTCATAACTCTTGTTAACTTTATTAGTTGTCTTTGAAGTCAATTACTTTAAACTTATATAAAAATTCAATAACAACTTTTTTCAAGGGAGGGCCATATAAGAAAAGAAATTTGACATTGGATGTCTTTCCTTTAAGTGCCAGTGAACACTAATGTGATATTTTACTTTAGGCACTTCAAGTAAACTTAACCTATTGAACCTTCATTTGGTGTAAGTTCCTCTGATAATTACCAAGCAAAGGCACAAATAAATTATATTTTGAGAGAAATATGTAATTTGTTGTAGGGGGAAAAAGACTTGTTTGTAAATAATTCTAATACAAGTTACTATAAAGCAATGTACTAAGGAACAATAAGAATTACTAATTACTTCTCAGAAGGAAAACAGTCACTCCTTCCTGGAGGAAGCAGTATTTAAAATGCTCCTAATGGGAAGGATTCCAAAATTTAGGGATCATGAAGAGGGACAGCAAAAGGTAAATCAAGTAGTGATAATAGAGTAATGGAGGAAGAAATTCTGAAGGCTTGATTAAGGGTTGTCATAAGTTTCAATAAACTACAGAAAATATGAAGTCAATGAATGAAATTAAAGTTGGAAGAAAAAACAAGAGTTGAAGCCAATTCATGCAGGGCTTGCAACATTGTGGACTTTAATGCAGATAACTTGATAACCTGGGAAAAAGAGCTGCCTTTGAAGTGAGAACATGATTTCACCTTAGATTTGCACCTGATGAGCTGTGTAAGCAACCTAACTACTCTGTGTTTACGTTTGCTCATCTACAGGATTATAATAATACTTCTTGTATTAGCAGCAAGCCTGGAAACTCTACAAGTAAGGAATCTACAGCACTGTCTGCACTGGGTAGGTATTGCCTGCTCTGCAAAATACAGGGAGTCATGATCTAGGATTACTATAGAAAAGTACAAGGGTATCATTGTGGAAAAGTAGTTTGGATAAACTGACATTAGAAGTGGAGAGACCAGATGGAATATTAAAGCAATACTCCTGAATTAGGTAAATGTGATCATGTGAATAGTGCAACTGATAGGGATGAAAAGAGCTTTGTAAATCGGAGGAAAATCTTGAATCTGGAAGCATCAGTTGGGCAGCTTTTCACTAATCATTCAGAAGAAGGTTTGTAGAAGGGTACAAAAGTACCCTTTACCCCACTAAAAATTACATAGGTGAGTCTAGGAGTGATGTTTTCCTGGTACTGAAGAGCATTTCTGGAAAGAGCATCAAAGTTCTTGAAGTTAAAATGTGGCATCCAGACAATCTAAGTGGAAGAACAACAAAGTACATAAAAGATGTACATTGTTTTTACATTTATGAAAGAACACATTGATATTTGTTTAAATAACCAGTGTGCCACAAAAAATAAAAATTTTAAAGATGCAAAACTTTATGTTAACTGGCTTCTCTTTTAAAAACTATGACTTGCTTAGGCACCAGTATAACCAGCCATAGTAGTTCATAGCAAAATCTGGGATCGGTAACTATCTATTAATCAAGTCTTCATATATAGTTACATAACAGTAGATGTAAATTTTACAATAGTTACGCTGATGCTGATAACAATAACACTGTCAATAATAACATAAAAGTAATAATAAAAAGCCAATATGTATTTATTACTCATGACAAGATAGAAATTAAGAGGATAATGTTAATTTCCTCTGATTATAGGAGAGGAAATTCACTCCCAGAAAAGTTAAGTAACACTGAATGGTCATGCTACTAGAAAATGGCATTATATTTTACCCTAAGTCCATTCTTAAAATCCCCCATTTCCTACCACTCAGATTGGAACACAAGTTTCACACACAATTTGCATTTCTTGAGTGATGAAAAACCAGCCATGATAGGAAGAATAGTTAAAAGATAACTCATTTGATTCCTATATGCCTGTCTCTATGTCAGAGTCCTAGACAATTCCTACTATTTGAAATAGCTTAGGATATTTTATCACACTTTTTAAAGTTGTTCTCAGTCTAAACTTAGTAACTCTTATATCTTTGAATAAATGTATTAACCATTGATGAAACTGTATTGGAGATAAAATAATAGGAAGAAAATGCTATAGGAAAGAGAAAAACCTGGGCAGCATTAGTTTTGTCATTTTCCATGCACAAATCAACTATAAGAAAAAAATATGATTCAAATCCCCACATAATACAGATAAAGAAGAAAATAAAATGAAACAAAATATAACAGCACTTTTTAAGTTTTTCTAAATTTAGAAACACAAATATGAATGACATCAGATGTTTTTCTCTCGATTATTATACATTAGAGATAACTGAGCAACTTTTACAGATGTTTTAGAGTTAAAACCTGTCACTAAAGATGTCTATATTGTCAGGATATCATTGGGAAGCATGAGAGGTATATCCCCATGCGTATAAGAAATCAGAAAGTAGAATGCTCATGTATTTATCCAAAAACAAAATACTGAAAATGCATTAATGATCCCTCAGAGATTGATGAAAATAATTAATTAAAAATAGAAACGCCACAATATGTTTTAAAAGAACACATTGAGAGAATCATGGCCAACAGCAAAAAACAAAGTCCAAATAATTGATAAAAACATGAGTTAAAACTTAAAACAAATGTAAAAATATTATTTAAATATTCAGTATCCAATGTTAAAGAATTTATTGCAGTTTGGAACAGAAATTTATTTTCAAAACTACAAAAATAGGTTGAATATTAAAGGAAGTGTCAATTTTATCTTGTTATGGGGATAGCATGTTCAATATTAAGATTTATTTGAAATAGATAAGTTTCTTTAAAAATATAATTTAGCAAAAATGAAACAAGAAGAGAAACATAATGTGAACAATTTATAACTATCAAAGAATTATTTACAGAGAGTAAAGGTGAGATGAACATGCCTTCAGAAATATATCTACAAAGCCATTTAGAAACAAATGAAGGCAAGACTACATTAAAAAGGTGGGAAAATTTATAAGACAAGTATAACTTTGGAATCAACTTTACAGTGACATTACAGTTCAGGAAAATTACAAGCCAATTTCATTAATAACCACAGGTGCAAATCTGTACACAAAATATTAACATATCAAATGCAAAAATTTATAAAGTAAAAACCGATGTCACAAATTTGTATTTTCTCAGGAATAAAATATTAATTTAACATTTGAAAATTAATCAAGGTGTTTTATCACATTAGCAGGACAAGGGTAAACTGATTAAATCAACCCAATAGTGTCATAAAAATCATTTGATGAAATCAATGTCTATTTTTATAGACAATTACTAAACTGGAAATAGAAGTCAATGTGATAGAAAGTAACTACAAAAAACATAACTTATTCATAAACAACATGCTTCTAAACATTACATTTGTTAATAGAATTTTGGAAGCTTCCTGTCATATGCTACATGAGATGAGAGAATTCCCATTTTCACTATTCTCATGAAATATTTTAGGCAGTATAATAAGGCAGGAAAAAGTGGTATAACAATTAAAAATGAATAAATAGAACTGTAAGTATGTACCATAAATATGATTATATACATTGCAAATATAAAAGAATATGTATACATTATTAGAATATGTAAATTAAGCTATGTTATTTGTCATATCATTATATAAAACCATTTGTATATCTATAATCAGACACAATGGTGAGATAATACAATTATCAAAATTTTATGATTTACAAAAGCATTGGAAACGTAAAGCACTTAGAAATATGTCTAATAAAAGGCAATATTAATAAATGCAAAGATGTGATATATCCACAGGTCAGATTGTCAGTTTTCCTTGAATTGATCTATAGATTAAATTTATTTCATTTAAAATCCCCAAATTGTACATCTGTGTGTGAATTGGCAAGCTGACTCTAAATTAGAGGAAAAGCAAGGGCCAAGAATACACTCTTTAAGCAGAATAATAAAATTGAAGGACATATATTATCATATATCATAATTTATTAGAAAGCTGCAATAATTAAAACAGTATAGTGGAGACTGAATATAGACAAATATAAAAATATAAAAATGGAACATAACTGAGAGTCCAGACTCTATCTTCTTGATTTTTAAAAAGGTGGCATTGCAGAGCATTGATGCATTCTATTCAATCAAATACATTATCACAATTGGTTGGCCATATGAGCAAAACATAAAAAGAAACCATGCCTTCCTTACGCCATTTCCCAGATAAATGCCAGGCAGATTGCAGTGTTAGAGTGTAGTTCTAAAATGTAAAACTAGACTGTTTCCAGAAAATAATATACGAGAATGTCTTTATGATCTTTTGGTGGGCAGTTTTCTTAAACATAGCAGAAAAATACTGACTGTAAAGGAAAACCTTGGTAAATTGTTTCACATTAGATATAAGAACTCTGTTTATCGAAAGAGTTTGAATAGCTACTAAGATTGTGAATAGCTAACCAGTGAGGTTATTTGCAATACACGTCACCAAGAAAGAGTTTATATCAATAATATATAAGGAATTTCTACAAGAAGATATAAATAACCCAAAAGAAATATTGTCTTTCAACTTAAACTGGACCTTCACAAACAGAGATGGCTAATAAATAAAGGAGAAATTTTTCAAATTCTTTCATGAGAATAAAAATTAAAAACATAAAAAGTTAACAAGTGTCATGATGTTTTTAGCTTATAGCTGAATATTTAAATGTTGCTGGAAGCGATCTACCATCTTAAACTTTTTAAGGTTTTATATCCAATTGCAGTCTTTTAACTTAACTTTCTAGTTGTGCTAAGTTTGGGAAGAAGAAGAAACAGATTAAAAATAAACTGTTCAAAGCAATGGAGATACTCCTGAGATGCGTAACTAGCCATTCCATGATTAAGACTGCTACCAGGCTTGATTCTGTAAAGAAATTTAAGTGATACTCACCTGCTTCAAACTGAAATATTCTTCTTACTTAGAAACACTTCTACATTGTTCAGTAACATAGCCAAACTCCTAATAACAATAAATATATCCCATTAAGTAATTTTTTTCTCTAGGGATTATTTTGATACATTTCTTTCATGGGTAAGATATTAAGTTATTTTGGTCACTAGCAGTTTAGCAGGGATTTCTGAGAATATTGTATTAGTTTCCTGTGGCTGCTGTAACAAATGGCCACACCTAATCCATTAAAACAACAGAAATTTATTATCTTACAGTGCTAGAAGCTAGAAGTATGAAATTAGATGTCAGCAGAGCCCATGCTTTCTTGGAAGGCTTTACAAGAGAATCCATTTTGTGTCTCTTCCAGCTTCTGATGGGTGCTGTCATTCTTTGGTTTGTGGCTAAATTACTTTTGATCTCTGCCTCCATTTGTGGATAGTGTTGAATCTCATTCTTCCTCTCTCTTATAAGACACTTGCCATGGCAAATGTCCACCCAAGTAATCCAGGATAATTTCTCCAGGTCAAGATCTTTAATTTAATCTCATCTACAAAGATCATTTTCCTTATCAAATAAGATTTACAGGTTCCAGGGATTAGGACCTGATACCTTTGAAAAATCATTCAGTCTTGGACAACTATTAAAAAGAGTTTCAGCTTGATGTAAGGAAGTAGAATATAAGCAGCTGCATTTGATAGGAGAAATGAGGAAATGGTTCAAAGAGCAGAGTATCTCTTGGTAGGGGTCATAGTTGGAGCAGAATTAAGGCAATGAACATGAGGATTATGGCAAAGGAAAAAAAGATCCCAAAATGATGTATGTGACAATAATGTTGTACTAATTTAACTGTTAATGGAAGCTAGACACTATCTTTGAAACCAGAAGATCAGAGTTGTTCTAAGTTTTTTTTGTGTGTGGAAGAAATTGGAAAAAAAAAGAAAAACCACGCTGTTCTGATCATAATTCTTCTGCACTTTCCCTGCTTCCAGTGAACAGGTAGAAATATAGAGTAGGTATAGGTAGTTGACATACCTCTTAGAACTAACTACTATATAATATGGAATAATTAAAAAAATGAGAATTGAGGGATTCTAAATCTGGCTCTGGGCCTATAATACCTTGCATGCATGGTAGGAGTTATTTCCATGCAAAGATATGATTCTAGTTTACTGCTTTATTTGTGAATTCACTCAGCTTTTATTTGCATCAATATTTTTTATAACATTATAAATCAGATATCTCTAGTCCAATAGAGCTAGCTTCCTTCAGTAATAGGAGTGTTTAATGCACATAGAGTCCTTATGAAAAAGGTGAATATATAATGTATACAACCTAGAATCACTACTCTCATGAAACACACAAAATAATTTCCTGACAATCCAGGGGCCATCTGCTTGGGTTTTCTACTTACTGTACAATAAAATTTCAAGAGAAGTCTACTAAGAAATAGTAGTCTTCGAGGAGACTACTGTGTGACTTGGGCTATCAGCAATGGGCATTTTGAAACCTAACAATTTTCTTTTCGTTGTTGCTATTCTTTGGATGAATAGTTTGTCTTATTTCGTCTTAATGGTTGTGATACAACTGTCATCAACCCAGTCTTCCAGTTTTCTGACCTGCTGTGCAATGAAAAAAAGATGAGTCAGACTTCACAGAGTTATAGAGTTTGAGACAGGGGTGCTGATTACTACAGTTCTCATTTGGTTGCTAAGATATATAACAGGAGAAAATATGGTATTTCCTTAGAACTTAGATGTACTTTAGAATGACAACCAGGACCTATGTAATTTACTGGAGTCAACTTTCCAAGCATAATGATATCAGTCCTTTAAATTTATGAGACAATTTATGATAATAGTATTTCTTTTCAAGCAGCTGAACAGTAAAATATGGATGATAAAATGAGATTCATACTTTTTAAATATATTTATTCAGGACCTTTTGCCAGAGTGTCTCAGAAACCTCCCAACTAGTCTTTGTGTCCATAATTTTCTACTTATCATGTATATCAATCATTTTGCTCTCAGAGAAATGTTTCTAAGCCTACATACTTATATCCCAAATGCAAAATTAAACACTGATTTATTCATTCAACAAATTATTGAGTGCATAAAAAGAATAAAGGTACAGTCCTTAAAGGTGCTCAATATTATGACTAATGTACATAGAAAATATGTTTAAATAATTACAAAACAAATTGTAAGTAAAGGCATAATGAGAAAGGTAAAAATAAATTCTAAGTTTAGAAGAGTGAGAGATTATTTTCTAATGTGAGGGAAAAGGTGTGAATGTGGAGGAGGTACTTCTTGAGCTTGGACATGATTTCTGGGCTTATTTGCAGACAAAGGAGGTACATCGAATAGCTAAGAAATTTGAACTGAATTCTTTAAATAAGTTTTAATAATTGGTATGTTTTCAGTGGAAGACTTCCATGATGTTTATTTTTTTAATAGAATAGCATTTTTGAAAGTATGACAAGTAGCCATGTCAGCATGGTATGAAGAAAGAGTAATGAAATAAATAAGCTATTACAATGATGGGTATATATGTTAAGGAATTATTCATTAAATGGGTAGGAATTGGGATTTTTAAAAAGTGGAATGAACAAAACTTGTGAGCAGTCATAATTTTATTTGGAATGGTGAAAATAAGAGCTGAAGACTAAGCAATTTTCTCTCTTAGATTTGATGGATGGTGATGACATTATCTAACAAAGAGAATTAAAAAAGAGAAGGTCGTGGCAGGACAAGAGCTGAGAGTTCTAAAACTTTTAACTAATTTGGTATCCTTTGAAATATGTATTATTTCAATGCTTTTCTTCACCTTTTAATTAGAGAAGACTTCGAATGCTGGTTTGGGAAGAAGTGAAAAAGGAAGATTTCTTGCGGTACTGCCTTAACTTGTGCATCCTAGTCAGTAAAATGAGCTTTGTAGATAAATGGGTCCATTCATTACAGGAAACAGCTAAACAAATATCAGTAGCTATTGAAACATGTATCTTTGAGGACAATCTTGTCCCAACCCTCTTACGCAATACCACTTTCAATCATATAGAGTTCTGGAAATTCAATATTATCTATCTTGTTATATTTACAGTGATATTTTGACTTCCCCTATAGACTGGAAATTGGCTTCCTGGCAGCTCGCGAGCACCCTTGACATTTAAAAGAGATTTAGTTAAGAAATAATATATTTTGCTTGGCTTATTTGCATTTAAGGGCTTGGTGGTGGGGACAATGCAAGTCTGGAATTTAAAAAAGCCTACAGCAGGAAATATCACTTTAAAAGCTATCGTAATATTGATAGTTAAAACCATGTTAATTGATGTCTTCTTGGTAAGGAAAGAAAAATATACAGAATCATGAGATTAAAAGCACTTGAGCACTTGGGAACACCAAGATTTAAAGATGGAATAAGGAAGAGCAATTGGGGAATAAAACAGAAAAAAAAAAAAAACAAAAAGCAAAAAAGTAGTCAGAATTGTAGAAGAGATTAGAAACATTGTGAATGGAATGACAGGAAAAGATGAAAGTTTCAAGAAGGTGATGGTGAATAGTGTGGGAAAGCGAAAAGAAATATTTGGATGAAGACAAGGAAGATGCCAAAAATCTAATACTTGGAAAGTCTTTGGTGAGAAATTGTAACAGAAATGTTTAAGACATGTTGGAAGAATTGAAGAGACACAATAAACAGAGATCAGTTGGTGGAGGCTTCTCTTTCAAATTTTGGGAATGAATTTAAAAATTTAGATTTTTTTCTGAGAGAGAATTTACAGTGTCTAATTAAATAATGTAATTTGATGGTGGGCATAGTTATAAAATCAGGAGAAGGAATGATAAGAGAAGGAGTGATTGATTAAAGGTATAAGAAAGTGATAGGAACATTAACGGTCTAAAGTTCCCAAAGAGGCAATCTAATTGTTTATGGGAGTAGGGATTAGGGACCCAGAATACAGGAAAAAAAGAAAAAAAAGGAAAGTCTGCATCAAGAAAATAGGAAGACTAACATAGCAGGTGAGGTGGACATTAATAATTTGAGCCGATTGTGGTGAAATTTGTAGTTACTACTGTGTGTTAAAAAAAAAAGAAAAAAAAAGGTTACCTAAGTAGGAATGAGTTAATTAAATTCTCATTAGTATTGATGATGATAAGATAATATCACATATGGTAGCTTAGATGACAGATTAAGTGATATCCTAAGTGCTAGGATCTGAATGTGTTCCCCAAAATTCATATATTGAAACTTAATAAGCAATGTAATAGTAACAAGAGATGGGGCCTGTAGGCGGTGATTAGGTCATGAAGGTGGAGCCCTCATGGAAGGGACTAGGGTGTTTACAAAGGGGCTTTAGGAAAAGTGTTAGCCTTTCTGTATCTCTTACCCTATGTGAGAACACAGCATTTGTCCCCTCTGGAAGATGTGGCAGCAAGGCACCCTCTTGGAAGCACAAGACTGTGTCTTCACTGGACACTAAACTTGCTGGCAGCTTGATCTTGGGCTTTCCACCCTCCAGAACTGTAAGAAATACATTTATATTATTCATGAATTACACCGTCTCAGGTATTTTGTTATAGCAGCACAAACGGACTAGACACTAGGTTTTAACAGTATTGGTTTCAGGAATTTTCATTGTTGTTGTATCAAAAATTATCACAGCTTAATATGTTTCTCTGATGAAATTGACTTAGGTGGCCAGGGTGGTTTTAAAGAATAGAAAATTATATTATGCTAGGTTAAGTACATTGGTATAGATTGTGTTTGTTTGCTCTGCTTTGTGTAGAAATCAGTTGAATAAAAATCAAGAAGTATTTTTTTTAATCTCAGTATTAAGACAAAAGTTCTAAGTTACTCTGATTGGGACGTAATGTTTATTGGTTAACACAGAAGTCATATAAAGCCTGGGATTTTGATAAGTTATTACTTAAAGACATTTTTAGCAATGGATTCTTTCCCTAAGATTCTCGAAGTGCTCAACTTACACTTTAATGTTAGCATGACTCATTGCATACTCGTATTTGATTAGATGATCCAATATTTATGTAAAATTGGGTTTTACAGTAACAAATGAAAATTTCATAAGCAGCCTTTGGACTAAAACAACTGACTCCAAGTTGTAAATGCAGATATGCCTAAGTTACTGGATCCTCTAGTTATGAACTATCCATATGCATACTTACAAAACACACAAATGGCCACAATCAATATAAAATCAGCAACTCATTGAGCCAAAGGTCTTTTGGGTGTATCACAAAGCATAAACAAGTGAAAATGGGATGTTGAATATCATTTGTGGGTTATTCCAATTTATTAGTTAATTGTTCTTTGCTTTTCTACTTCTACATTTAATCTATCTTGTTATCCATATTCTCAAGATCTCTTGAGAACTCTTTCCAAAGAGCTTATTAAGATATTTTCCATTAAATATAAAGTTCTTATGGTCACAGGAAGCCTATTACCTCCTTTTAAAATAATTTTCTTTCTTGCTACATTGCTTACATTTCCAGGGCTGTATATTGTCTTTTTTCTTAAGACATGAAATATCCTGGAGTCTAGGATAACTTTTATATTTTTGATATTGGAACAAGTGAACAATCACAAGATGGGGCATTGTACATATTGTAAATAATGTTGATGCTATTTTATTTTACTTTAATTCCAAAACAGTTCATTTGGGAAGTGTGGAAATGGACTGCAAAGTTTCCTAAAATAACATTTTCATGACTTCAATTAATTAGAAGTTTTTAACTTGAAGCCATTGATTTTTGCCATTGACTATTTTTTCATTTATCCATTTGCTATAGACATATTATCATTTCATGATATTTTATGTAATGCTTTGCAATCAGACCTAGACCAATTTGTCATGAGTATCTACTAGGTTTTCCCAGTCAGATAACAGTTATTGGCAATAATTAGATGAGCGTTGGCTATTTCACTACAACCTTACTTTCAGATTGTAATTAAGACTGAGACCAAATTCTTCCACATATATAAATCTTCATTACTGAGCAGGCAGAAAAGAGTCATACAGACTATTTTGTTGAGTAACTTTAGTGAAGTTTTCAGCTCTCTGTTGTTTGAGATGGTCATGAGACCATCCCCATTGAAAACTACTATTAGTAGATAGTGTCTACTGATGCTATCAAATGCTCTCAGTACCAAATCTACAAAAAGAAAATACCTAGGAAGACATTTAGGTTTATCTGTAATTTCTTGTATTCATGTGAGGCTATACTGTCTATGAAAATCTTACTTAAAAGCCAAAGATTATTAAGATATCTATAATTCACTTTGAATATTTCAGCATAAGTAGTATGATGTTATGTATCTATTATGTATATATTTACATTGAATTCTAGGTGAGTGAGTCAGTGAGTAAGTGGTGGGTAAATGTGAAGGCCTAGGACATTATAGTACACTACTACAGACTTCATAAACACTGTAAACTTAGGATACACTAAATGTATTAAAAATATTTTTTCTTCAATAACAATTTAACCTTGGCATACTGTAACATTTTCACTTTATTAACCACAAATTTTTAAATTTTTGATTCTTGTAATAATACTTAGCTTAAAACACAAACACATTGCACAATTGTACAAAAATATTTTACTTTTAATATCTTATTCTATGAGCTTATTTCTATTTAAATTTATGCTGTTTTACCTTTCCAGCTTTCGGTCAAATACTAAGACACAAATGCACATATTAGCCAAAGCCTACACTACACAGGGTCAAGGTCAGCAATATTGTTGTTTTCCACCTTCACATTTTGTCCCACTTAAAGGTTGTGAGGGGCAATAAACCATGGAGTTGTCATCTCCTATGATATCAATGCCTTCTTCTGGAATACCTTCTGAAGTACCTGTCTGAGGTTGTTTTACAGTTAACTTAAAAAAGAAAGTATAAGCTGAAGGTGTACACTTTAAAATAAAAATAAAAATTATAGTATAGTATATAAATACATAAACCATAGCACAGTCATTTATTATCATGACCAAGTATTTTGTAATGTACATAACTGAAAGTCCTATACTTTTATATGACTGGCGGCACAGTAGATTTGTTTACATCGATATCACAACAAACACATGTTGCGCTACAATGTCATGATGGCTATGACATCACTAGGAAATAGAAATTTTTCAGCTCCATTATAATCTTACGAGACCATCATTATATATGTAGTCTGTTTACTGAAATGTCATTATGCAGTATGTGGCTATATTTTCTTGAGGATTTTTGCATCTGTATTTATCAGGGATTTGACCAGTAGTTTTCTTCTGTTATGATATTTTTGGCTTTCAGGGTTCCCAGCTTCCTCCTCTTCAGCATGTGTGTCGTCCCTCCATCTGCTCTCAATGCCTTCCCTCTGAAGATTGGCTAGGAATGCACCAGTCTTGCAATCCTCCTGGTCCCTCAGTGGGAGATATTCCTCCTGGCTCCATCTAGTCATCCATCTTGGAATAAAACTCAGCCATCTCTCCATGTATTTATAGACTAGCTTCATACATGGAAATAGCTTTACCAATCAACCTGGCTAGAGATTCTAGGGGCCTCTCAAACCTTTTCTGTGAATATGTCTTCTCTGGAATTGTGTGTGTAGATTTATAATTAGAGCTACTTACTGGTTTTATTTCTTTTCTTTAACATAATCTTTTGCATTCGCTCTTCTTCATCTTCTTTGCATTAATTACTCCATCAGCATGTCTGAACATTATGGCAAACAACTTAATTCTACATATGTATTTGTGGTGAGAAAAAAGAATCATTTTAAGTGAACAATTCAACATTTTGAAGATTGACATCATTTTACATGATTTCTTTTCTCAGTTAATGATATTTATATCTACCTATTTCCCAAATTGAAAACCTCCCCAAAACATCTTTAGTTCATATCACTTATTCCTTTAGTTAATCAATCACTGAAACATGTTGATTAGAGCTCCCGATTCCTTTGGAAATTTCACCACATCATTCCCACCATGATTCCCTTTTTGCATAATCCAATATCTATTATTAATACAAACTCCTGTTCCTAAAACTCAAATGTTATTGGTGTAATCATCTGCCAATCTTTTTCTCTGTCTCTCTCCCCTGCCTCTCTCACACACACACATACACGCACACACAAACACACACAATCCTTAACCTTTTCCACCCCTTTACTTATGCTAATACCACACTAGTATGTCCAAAATCTTTAGAATGATACATAAGACCGCTTTTCAATATTTTAACTTAATCTTACAGCTTCGTATTTTCTGTTCATTAGGACACATGATTTGCTCTTAAAACATGCTATAGTCTCTATTACCCCACGGCTCCTGATTTCTTTCATACCTCTTTGCCATTGAACCTACTATTGAAACAACCTTTGCAAAAAATATAGCAGTGAGAAAATTATGACAGTGAAAGAGATCTGACCTAACCAACTCCATCTTGCCTATAACCTTCAAATTGCCCTTGGTCATTCCTGGGAGTGGGCCAAGCTAATTTTGAGAGAAATTTAGTTTATAGTTTAAATGACAATAGCCATTCCCAAGCTAAACTGTCTTTTTAAAGTTAATAAAAAGCCCCAAGTTTAGGATGATGAAAGGGGCCTGAATTCTGGTAAGTTGTAGGCATAGTTAAATGATTACCAGATGACTATCAGACATCGTTCCAGATGTCACAATATTTGTAACTTCCCCAGTTACTCCTGTAAATAACATCACTATTGTAGAAGCTAAGATTGGCCTTCTGAGATGTCTTTTCAGACTTTTGAATTTCTGTTGACTGGCTGACTCCACCTGGACCTGCGACTCATGACTCATCTGGCCCCATGGCCCCCACCCAGAAGCAGACTCAGTGCATGAGAATTATTTTCCACACCCCTGTGATTGCATCCCCAACCAATCAGCAGTACCCATTCCCTAGCCCCCTGCCCGCCAAACTATCCTTGAAAAAATCCTAGCCTCTGAATTCCGGGGGAGGCTGATTTGAATAGAAGGAAACACTGGTCTCCCATTGAGGTGGCTCTCTGTGTATTAAACTCTGCAATTCCCTTGTCTTGATAAGTTGGCTTCATCTGGGCAGTGGGCAAGAAAAAGAACCCATTTGGCAGTTACACTATTCTGTCTTATTAAAATTTCCTACTTGAGTTAAGTCTGCCACACCTCAGTCTGATTTCTATTTTTAAATAAAAACCTAGACTCATTTGTCTCTCTCTCTCTCTCTTTCTTATCTCTATCTCTGTCTAACTCTAAAAACATATTGTTTTAAAATTTTGTATATTTCTTATATTTTCTATATATGGGAAAATATATTTTCTACTTTTTGGTTATGTATTCAAATTACAGGGCAAAGTGTTAGGGATTCTTTTGTAATGTCAAGATGTATTTCTATATAGCCAATAAGAGTATTAAAATATGTAACAAAATACAGAAAATAGAAAATGCCTTTAATTCCATCATAAAAGCTCAAAAGATAGTTGAAATGTTCATATATCCTTTTGAGTAGTGAACTTCACACATACACACACACAAATTAAGAATATATAATATAATTTTAAAAACCTATTGAATATTGCTGTGTTTGGAGCACTCTTTGTTTAAGAGTGGCATTTGAGAGTTTTATCCTTGAATAATTATTTTATCAATAGCCTGATATTATATAACAATTATTCATGGCATAATGCAGTTGAAATTAATTCACTAGATAACTAATAGCCTACACTTTTGCTTCTCCATTAAAATCCATGACTTTTATATTTTCCTTTCAGATAAAAAATTTATTTAGAGATGTAGGAAAGGCACAAAAAGTTTTCTCAGGTAGCATATAGTACAGTGCAGCATCTGAGAAAAGGAGCAGCTACACTCTCACGAAAATTGCACTCTATTATTTACAAATATATAGTTATAGAGATTGTCATATCAACCAAGTAGATATTGTAGACAGGGGAATGCTCTTTTTTCATGTCCTTCTATTTGCCTTTCTTTATTTCCATAAGCATTTGTTAGACATCCTCTATGTATCATCTTCATGGAAATTATCACCTCTTTTGTATTTCTCAACTCCCAAATTAGCATATTTTTCATCATAATTGGTTGAGTTATTTTTGCTATGTCAAGCATTTATCTATTAAGTCTAATGTTTACCAGAGCACAAATTGTCCATATGTATATGTCCCAAGTCAATTTTATATATTCAGATATTAGAGAAATAAAAATCTGACAAAATAAAACAAATAAATACAAATAAGCAGAATTAGAAAAGGGTATTAATGTATTAATGATAACAGATTCATTAATTGTTAGGGACTTAAAATGCACTAGAAAAATGTAATATTCTATATCTAGATTATAACAATTTTTTTTGTCATCGACTTTCCAAATCTTACTAGAAGTTTTCTATCTCTTATCTTAATTTTTGGTAGATGGAAAATCACTCTAGATTGAAATTTATATGATACAGATCACATGTAATTTATATAGGTTCAACATGCCATAGACTATCTTGTTCTCATTTTCATTTTCAGTTTAAAAATATTATAAATTAGAACATTTTTATTGTGCATTGAATAGAAAAATAAAATTGAAACTATATTTATGCCTTTGAAGTTAGTCTCTTCAAAGTAAAGTGGTAAATTTTCATCTGGTTTTGGTTTACTGTTTTTGCTAAAAGTTCCATTTTTCAATTCTAATCATCTATTACCCAACACCAGTCCTATTAGCTTGCAAATAAGTATGCTATCTTCAGTCATAAAGATGTGAAGGATTGCTGGATGGAGGTTGTACAAAACAGAAAAGAATGAAGTTGCAAAGTAAATATGATGGCAATGGTTGGTAAGCATGGAAAAATATAATGTTTGATTTATTGCAAGGTTTTATTCTGACCGAGATTTTACTTTGTTTGATATTGTTACAATAAGCACGATAAGATTTCCATAATAATACGAACTTGTGTGAGTATATTGTATCTCTTTTGTCCCTAAGATTGACTTTTCCTTCAGCACATTAACTATATGAACTACATCAACGGGCTGCTTTAACAGTCTGTTTTTGGTTTGGGTTGACTGATAAGAGGAACCAGCACAAGGTGGGGGACAGGGAAGGGAAGGTGAAAACTGGATTCGGGGTAATTATTTTTCTGGCTATATTCCTCGTAGGTCATATTTTTTCTTGCTGTTTTCTCTATTAGCCATAGTTTGTGTCAGGTACATTTTTCCATACAACTACTCTATTTGCCTGGATATTGTGAAGGCTTCCTGTTCTTACCATCCTCTGTTATACTACTATCTTTTTTAGGTCTTCTTAATCCCTCTGCACAAATAGTTTTACACTGAACTCCTCAAAGCATGCAGTTTCCATGCACCATCTGTTTCTTGCCAGGAACCTAATTTATACAGTGAAAGAGAACAATGTTTATGTTGCTTCTGAAAAAAATGTGTTTATAAATGTGAAGAATTGGTAGATTACTTACAATAATTCTATGAGTTATTTTAATACTTAAAATAAGAAACAATTTACAAAATGGATTTCTTTTGTCCTTTTGAATCTATTAAAACAAACTCTAAGGGGAAATACTAGAGAGCTGAGTTAAAATATATTTCACACATGTGTGGACACACACCTACCCATACACATATGTATCTCTGAATCTTTAATTCTGTAACTTAATAGCAGTTAAGGTATTTCTATTTTACCCTTGCATTTTTAAAAACTAGAGAACCCATATGTGAAACCCAAAGTATAGTTATTCCTCTGTCAACCTGAGAATAATCCATTGTTTTACTCCAAAAACTTGAGTTAAAAAGCAACATATTATTTGAGAAAAAATGAAACATAGCAGAGAAATTAAATTTATCTCTGCCTTTCATGCCTTTCAAGTCTAGCTCCCTAGTTTACTTCCCACACAGCTGCATCTAGTAAACTGGCAAGACATTTTCGTAGCTGAGGCAATAGCAGCCTTTAAATCCAATAATTTAATATCTCATTCAAACACAATAAATAAATAAGGGAACAAATGCAATTACATAAAAATCACACTGTCATTATAACTAAAAAAAATCTAAATTTTAAATTATCTATGGGTAAGAAAAAAATCAAGCAAACAGAAATATTCAAGAACACCAACAAACTCCAGCAAGCTACCTCCATGGAACAGGGGAGAGGGCAACTAGCAGTGCCTAAAATTAATGCTGAACCATCAGCCAAGAATGGAAGATTATTCAACTTGTGAAAATAAAGATTGCAGGGGTCAAATTGATAAAGTATAAGGGCATGTTGGATGAAAAGGTAGTCTCCTAGGAGTGGAGGAACACAGTGAAAGGAGTTGATGGAAATGGAAAAGCATTCTTTCGAAGCACAAGGATGAATTGCAAAAGAGCAAGTGGAAAAAAACAAGATTTTCAAGGCAAAATAAAATTTAAAAAATTAAAAGTGTACAACCTGGTCCCCACTTCCTCACTCCTCCTAAGAAAAATCTAATACAGAATTATATGCTTTGTTACAGAGACAGAAGTGAGTGATTTTTAAACCAAGATCCTTATAAAACAACAGATTGTCAGTCTTGTCAATAAAAATTCAGAATATCAAACACTCTTTTCTGAAAATGTTGACAAAGTTAAATGAAAAATATAAAGTTATACAATTTAACTGGCAAAAAAGCCCTTCCCTCACCCCCCAAAAACCATAACACTTGGTCAAGCAGAAGAAAACTGAAATATAGCAGTATAAATTGAATTGCAAATCTTAAACCAGTGTTTATGGATCTGAAAAATCATCTTGAATCAGAAATAAAAAATCTAAAATATAATGTTAATAACAGGAAGAAATAAAATTTATTGAGTCAAGAAAATAAATAGAAGGGATGTTAAAATCATATTAGAAATAATTATGAAGTTACAAAGTGACCTAGAGAGAATAAATTTGAATGAGAAACCTTAAACTAAGGCTAGATATAGATAGACAGGCAAAGAAACAGAGAGAGAGAGAGAGGAAGAAAGGAAAGAAGGAAAAAACAGAAGGAAAGAGGAAAAGAGGAAAATCTAATAAAACAAATGGGGTAAAATGTAAACAACAGGTGAATCTAGGTAAAGAGTACATAGATGGGATATTCTTGATACTATTTTTGTCTTATCAACTTAAACAAAATTTTAAATTATTACAAAATTCAAAGTTTAGTATACACATGCAGACATCTACAGTGTACACATCATACTGCAGTTAAATAAAGACATTTTTTCTTTAGCATTTATGATCAAGGGAAGGTAAGAACTACAAATGATTTTAATCATAACATTTTTAATTCTTGCATATCATTCTTTAGCCATCTTTACTCACAAGTTCTCTTCTGTTAGCAATAAATATTCTTTCATGTAATTTTAAGATGGTAGTCTTTCAAAGAGCATACCTTTTCAAGAATACATAGCCATTGATATTCTCATTTAAAATATTCATCATTATTTTTTGTAAATTATATATTTATATATTTTGCCATTGGTTGTTTGGTTAAATTTCATTTTTCTCGCTGATTTTAAAATATTTTTTGTATATTAAAATTTGGTTTAAAAATAAAAATACATAATAAGGGTCACAAAATATAAGCAGTATAAAAAAACAAAAAGAATCATAAATAAAAGTCAGAGACGAATTTATTAGAATGGAAGAAAGGAAAATAATAAATAATATATGCTTAATAGAAGATAATAAACGAAAAATCAAAAAAAGAACCAAATTACTTTATGACTATAATCCAATTATACTTTCCAGAAACAAAAAGAGACCCAAATCTATACCGAAAGAAATTATACGACAGGGAAAACTAATCCACACAATCCAAGACATATTCTAGTAAAACTTTTAGACTTTGCAGGTATAAACAATAACAAAATACTCATCTCCAGGTGAAAAAAGATCAAATAATCAGGGCAAGAGACTTATAATGGCTTCAGAGTTTTAAAAACAACAAATAAGACAATGCAAAAATAGTGAAGAATTTTCAAGAAACTCAAGGAAAGAATACAGACATAATGGTTTATATATATCCAGCTATGATTTCCTTCAAGTATCAAGGACATAGGAAAATAGTTTTGAGAGGTCAAGGATTTCAATACCCATGGATCTTTCTTATATAGTCTATGAGAACATGAAATTCATTCAATAAGAGGGAGCTGGGGAAATTTTAGCAGCAGGAATAATGGTGAACATTTAATATACTTACTTTTAGATCTAAGACTAAAAGCAGAATCAGGGCATAAATTATTCATAAAGAATAATTTATTATAGGCCATATGCCATGTGTTGGATATTTTGGCAAAGCAGAAATAACACACATAAAATGAGAGGCAAAGGGTGAGGAGAAAAAATTAAGGTAAATATAACAGTGGGTAATTAAAGATTGTCACCAGAAATTAAAAATACAGTAAAGGATTAAACTAAAAATTATAAATAAGGATATTAAAAGAGTATCAGTATACAGGTAACCACCACTAGGGGAAAAAATCCAAGTTTTCCTAAAAACTTAGCACATAAAAAAAGAAAGATCGTGAAGATCTGTAAGCGGCATAATCTATAAGGTAGACCATATACATGCAAACATACACACAAAAAACCCTCATTCCCAAATGATATAAAACAACTTTTTCTCAAGTGCACATGGGACGTATGTTAAAAAATGATCATATAGTAAGGTATAATAAAAATATTGTTAAGCAACAATATTTTCTTAAAAATAGAAATATTACAAACAAAACTCTTGGATTAAAACACAATAAAACATCATGGCAATTAAAGACATGGGAAATATGATATAATGCACATACTAAGTATAAGACATAATATCAAGCTGAGCCCAAACATATCAGTCACATAAAAAGTGTGAATGGGCGTCCCTCACCTTCTAAAAGAAATAAAGCTTAATTTTCAATTTATCTTACAAAGCAGGACCCCTTTATATGATGAATAAAAGAGAGACATCTAAAACAAATGATTTTAAAAGGCTAAAATGAAAGCAATAGGCAGGTATCAATCCTGATGTAAGGTAGAATTCAAAGTGAAAAAACATTGTGAGAAAGTCCTACACATTCATAATGTTAAAAGCCACAAAACACAATGAAGATGTCATAATTATAAATATCTATGCACAAAATAATTCAGTTGCTTTCATAAAGCAAAATCTGCAAGAGATGAAAGGATGCATTGATAGGTGAAAAATAAGTGACTTTAACATACTACACTCAGTACATGATAGATCAAGTATACAGAAAATAAGAAAATATATAAAAGTTGTAAGCAGCATAATCTATAAGGTAGACCATAAACCTCTAAACACACACACAAAAACACCTCATACCCAAATGATAGAAAACAGAACTTTTCTCAGGTGTACCTGAGACATACATTAAAATTGATCATACAGTAATGTATAGTAAAAATATTGTTAAGCAACAATATTTTCTTAAAATAGAGTGGAAATATTACAAACAAGACTCTTGGATCAAAACACAATACAAATAATAATTCTTAACAATATAAAATATGATAAAAAAAACTTTGTACCTAGATGTTAAATACCTCCTTTTAAACAGCTGTTGGGTAAAAGAAGTACAAGGCCAAACTAATGAATTTCTAAAAAAAAAAAAAAAAACAGTAATGAAAACACCAAATATGAAAATCTGTGGAATACATTTAAATCAGTGATCACAAGAAAATTCATAATAATAAAAGCTTTAATCAAAAAAGTTAAAAATAAGTAAATGTTTCCAATTGAAAAGCTAAAAAGGAATTAAATGAAAAAAGAATATTAAGAAATAATAAATATATAAACAAAATTGAGATAGAAAATAGAAATAAAATAGTTTAATGAATTCACATATCAAAATATTATTTATTTGAAAAAAATTTAGAAAGACAAACCAAGAGATAACAATAAAATATAGGAGAAAGGAGGAAACTCAAATACAGAAAATAATGACAAGGAGAAAATACCTTTAAAACAGAAATAATAATTTTCTTTTTTTGAGCCAGAGTCTTGCTATGTTGCCCAGGCTGGAGTGTAGTGGCACGATCCTGGCTCATTGCAACCTCTGCCTCCCAGGTTCAAGGGGTTCTCTTGACTCAGCCTCCTGAGTAACTGGGATTACAGGCACCCACCACCAGGCCAAGCTAATCTTTGTATTTTTAGTAGAGATGGGATTTCACCATGTTGGCCAGGCTGGTCATGAACTGCTGACCTCAAGTGATTCCGCCTCATCCTTCCAAAGTGTTGGGATTACAGGCATGAGCCGCCGTGCCAGGCCCAGAAATAACAATATTAAAAGAGTCTGACAGTGTCTGTAACCACACTGAAAATATTAATTGTATATATACTTTCAGAACACTTAAAATTATTCTCTTAATGAACATATAACTAAAATTGCTATTTATTATCTGGAAATGATGTCTTACAATGGTTTATCTCATCCAAGTAGATTTTATTATTTAATATGAAATATAATTAAATATGTTGTCACTTTCATAAATGATTAACAAATTATTCTGTAATGTGAATATTTGATATTTATTGTTTAAGGTTAAAGACCAACAGATGGTCATATTTGATTGGTTAATTTTGCAATGGATAGCATAACAAATGGACTATGAGAGTTTAAAGTCCTTTGCATTAATTTTTAAATCACCTTGAGTGAATTTCTCCACAGTTACTAAAAAACTGAAATTCCTAAATGAAATTTGAAATGTTACTGTAAATTATAAGACCAAGATTCTTGGGCTTTCTTTGGTTTTTGTTTTGTTTTGTTTTGTTTGTTTGTTTGTTTGTTTGTTTTGAGATGGAATCCTGCTCTGTTGCCCAGGCTGGTCTCACTGCAACTTCCACCTCCGGGTTCTAGCCATTCTCTTGCTTCAGCCTCCCAAGCAGCTGGGATTACAGGCACCTGCCATCATCCTTGGCTAATTTTTTTTTGTATATTTTTTAGTAGAGATGGGATTTCACCGTGTTGGCCAGGCTAGTCTCAAACTCCTGATCTCAGGTGATCTGCCTCCCTCGGCCTCCCAAAGTGCTGAGATTACAGGTGTGAGCCACCACGCCTGGGCAATTCTTGGGTTTTTAAATTGTTCTTTTTAATTTTTGTTCTTTTTAATAGAATTCATAAAAGCTGCTAATAGCAAATTCCATAGATTGAATAAAACACAGTTCATGTATCTGGACACTGGCTATGTAGCCACCAGGTGATAAGGTGGCTATGCCAGGTTTAGCAAGTGATTTCCATTTCTGGTCTCACAGTGGCTGCTCTCGTTACCACCATTTTTAGACAGCAGGAAAGGGCTTGTGGACATAAAGGAAAAGGCAGTAATTTTTTAGGCAAGTTGAACCCAGTACTTCAACATACATCTCCAAGTCTAGTCTTATGTTCATAACTAGTTGCAAGGGCAGTTGATTACTGACAGGAAACGTGGAGAATATATTTTAGGGGTTCCATTAGATGGCTTTTTCACAAGATAGAATATCTACTTTTGTGTGATTAGAATATTTGGTGATTGATTGCTTGTTGTGAAATGACACTGAACCAGTACAGCAATTACAGATACGGATGGCTCTCATTTATGATTAGAGGATCTCAACATATTTTTCTATGTTGATAATATTGTTTATGTCAAAGCAATGGTGATTGCCCTTTTTATCTTGATTTTAATCAACTAATTGTACACACAGAAAAATTCTTTACAGTGTTATATTGGGTCATTATTTAAGAATTATATTCTAAATGTGAATAAAATGATTTTTTAGCCTGTAACTGAAGTAACTTGCTTGTTTTCCATTAGTCTCATGACCACACCTAGCTCCAAAAAGTAATAGAAAATATCATTTTCATTACAAGCATTTGTTTACCAAGCTGAGCTTTGAGGGTTCAATGACCAAGAAAAAATGGCAAATAGATAAAAATAAGTGAAAAAGAAGTAGCATCTACTAGCCTGTAGCTAAAATATACTAAAAGTCTATCCCCATAATCCCAGCAAAACATGTTAATTTACCTAATTTGCTATTTGATTTCCAATCCTGTGAAAGTGCTTACCTCTTTCAGCTCCATTGTAAAACTATTTGAAATGTTTTTAATTGTATTCTACAGTTCACTATTGCAATACCTTGTAGAGCTAGCATCAAATTCAGCTTGATTGGACATATAACCTTTGAAAACCCCCTTCCATTTGTCTACATAACTTTATGATTTCTGGTTCAACCCTTTAAACTTAAAGGTTTAAGGCGACAAAATTACTTTCGCTTGAACCTGCGAGTGACAACTTCTAGCAGATAGGGTACCCATCAGTGTCATTGATGTCTTTTAAAATAGTGAAAATGTCGACCTGTGTTCCCATGAATGTTCCTCCAGCCATCCAGCGTCATGTGAAGAAAATATATTTCCAAACTGTCTGTTACTTCTGATAAAAAAGCAAACCTCAAGGGCACTTGGAGGTTTAGTTTATCAAAACAATTCTTTAAAAACTTTCCTGAGGTGGAACTGTTCAGGTCATCTGTCTTGATATCATGTCTTAACCATTTCTAATTTGACTGTTTATATTCCTTCACATTTTGCTAGGTCTCCGGAGAAAAATTCACATTTCAAGGAAATTTACAATTTTTTCTGTGTTCTAAGAATAGAGACAAACCCTTTTAAAACTACATTTACATGAATTATGAAAATAAAACAACTTTTAGCTATTTTTGCCAGACACATAATTTAATATTTTACTACGTATCTTTAACACATGGTACAAACTTTACCATTATGAAAACATCTAAAAATTAAAAATGGAAATGCAAGCAATAAGAAATGTTCTAAATCTCTGTTATAAAATCTGTATACCAGAGAGTAATAGTAACATTATATGAAACAGACTTAGGAATTCTGAAGTAATTTTTCAATTCTTGAGAAACACGTTTTCTATTATTGTAATTGTTTTATTTTGCTCTGTTGAATTTGAGAGCAGAATCACATTTGCTACTTAGTAATTAACAGATAAAATCTGTTATAATTTGTCATTATAGATCATTGCCAAATAAAAAGCAAGCACCAGATGGTGTACTTTATGTTAAGCTACAGTGCACATGCATTAGGACTTTTTTTTTTTTCTCTCAGGAAAATTGCAATTTATTTTAGAGATTCTTTACACTATGGAAGCTGTAGAGGAAGAAGCTGTTTTATACTAAACTGGAATCCATAAAGAAGTATGGTATCATCTCATGCTTTAATGCTCTTTGCTGGGTTACTGTAATAAATAAGGCTTCCTTTATTTTCTTCCTTCTCCTCCTCCCCTTTCTCCTCCTCCTCTTCCTTCTCTTCATTTTTCTTCTTCTTATTATAATTGGACAATTGCATAGGAAACTGAAGCTAAATTATAATAAATCTTATTGTCTATCAATTGTTAATAAAAGCTTAGATGATTGTTGACTTATAGATACTCATTTTAGCCTCTACTTCATTGCCATTCTATTATATTCTGAGAGAAAAGATTTTCCATCCCCCAACAATGATGTGCCTCTTAATATTTGTCTGAAATGTCTGAAATGTCTGTGTTCAAACACATGGAAGCTTGGATTGTTCACCTCTCATTGCACTCCTGTTAACATTCAAGCTCTTTTTGTGGACTTTGAAGTCCTACATGCTGAGACCTTTCTTAATCATTCTAGCTTTATCTTAAGCAGTCTTCCTCCTGTCCAGTATTGCTGGCTCTACTGGTCACCTCTCAACTCTTAAAACAGAGCCAGCTGTTCCTCACTTTAGGGCTTTTAAATATGCCATTTCCCTCAGCTTTCTAGATTTCTCTTTTCCTCAGTATGGTTATTTTAATTAATTAATTAATTAATTTTTTTGAGGGAGGGTCTCACTTTGTCACCCACACCGGAGTGCAGTGGCATGATCTGGGCTCACTGAAGCCTTGCCCTCCAGGGCCCAAGCCCTTCTTGCTTTTTGAAAGTATCAGGGAGGCCACATCCTCACCCCACTTCCATCCTGACACTGAAACTTGTTTCTTTGATTTGTGCCGGTTTCCAGTCATATATTTACATTCTGTTAAATTATTGTCTTCCTCACAATATTTAAAATCAAGAATGGCAGGGACTATGTAAACTTTATTTACATATATATATGCACTTGAAATACAATAAAATATATTAATTGTAAATCACTAAAATCAAGAAGAAAAATAACTATTTGAAATACTATCCAATAAATGTCATATGCAGTCAATACTTAAGTATTAATATTAAAAACTAGTACATCAACTGTGGAAATAATTTGAATTGAATTGGAATCTCTTCTCGACCTTCCAAGTTCTTGTAAATTAACAGACACAACAGACATATACAGAAAGAATTACCAGAATTAACACTTGTAGAACTGTTTCACCTGGTGAGAGCTAATACATTTAATGTAATGCAGTGATCCATTATTCTCCATATTTACTAGGAATTGCAGGAAATAATTATGTAAAGTTTATTAAAATGGAGTTAGTTGAAAGATCTTACTGAAATGGAAAATCTATTATTTAGAGAATATTTTCTTTTCAACATATTTTAAAAAACACAAATGTGTATGTAACTGCTGTTTTATAAGCAGAAGAAAAATGATTTCTCTAGCTATGAGATTTTGGGAATGGGCATTATTGCAACCTAAAGAAAAGAATTCCATAGTGTCTCTGTCTCCCTCACTTGAAAGGCCATCTTAAATATCTGCACTGTTTGGATACACCTTTTTTATCACTTACTTTTATTATATTAGCTTTACATTTCATAAAGGGGAAAATATATTGAGTAATATTATGGGAAATTAAATGTACTCAGAGAATCAAAATGTTTACATACACTCTACTTCCAGTTTGGGTGTTCACACACTATATTTTTCCAATCATCCATTCAGAAATGTGAGATGCTACTTAAAAAGCAGAAATTAAAAATATATGCAGGCCATTCAGAGATCATTTCCGCATAAAGTTCCCATGGTGCTAGTCAAGTTATTGAAACTTAGAGAAGTGGCAATAAAATCCAGAAGTGAGACATAAAAAAAAAACTTGTGCGAAAACCTTTTATACCATTCCTTAGTCCACTGTTTCACAGAGTGTGTTCAGATGAATAAATCTCCACTGATTCTGCTTGAAAAAAGTATTCCATCTTCAAATAAGTTTGGTGAATGCTGCATATGAAATGCTCTTTGTGAACACTCACAATGCTCTGCAGTCTAAGAAATGCACAGTTGATAGAAAGCTTCATATTAACCTAGTTACTGTTTTCACTTCTTGTTAAAATGTTGGGAATTCCAGAGATATTTCTGCATGAAATGCACTGAAAGAACCTCCTTACTTGAAGCACCCTTGCGCTAAAGCACAGTGAACAGATATGAATCTGTCACATTAAATGCTAATCTTCTACTTGCTGACTTACCCACACTAAAGGGAAGTATGTTTAAACTTTCTGACCATTTACTGTATTGTGGTTATTTTAGAGATATTGTCTGTTGAGAATTTTAAAATGTGCAAGCCTTTCTATAACTCTACTTTAAAAAGTAAAATGAGAAAGGAAAGTTTAATACTGTAGAATGAATAGATGTGTCAGAGTGGAGATTCACTATTTATTATGAATTATCTTGCTTTTATTGGCTGCAGTCAAGCTTCTGAGGTTAAATAAACAGTTTTCTGAGACTGACTGACTATACTTCATTTGTACATAAACATGTTCAAGAACCATAACGATATTAGAGGTTTCAGAGTGTTGTATACATTGAACAAATGCACACACTGTATCTGTAGATATTATTTATTCAACATTTGTCATGCATTTCAATGACTAAAAATCACATGTACCTAGAAAACACTTCTGTAGGAATCAGCCGTCAGAGGTTCTTGTTTTCCTTCCAGAAGATACCCGGCAAGAGAAAAAAGTATCTGAAGCATTCAATGCCATTCAAGTTCACATACTGAATAAACTTGCTGTCAGTCAAAAGTCAGATATGTTAGGCAAAGAAAAACAGCTTGTAAGTAAACATCAATTCAGTTAGGTTGGAAAAAATAGGAAAAACCAGAAGCACAATGGACTAACTCACAGGTAGCTGCAGAGTGCTTCTGGTCTTACTCAACTTAAGAGAGGAGAGAATAGAGTTTTGATATAGAGGTAGAAGAGCACTTTTCATTTCCTGATCCCTAGATATCTAGAATGCCCTTACACAACCCTCGGAGGAAAAAAAAATAAACTTTGGTGTTTCAGTATTGTTTGTTTGAAGATAACTTAAAACTCTAACAGATTTTGGTATGGTATAAATATTACAAGTTTTCTAGTCTTCATTATTAATAAGCCTGAACTTATTGCAAACATTTTAATATATAAAGCAATAAGAATTAGTTGATAAATTATAAAACAAAAAAAAGCTAATGGGTCTTTAATAATGAGAAGCTAATTTTTAAAAATCAGAGAAAGTAAAATTAACTAATAATCATTATTTGTTTTTGTAGTTTTCCATTTTTGCTTTCTTTATTTAAAAAATGTTTTTTTTAAGTTAGTGAATTCTACATTGAGTGAAATAATATATGGAGAAGAAAAGTGAAGAAAATATTTTAATTCAAATCTATACATTTTGAATAGCACAGCTAAAAGTTATTCAGCACTGCCTCACTTAAAAAAGATAAATTTTTTGTCTTAGCTTTCAAAAGAAAAAGATCCAAAGGATAAATACTAAATAATTATTGCTTATTTCATGACAATTACATTAATACTCCACTTGTGACTGGGAAATAGATATGTGAAGACAGGACATCCCAGCTTTAGTAATTAATTAGTAAATGTTGGTTATTTTATTTTATTTTCAGAAATGTCCACACCTTATTGGACTTTCCTTAGTGTAACTTACAAACAAAACATTAAAATTTGTCATATAATTGATTTTCTTAAAGTATACTGCCTAGTGTTTTTTTTTGAATTTCTTAATATAAAAGCAATTTAACTTAAACTCTATTAGCTCTATTTTTAAGTCTTTTATTACTTTCCATCAACTTTACATCTATCCTAAAAAGTAATAACGATAAACCAAAAACTTATTTGTAGGTTCTCAAAATAGAAGACTTTTATGGGAATTTTTGGTTCATCAAAATAACTGCTCCTTCTATCATTAATTCATTCCCTAAATAAGTATTTCTTATATACTTGAGAAACAACTTTTCATTTTAGACCCCAAATATTATTTCAGGCCAATATCCTTGATGAACATTGCAAAAATCCACAACAAAATATTGGCAAAGCAAATCCAGCAGCACATCAAAAAGCTTATCCACCACGATCATGTGGACTTCATCCCGGGGGTGCAAGTTTGGTTCAACACACATAAATCAATAAATGTGATTAATCAGGTAAACAGAACTAAAGACAAAAAAAATGATTATTTCAACAGATGCCAAAAAGGCTTTTGATAAAATTTAACATATCTTCATGTTAAAAATTCTCAATAAACTAGGTATTGAAGGACCATACTTCAAAATAATAATAATATGACAAACCCACAGTCAACATCATACTGAATGGGCATAAGCTGGAAGCATTCCCCTTGAAAACTGGAACAAGATAAAAATGTCCTCTCTAACCACTCCTATTCAATATAGTATTTGAAGTTCTGGCCAGGGCAATCAGGCAAGAGAAAGAAATAAAGGGCATTCAAATAGGAAGAGAGGAAGTCAAACTATCCCAGCTAGCAAACGACATAATCCTATATCTAGAAAACCCTCTTATCTAAGCCCAAAGGATTCTTAAGCTGATAAGCAACTTCAGCAAAGTCTAAGGATACAAAATAAATGTGAAAAGTCACTAACATTCCCATACACCAACAACAGTCAAACTGAGAGCTAAATCACAAATGAACTCCCATTCACAATTGCCACAAAAAGAATAAAATAACTAGGAAAACAGCTAATAAGGGAAGTGAAAGATCTCCACAAGGAGAACTAAAAACCATTGCTCAAAGAAATCAGAGATGACACAAACGAAAGTAAAAACATTCCATGCTCATGGATAGGAAGAATCAATATCATGAAAATGGCCATACTGCCCAAAGAAATTTGTAGATTCAGTGCTATTCCCATTAAACTACCATTGATGTACTTCACAGAATTAGAGAAAACTATTTCTAAATTCACATGGAACCAAAAAAAGAGTCTAGATATCCAAAGCAATCCTAAGCAAAAAGAACAAAGCAGGAGGCTTCATACTATCCAATTTCAAACTATACTACAGGCCTACAGTAACCAAAACCGCACAGTACTGATACAAGAACAGACATAAACCAATGCAAAAGAATAGAGAACCCAGAAATAAGACTGCACACCTACCACTATTTGATCTTTGACAATCCTGAGAAAAACAAGCAATGGGGAAAGGACTTCCTATTCTATGAATGGTGCTGGGATAACTGGCTAGCCATATGCAGAAAATTGAAATTGGACCCCTTCCTTACACTGTATACAAAAACTAACTCAACATGGATTAAAGACTTAAATGTAAAACCCAAACTATAAAACCCTGGAAGACAACCTAGGCAATACCACTCAGGAAATAGGCATGGGAAAAGATTTCATGACAAAGACACCAAAAACAATTGCAAAAAAAACAAAAACAAAAAAAAACAAAAAAAACCAGCAAAAATTGACAAGTGGAGTCTAATTCAACTAAAAAGCTTCTGCAGAGCAAAATAAACTGTCAACAGAGGGAACAACAACCTACAGAATGGGAGAAAAATTTTGCAAACTATGCATCTGACAAAGGTCTAATGTCCACCATCTGTAAGGAACTTAAATTTACATTAATAAAACAACCCTATTAATAAATGGGCAAAGAACATGAATGGACACTTCTCTAAAGAAGACATATATGCGGCCAACAGTCATGAAAACAACAAGCTCAACATCACTGATCATTAGAGAAATGCAAATCCAAACCACAATGAGATGCCATCTCATCTCACAGCAGTCAAAATGGCTACTATTAAAAGTCAAAAATAACAGGTGCTGGCAAGGTTGTGAAGAAAAAGAAATACTTATACACTGTTGGCTGGAGTGCAAATTAGTTCAACCATTGTGGAAGACAGTGTGGCAATTCCTCAAAGGCCTAAAGACAGAAATACCATTTGACCAAGACACATTTTGCTGTAAAGTATTTTTCTCATGAAAATAGTTTAAAAATTGTTTTCTATAATATTTTGAAAGGAAAGAAAATGCAAATCTACTGCATTTTACTTGCTGGAGATACAAATCAAATTCTTACCTTTCCTTACTATTTACCATAAATATTAATACTCTATTAATAATTTTTAATATGTTACTTTTGAAAATAAATATGTTATTTTTGAAAAATATACTTTGGCCCTAAAGTAAATTATCATACTAATTTTTGCAGGAAACTCTTTTATTTCTAAAACATTATGGGACATACATTGCATCTATAATGCTACAATTTTTTTTTACCACCATACTCATAGGTCTAGTGATTACATGCATAAGAAATACCATGCAATCTGTGCATATTATATTCTAAGTGAATACTAAAAGAAAATGTATAGGCTTCATAAAGTAAAATGCAAAATAAAGTTGACAAATACGGATGATTTTGCTTGAATCCTCTCAGTTGGAAAAGATAAAAATACTTTCAATATTGGAACATTTTAAAAAGAGCTCTCAATGAACTTTAAAAAGAACACCTTGGAATATTTAATTGAATACCTTATGAAAATGTGACCTCGGGATTAATAACACTGACTTTGAACACATCATCACTTCTTTCAAAAATGGCCTTAGGGTCTTGATGCATTTTAAGTGGGGTGCCAATATCCAGGATCAAGTCCTTACATTTGCATTTTTCTAAACTCAATTTTTTTCCATTTACCCAGGACTACCAGACTCTAGGGAACTCCTTGCCATAAAGAAATTTAAATTAACAAACTTAGTTATAAATTTTAAGCTAGTGGTGGGGATAGGTGTAAGGAGCGAGATGAAAGTAATACTTATCCTGAATAAGGCAACTGCATATCTCCATAGAATGGTTCTTTGTCCAAAGGACACATCAGAATATTGTTTTGAAATTGTTAACAGAATTAATCCAAAGGAGTTGAATTTTGTTTTGGAATGCATTAAGTTTTTGTAGCTGAATTTAAATTCTTTACTATATAAAAGACTGCACAGTGGAATAACAGAGGGTGTTATTTTAAATATACAATTTAGGATCAAGGTTAGCCAAAATCTGTCACTAATTCTGTGGACTTATCCTCAATACCTCCTCAATATCTTTATCTGTGAAATTACAGTAATAAGAGTAAGATTGATTATCTCTACCTCAAAGCATACTGTGAGGAAGGTATACGTTAAACTCTCTTACAAAGTGTCAAGGATATAACGTTTGTTAGTTATTTTAAATGAGTGATGTACAATAGACTGAATGTCAAGAATGATAAGTGTAGAAAAATAATTTAAAACTGCTTTTCTCTAACTCATCGCTATCCAATAAAATGTGTTTTATATCTGTTCCTATGTGACAATCTTTTCTATGTGGCTATCAAGTTCTTGAAACAGGGCTAGTGTGACTGATGAATGGATGTTTTAGTTTTACGTATTTAAAAGTTAAACCTAAATAGTTACATGTGGCTAGACTACTTGATTGGACAGTGCAGATCTATTCAAAAAGTATACATTCTTCATTGTGGGGAGATTCTGGGTAGAATGATCCAGTAGCAAGGATATTGAATATTTTTGACCACCTATCCAGATGGAATGAAAGCAAGCAGAATAGGAAAAACACAGTCTCATAGACAACATTTACAAGACAAAAAGCAATTAGGTGAAAGAATATATCCAGGAATACCAATATATGATCAAGTAGCGATGAACCACTGACAGGACTACAAGACCTGTGTAGTATCAAAAATACAACATGAAAATACACAGAAAATAAATGAGCTGCTAGATAGACCCAAGAACTCTAAAATAATCAACTGTTACTTAAAGGAAAACCTGGAGGGAAGTTTTTAAGAACTGCTAAAACCACAAAGAATGTTGCCCATTCCAATAGTAGGAGAATGTAGGGTGTCCAAAATGATGTCTAAATTGAATGGAGAAGTAAGGCCTCACAAATCCTCAAAACTAGCAAACAAAAGCCATCTTTTAGAGCAATCAGCATGCTCCAGAGAAACTGCTGAGAACAGAATCTAAATTGAGCATAACATGCATGGTTTATTTACACAAAACTTTATGTGTATATATATATGTGTGTGCACACTGTGTGTGCATATAGTTCTGTTAAGATGTAGTATAGAGCTAATTTTATAGATTCCTTTTTATACTCAGGAATCTTATGAATTCACTTATTAATTTTAATAGTGATATATACACTCTTGTGAATCATACTTAATTTGTAAAATGAGAGTAACTGATTTCTATAATCAATCCAACCTCAAAATGATATATCTTTTAATAAGTTGGGTTTGGTTTTCTGATATGGGAAAGATTTTAATTACAAACTCTAATTCTTTAAAGTATTTTTCAGATTTTCTATTTCTTCATGTGTCAGTTTTGCAAATTGAATCTTTCTGCTATTTTTTCATTTTCTTTAATATTTTTGAATTTATTGACATAAAGTAGTTAATAATATCTTCTTAGATTCTTTTAGTATCTATAAATTTTGTCATGATTGTCTCTTTTACTATTTTGTTTTAAAACTGGTTTTGTTGTTTTTAAAAATAAGCTTCACCAAGGCTTTAGATATTATTTTCCATCAGCACACATTCCCTTGTCCTCTGCCTTTTATGTTTTCCTTTGATAATTCAGCTGTCAGTCTTATTGCTGAAAAAGAGCTCTGCAAAAGAGCTTGGTTGCTCTTTTACCAGACTTTTTTTCCCCTTGACAGTTTGTATCGTATCTTCTTTGTCTTAGGTTTTTAATTATTTTCCTATGAAGTGCATTGGTAAGGTTTTCATTTGATCATTTTTGGCTTCTTGAGTGTACGTGTTGATGTCTTCTTTTAATTATGATAATTAGCAATTTTGGTGTTTTTTCCAAAGACAAAAACGTAATTTTTGTTGAGTCTCTTTTTTGATAGATTTTTAAAAGATATGTTTTATTAGTTTTTACTTCCCCCCTCTATATACATGTATGATATAACATTATATTATATATTAGCTGTTCTTCTAATCTCTTTAAGTTATATATGCTGTAATTTTTCTGTCTTAGGATAAATGATTATATATTAGAGACTTTTTGTCTAGGTAAAAATATTTTATAATCAAATTTTGTTTTAATACAGCTCTAGATGCATTTCATAAGTTTTCAATTATTGTTATTATTACTTGGCCAAATATTTTCCATTTCCATTTGAGTTACACATTGAGCCATGTGTAATTTAGTAATAATTTCTCAATTTCCAAGCATAAAATTATTTACTCATAATCTTTTTGTTTCTTGTTTTTTTTCTGATTTATAGCTTAATTCTTTTGTGACTTGATGTGATGCAAGCTTTTGGAATTTGGTGAGGTATTCTTTACGTTTCATAATGTGGGCAATTTTAGTAATTTTTTGTGCACTTGAAAGACATGTGCGTTTTTTTCTGTCTCATCATCTTACTTATTTCTTTAAAAATGTGCTAACATATCCCACATTGATTTGTATTTATCTATTATCATTCAAATTCTGACTGTTTTGGTTCAAATATTTCTCATTAACATATTCATTAATGTATTTTAATGTATTCATTTTTTCTCTCATAATGCATTCAGCCACCGAGTTTACTTTTTTCAATGTTCGTTTAGTGGCACCATATTTTCTTTTGCTAATATAAACATAGCATATAGTTTGTCATTCTCTTTCAATAGAATTCAATGTTATTGTTTTTATTTCAGGCAGTTAATATTTATTTTTAATTATCCTTATATATGCTCTTCTTATATTCTCTTCATTACTTACTGTATCTACAGATTTCCATCTGTGATTGTTCACGTTTTCATTGAGAGTAAACTCTTTAACATTGTATTTTGTGCTGGCATGTTGATGATCAATTTTCTCAGCTTTCACTTTTCTAAACATGTCTTTCAGCTCCTTTTTAGAAAGATTTTTTTTTCTGGATATAGAATTCTAAGTTGGCTATTATTTTCCATCAGCACGTTAAATATGTCATTCCCTTGTCCTTTGCCTTTTATTTTTTTTCTGTTGAGTATTCAATGTTCAGTCTTATTGCTGCTCTTTTAACAAGAGTTTTTTCCCCTTTGACTATTTTTTATATTTTCTTAGTCTTATGTTTCTAATTACTTTACCTGAAGTGAATAGGTAAGTCTGATGATTTTTAGAGCTTCTTGAATGTATGGGTTGATGTCCTCCTTCAATTTTGATATTTTTCTTTCATTATCTCGTCAAGTATTGCTTCTACTTCGTTCTATTTTTTTCATCTCCTGGATGTTGATTATACTCTTGTCACACTTCTATCCCATGATTCTGTCATGTTATTTTCTGTATTTTCCACCTTATTGTCTCTGTATTTTATTCTGGATATTATTGTTATTTATTATTATTTTGAGACAGGGTCTTGCTCTGTCACCCAGGCTGGAGGGCAGTGGTGTGAACATGGTTCACTGCAGCCTCAACCTCAGGGGTTCAAGTGATCCTCCCACCTCAGCCTCCTCAGTAGCTGGGACCACAGGCATGTGATACCACTCCCATCTAATTTTTGTATTTTTTTGTAGAGATGGGAGCTCACTATGTTGTTCAGGCTGGTCTTGAACTCCTAGGCTCAAGTAATCCTCCCACCTCAGTCTCCTAAAGTCTGGGATTACAGGTGTCAGCCACTAAACCCAGCCTCTGATCTGTCTTTGAATCTTAATCGTCTTTTCAGCTATGCCTAATTTTCTGTAAACAATTCTTCATGATACATAGTTTCTGATATTTTCAGTTCTCTATCTTTGTTTCTTTTTTCTGATGTTAAAGTACTTTGATAAAATTATTAATGTAATCTTTTGAATTCTACAGTGCCTGTATTATACTTATTGTAAAGTGCATGACTGAAATCATCATTATTCATAGCTGTGTAGTTTCTTCTCCCACGCTGATTTTTCTCATTGTGTACAGCTACATATTTTAATTTCCTTATGCACTGGAAATTATAAATAAAAACTTTAGAGGCTACTTGAGATTCTCAATGATATTATCTTCCTCTGAACATGATTGAAACTGGCCACAGGAAATCCCAGATTATCTTAATTCAATAAAATATTGTGGCAAATTGAAGCTAGGCTTTTTATCTTTGGGAAGAATGCTCTGTTTTTGTTTAACCTTACTCTTAGGATTTAGCACATCAGTGTCTCAGCCAAATCCTATGGGACTAACAGGGCTTTGTCCAATTCTTCCCCTCTATGTACTTTCATGTGCTCTGTTTAAAATTATTTTCAGCTCATTAACATATCATCTGCTATGCATAGTCAAATACCTGTTGAAGAAAAGCAGTACCAAATCCTGGGTACATGTGTGCATTCCTACTCACATGGATCTATGCCTCACAGTTCCTTACTTCCTTGGAAGATGTCCATAGCCTTGACATATACACACACATATGTAAACACATTCACTTAATATATATGTGAAATAAAAAATATTTGATTTGTTTTTAAGGAATGATTATTCCAAACCATTATGCCACTACTTCTACTTTAAAGGACCTGGAACTTCGTCATTATATTTAAGCACATATTGAATATTGCATTTTTCTATCAATGGCTGGCATCCATTAAGTTCTCCAGTCTTCTCCAAAAAGTATATAATATGGTTAGGCTTTGTGTCCCCACCCAAATCTCATCTTGAATTGTAATCCTCATAATCCCCACATGTCAAGGGCAAGACCAGGTGGAGGTAATTGAATCATGGGGACAGTTCTCCCCTGCTGTTGTCTTCATAGTGAGTGAGTTCTTATGATATCTGATCGTTTTATAGGGAGCTCTTCCCCCTTTGCTCGACACTTCTCCTTCCTGCTTCCTTGTGAAGAATGTGCCTTGCTTCCCCTTCACCTTTTGCAAAGATTGTAAGTTTCCTGAGGCCTCCCCAGCAATGCTGAACCGTGAGTCAATTAAAACTCTTTCCTTTATAAATGCCAGTCTTGGGCACTTCTTTATAGCAGTATCCAAATGGACTAATGCAGTATGGTTTAACCTATTTCCACTTTCTCCTCCCTCTCCCATTGCTACTACCTATCTAGGATGTTGGGTCTAGATTGTTTAACTGATATATATTAAAATAAACACTTTTTAAGATTGACCATAATTTGATGGATTTTGGCTATTTGCATAAAAATAAATGAGAGCCCACTTTATAATTTCGGCCACACTTTTCAGAAATGCTCTTTTGCAGGTGTTTGGACTAATGATATCTTCTATAATGAGATTCGGTATGCTCTTGATCTTTTTGGGGTTTGTTGTATTATCTGGCCCACTGAGGATACCTCTTGTTGCTTTGCAGAAAAACCATGGAATTTTAAACCATATTAATTTTTTTTTCCTGAATCTGAAGGGTGACTAAAACTTACACTTATCATGAACCAGAACATTCTCAGTGTTTAAGATTTTTTTCCCAACATTTGCTCAGAAATGAAAGAAGCTGGAACATTCAAACTGATTCAATCACTGCTTTGCATATAAAATGTATTTTTGACCAACCATAGGATGGCATTTAAACATAGAGTAATTTTCACAAAGTGAATAGAAGAATAAGTTATTCTGTACTTGTGAAATATAAATTTGAATTGTCTACATTAATTAAATATGTCCATCTGGAACATTTTGCTTCCCGTTTACCGTAATAACTTACCTCAACTTTCCCACTCACTCAAGCTATGTAGACAAGAGTGCTATTTCTACACAAATATTATTTAGTATGTGAGGTTTGATAAATGCTTTAAGTACTCTTTGTAACTGTCTAGAGGCAATACTGAGATTTACAAATGCTACTGGCAAAAAGCATAGAATTATTGATGTTACAAAGTATGACTTATTTTTTGCACATTTAGTACAAAAAGAAAATCTTACAAGTTTTCTATAAAATTTTGATCATTTTAGTTTTGACATTATCTACTATATACAACTTGAGTTATCTCATAATTTAATCATAATAGAATAAGAGTCCCAAAGAAAAATTAAAAGTAAGACTCTCAAATAGAGTCCCAAATTTACTGTGACAGTACAGTGTATTCTTGATGTATATACATATATAAAAGCAATTTGGTCACTCAATTTGAGTGTTGCTACAGAAAAAAATGATGAATATATATTATATAATGCTTTGGCTGTGATTTGTTATTACAAGCTTGCCGTTTCATATAAGACATTTAATAAGAAGGTTTTAGTTATTTTGCAGGGAAATAAGGCACTTAACTGCTCACCTTAAAACTATTGACTGCATTTCAGAAGCTAATTACACATTTTGGTCTTTGATATTGTTTTTTAATAAGTGATCACAACCACAAATTTTTGAAAACAATTTTATCATATAGATATTATATGTGTAATGCATATTTTGTGTTTGATTTCCTTTCTTCCTTCCTTCCTATCTCTCTCTCTCTCTCTCTCTCTTTCTCTTTCTGTCTGTCTTTTTATTTTTTCTTTTTTGTCTGCTCTGTTGCCGAGGCTGGAGTGCAGTGGCCAGATCACAGCTCACTGCAGCCATCACCTGATGGGTTCAAGTGATTCTCCTGTATCAGCCTCTGGAGTAGCTTGGATTACATGCAGGCTCCCGCCACCAAGCCCAGCTAATTTTTTATATTTTTAGTAGAGATGGGGTTTAACCATGTTGGCCAGGCTGGTCTCGAACTCCTGACCTCAAGTGATCCATCTGCCTCAGCCTCCCAAAGCGCTGGGATTACAGGCATGAGCCACTGCGTCTAGCCATTTTTCATGTTTGATTTATAAATACGCTTTTGTAATTATTTTCCAAAAATATAGAATTATTTTGGCACTGTATTTGTAGAGATTAGCATTTAAGAAGGTTGTATCAAGTTACTTAACTTGAATAGACAAACATGTATATATGAGGTATCAGTGTCATTATTTTGTCTCTCATGATTGCATATTTTTACAGAAAGACATTTTAATACACCTTATTAATTAAAATATATTAAACAATCTATAAAAGTTGTCCAATACAGTAGTCATTTTTGTTGTACTTCATTTTAAAAAATTAAAACTATACTTTACTATATAAAATCAATATGACTAAATTGCTATTAAATATTCTAGGCTATAAAAATGGAACTGGATTGTAAGGTATATTCATATATATTTATATTAGTGCAGCATATGATATATTATTATTATAAAATAGTTTTAAATATATTTTCTCAGAGAATGAAGGCAGGTATAGCCATGATCTCTGTAACCCACCACCAAGCTAGAGAGTGGCTCAGAATACAGATTTGTTAGACTTTTATTCACGAGTTAGTGAACTTGACAATACCACCGCTGACTGCAATGTGACAGGCTGACCTTAAAAAATTAATTGGAAGTTACACCACATTAAAGATGTGTCGATTGCTTTAATAGGTATTGTGAGACAGAGAAGCATCTATTAGCCCTCCAGCCCTAATGATTCTGTGTAGATCGGTTAATGAGATGTAAACCTAGCAGCCAATTCAGAGAAGCAAAAATGATAGTGTGGATGGCAAGAGGAAACATTATTTTTCTTTATCTTATTCAGCTTTCCAAATAGGTATTCTAAATACAGACTATTTCTCCAAAGGTGTTTTACAATTGAGCTAGAAATAGGTCTTCTAATTTCCAGTAGTTACTAATTTTACTAATGTTATACGTTTTCACCTTTATTGTCTCGCTTCATAATTCCATGCTGAATGGTGTTTTAAAAACAAATGGTTGGTTCAGTGGCTACTCTATTTAAATGTAAGCTACTAGAGGCTAAGAAATGTCAGAAATGTCGGACTGCTTTGTCTCCTTTTTATTGTCATTATTGTAAAAGAGCTGAACTGGAGAATTTAGGGGAAAATAATCTACATGTGCTTTTCAGAAAATGAAAGCACAAGTATTATCTGGACTTTAAATTGAGGACAATTTTTATCACAAACCTCTTATACTTCTTACTATACCTCCTATAATTATCTATTTAAATTGATGCTATTTGGTGGCTGGCATTTTATATAACTTTCAAAACAATCCTTGAATTATCATTGTAACAACCAGTGCCAGATGTTCTATGTGCTTTTTTGGGCATGTAAGAATCTCATTGAGCTCATTAAACTCCTAGCCAAAATGCTCATTTTCTACCATGAATGCTATTCATCTTGCCAGGCCATTTAATCTCAACAATAATTTCAACAGGTACAGAGTTCTAGTTATAGCTCACTTTATCCAACTGTAATTGCTACTCTGTGATTGGAACTTATTCCTGAAATTTCTTAATCGATATTTGAATAGACATGGGCACCTAAATGTAGGATATTTGGATTTGCTTCATCAAAACCAAAGTATTCAATTGAAATGTTACTGTACTTTTGTTATTTTTCTCCTTCACATGTGTGAGCAGGAGAATTTAGACTAACTTTTGTTAGCAAGTACATTATGGGATTTAAAAACCACAGACCTTTTCAAAAATCCTTCCTGGTGCAGCAAATGCTTAAATTTAAAATATGTAACTTGTTTTTGATTCAGAGTAGTTCATGTATGCGTAAGACAGAAATAAATTCAAATGCACCAGCTTTACCTGTATGTTTTAGGTAATTATAAGAAACGCAAAACCATCCATATGATATGATAGACTGAGAGAAGGAGGGACACACAAAAGCTTTTCTGTTTTAAATCACGGATCTCACTAGCTTTATGGCATTTTGAGACTAGTGAGAACAAAGACATCTTGAATTCATTGGTGTCTAAAGTATATTATATGTGGATGCATAACGCTGGGAATTCTGGTTGATTAGCAGAGCATGCCAGTTCCAAACAACAGAAGCATGGGTGCACCTTTTATTGTGCATGACAGGTTCATGTGTATTTATTTGGATTTTTTTTTAACTTTCAGATCTTTGGACTCAAGTAAAAACATGGTCAGTAACTACATTTTATGAGGTGGCTAGTTTGACTCTAGGCAGCAGAATACGCAGGCTCAATTCTCTTGATTGGAAAGGATATGTCAACTCTATAAAAACATAATCAGGCAAACAAGATATTAATCTAGAATGGATAGAGATTTTGAAATAACATTAAAAAATTATTTTGAGCCAGAAATAAATTGGTGTGTGGTATGCGGAATCTGTGTATCTGCAATACAGTGCTCCAGATCTTAAACTGGCAATTCCACACCCTTAACTGGTTTGGATAGAAGAGAAAAAAAGAAAGACAATACTGAGCCAAACAACAGTTGTCTTTAGGACAATCACAATCAAAGTCACTATCATCTCTTTCTGAAAATCACACTTCAGTCCTTTTGAATATATAGGAGACCATTCTATTTAATACAACCTGTTAAGATCTCGGCATTTCCTTTACCTTTTTAATTGAGGAGGATTCACCTTTACGAGAAATACAGAAAGAGTACTTTGGTGAAGGCAATCACTGCTCTGAGGCACTAACTTTCTCCTGAAATAAGCAAACATTTGAATTCTTTCCATGTCATGTGTCTGCTTTCTCTTTTTATGGCAGTTACTTTTTAAAAGGGTTTCTTTCTAACTGCTGTTTTTCTTCTTTTATGTCCTGAAGGAAAATAGAAAACAAGCTTGTACTTTTCTTTCAGCTTGGAAAGATAAAAAGTATTCCCCCCAAACAAAAATATTGACAGTCAAGAGGTCCAGAGAAGATCAGTAAGCCAGAGCTGTGGAAGACGTAAATAAACCTTTTTTTTTTTTTTTTTTTGGCCCAAGAGATGTAGGCAGGTAGATGTGGTACACACTACATGCTCAATTTTATTTTCCTGAGGGTGACTTTCTTAAGGTGACAGATAGGATTGTTTTGTTGTTGTTGTTGCTTTCATCAGTTCTGTTATTATCAGTTAGTTATATTCATGTGACTTCCCCAGTATGTTTAGGACTCATTATGGAAACAGCAATAATGATATTATTATCTGAGGAACAAAAAGGAGAGGACATTTGAAGGATTACTTGATAAATTGTTCCTGTCCTGCATAAAGATTGATTCAGAGTGAAATGTTTTGCAAAATAAGCTCGAATAGAGATATTGGTACATAGTTGACCAGTATTTATTTGGAATTTATTTGAAACAAACACACAAACAAAAACCTATAAATGACAAAGGAATTTGAGGATAACTTCAATGATGTGATGATTCTTCCAAAGTTACTTCAGATACAATTAACTAATAAGTGAAAGTTAAACAAATAGTAACTGTGCTCCTCCCATTTGTTTATTTACATTTTTAAAGTTATACACAGTGACTAAAAGAAAATAAGTCCTGATGCTCCTGTCAAAAATAAGAAATTAAGCATTATTATCCAAGGTATGTGGTTTGTATTATGATAATAGAGAGCAATTCTCTTAGAAGAAAAACTTCCGGGCCGGGTGCAGTGGCTCACGCCTTTAATCCCAGCACTTTGGAAGGCCGAGGTGGGTGGATCATGAAGTCAGGAGTTCAAAACTAGCCTGGCCAACATGGTGAAACCCCATGTCTACTAAAAAAATACAAAAATTAGTTGGGCGTGGTGGCGCGCATCTGTAATCCCAGTTACTCGGGAGGCTGAGTCAGGAGAAACGCTTGAACTGCAGTGAGCAGAGATCACGCCATTGCACTCCAGGCTGGGTGACAAAGCGAGACTCCATCTCAAAAAAAAAAAAAAGAAGACAAACTTCTTTAGTACAACAATCATTCATTCATTTAGTCATTCAAAAAAGCAGAATGTTTGTCAAGCACTGGAAATACAATGATAAAAAATCAACATAGCCTTTGTCCTCTAGTAGTTTACAGTCTAATCAGGAGAAATATATTTATCTGTAATAAAATGTAAAAATACTTTTTAAAATTCAATGTACCATGGAAATATAGACGTTGCGCTTGGCTTTGTTTCCTCATTATGACTCCTGGGATGAAGAAAGCAGTGAATAAACATTAGTTCTATTATATTAAAGGTGAAAGAAAAAGAGACCCTTGCTATTGCTAACTGCTTTCTTTTTCTTATCATCACTCATTTTACCAATATTATTTTTACAGTATTTTCTGAAATATCTGGGTGGGAAGCATTATCAGTAGAAAATGATGGTACAGATACTTCTATGACTGAAAATAGTGGATGGAGAGAAGAAAATGTTAATGAGGTTATATACTGAACAATCAAAATTAAAAAGTGAATATTTGCTTTTGGAGAGAAATATTCATGTAAACAAGAAATGAACAATTTATTTTTAAAAATTACTGCAAATCAATGTATACTTTAAAAATAGTTTAACATCATTTATAGAATTTCTATATGTGATATTTGAATCCACATCCATGTAACTGTTGACTTATTTGGTAATATGTCACTGAATTCCAAAATCCTGAATAAATTCTAATAGAGATTTTATCCAAAAGAAAAATGAAGAAAATGTAGACTTGATTTTTACTGAACTACAGTAATATTCTGATATAAGAGAATAAAGCCAAATTTATAGTCCTTTCACCACTAACATCTTGACATAGCATCTGCAGGTGATACTTGCATATGTACGCATAAATGTCTTTGTCAAAGTTTTTATTATTAAGTCTTTATGCTTACAAATCATCTCTAAATGACATGTAAAAAATAAAATGCAAGGGCCAGTTTCTCCCTTAAACAACAACTAGAAGAACTAATAGCTGATAGCTTTTTGAAAATATTATAAAACGAGTAGGAATAAAAAGTCATATTTTATAAAGCAAAACAACTAATTTTTTCTAATAATAAAACCTGCAACATATGAAAAATAAACTGGAGGAGAAAATTCAAATCATTGCTATAACAACAGGTAAATACTGAAATATTCTGGAGTATTTTATCTTCCAAAATCTATTATTTTGGATTTATGTGTTTTTACTTTATTTTTATTTACACACAGATTTCTTTACCCCATTTTATCTGCTTACCTTACAGCAGTTTCCTATGTCACTAAATATTTTTGCAAAATATTTTAATAGATGCATAAAATTTCATCCAAAATAAATCATAGTTTACTGATATTTGGCTCATTTTCCAGTGTTTCAATAATTTTGTTAGTAGTGCACATCATCTGCCCTTCATACGTCTGCTGTATCCATATCATCTGTATCTACAATATTGTGGTACTTATATTGTGTATAGAAATTGTGTGTCTAAAATGTAGTACTTAACAGTTTCTGTTAATAGAAATCAGGGCTTTTCTACTCAGGAGAAGTGGAGAGAAAGACAAAATACAAGCGAGGCAGCAAGGGATAAATAGGTGAGGAACACAGGATTTTTAGGGCAGTGAAAATATTCTAAGTGATGTAATAGCAGATAGGTGCCATAATACTTTGTTCAAACACGTAGAATGTATAACATCAGTAGTGACCACTGGTGCAAACTATGCACTTTGACTGGTTATGCTGTATGAATGTAGGTTCATCAGTTGTAACAAATGTGCCATTTTCGTGGGGGATGTTGATAATGGGAGAAGTAATACCTGTGTGGGGGCTAGAGGTCTATCGAATATTGCTGTACCTTCCTCTCAACTTTTCTGCAAACCTAACAATAATCCAAAAAAATAGTCTTAAAAATCAGAAAATAGAGACATAAGGAAGATAAAGCTGTCATTGGAGTAGCATCATGTTATATCACAATGGTTGATGTAGTGGCAGAAAAGAGTTTAATGAGAATGCTATTATAGTTATATACCTACTTAAATGCTAGGTATTTTACATAGATCAACTCCTTTAATCTTCTCAACAATCCAGTGATCCAAATACCAGTTACCCACCTTTTGTGGTTGAAGAAGCTGAAACTCACAGAGTCTTGGAACCCAGGCTATCTGACTCCAAAGTTCGCATGGTTGACTACTAGTGCTTCTAACAAGATACCTGACTATGCCTAGGTTCAAGGAAGATCAGAAACAAATACAAGAGTCAGTGGTTCCTGCCCAGGTTTCCATTTTGGCTGCTGGTTTATATTGACATAAAAAATCCCTGGATGGATGTAATTTTGAAAGGTCACTTAATCTATTCACCCTCCGTTAAACTTTTCTGACAGATGAGTAGCTACCTTAATTCTCTACCCCTTCAAAGGAAAGCACAGCTTCCTTCTGTCCCTTATTCGTGGATTTAACAAACCCTATTGCAGGAAATCTCATCTTTTTTATAGCATAAATCCCACTCAATGCTATTTAAGCTTGTTGCCTTTTGCTTAGTTTCTTGAGAAAATGTAGTGATGTCTAAATAACAGAATTTCCTAGACTTCAAGACAGATACTAAAAATGTCTTTTCTTCAAACTATATAATTCATTTGCCTTTAACTTTTATTTTAAACAACAGTTGTCTTTTAGTTTTCTTTTTGGCATTAGAGTTCTTTTCTTTCTTGTTTTTATTTTTTTAATGGACTCAAATTAGGGTGTTCTAGAGGCAGTTTGACCTTGAGTTTGCTGGCTTTTCTAGTAGATTTTTGTTTAAATCCCTTTAAACAAATTTTTATAACTGCCCTGTGTTCTTCATCAATGATGTCAAAACACTGTGAGTAACTCTTTGTATTTTTAAAATGTATTTTCTTCCAATCACTTGCTTTATTTTAATGACTTAATCAGATATGTATGGAGATAGCAACACTTGGTGGGTAAAAAATCCACCAATGCAAATGTCCTTCTGACAGAATATTGATTCGCTGATGATGTATTCAAAAGCCTGCTTACTTTCCCTTTTTTATTTCCAGCCTATCTGTAGTCCCATTTAATTCATATTGTGCAGCTAATAGAGTTTCATCTTTATTCAATGTTTCCATCTTAAATTTAAATGGGATTAATGCAGTGAAAAGTTCTTTTTAAATGATTAGGTTAATAATCTGGAAATTATGGCTTCCCAAATAAGGCATTCCCAAAGCTCCTATCTGAATATTTACTTCATTTTTTAGGACTGCTCTTTGCCTGTCCTCAAATTTCCAAATCATTAATATAATGTTCATATGATTAATAATTCTAAATATAATTTATCTTCTTTGTGCATTACTTTGAAAACAGTAGAAATCATCTTCTCAAGTGATTCAACAGCTGTAGATCTTTCTAGAGGTCACATTGCAACATGGCATTTGTCATCAATCATGGCTTTAATTAAAATTTAGATTATAGCTGAGTAAACCTTCTCCTCTGCTGTTAATTTCTTAAACATTTTTACCCTTGTCTTTTTTATTTTAAAATATAGCAAAATAATAATATTTATTGTATATTTTAATTTTGTATTTTCTGTACTGCTTAGTATTCACTTTTACAAAAAACAAGTATAAGCATTAAAATCTAAATAATGCTTTCCATATAGTCAGAAGTTACCTTATTTGTATATGTACAATCTCCATTACTGTAACACACCATTTATATTATCTTGCTTCTTAATTTTGTATCCAAAAGAAGCTACCACTGCTTTTCTTACTGTTTGTGTTTCTTGTAAAGCAAATAAACATAACCCCAAACTTCCACTTACTTATTCAAACATACAAATAATATGTGCTATGTAGATGTGTGAAAAGCAACATGATCTTAAAAATACTCAGGATACTAGAAAGGATCCAATGGAAAATGAAGGGTAGTATTTTTAGGATAGTGGGCCCATTTTTTCATACAGTCATATACACAAAGCCCTGTGATCTGAAAATGTGTACTATAAATTCATGCCTTCCCAGAAATCTAGATAATCTGTGTCATAAGCTGACCTGTTTAAGAGATCATCATATATCTCCAGAAATCTGGAATAATCAATAATTGGTCTTAAAATATAAGTTTGGACTAGAGTAACTCTGTAAGTGTATGAATATTAATATCATATATGTTGTTAAATGTTTAATAAGTAGTAAACTAATTTGAGTCTATTAGAAAAAAGACTATATTTATTACTAATTGAGATGTGTATAATAAAAAATAATTTAAATATTTAACGAAGTTGAAATTGATTTTGCCTAAGTCAGTGTCAATCTTAAATTACATAAAACTATATTTTTGAAATGATATATGTCTAGAACATGTTATCTATTTATTTGTTTATTTTAAGAGTCTCGCTCTGTCATCCAGGCTGGAGTGTAGTGGTGCGATCTCGGCTCACTGCAAACTCCGCCTCCCAGGCTCAAGTTATTCTCCTGCGTAGCTGGGATTACAGTCACCCACCACCACCCCTGGCTAATTTTTATATTTTTAATTGAGAGGGTGTTTCACCATGTTGGCTAGGCTGGTCTCCAACTCCTGACCTCAAGTGATCCGCCTGCCTAGGCTTTCCAAAGTGCTGGGATTACAGACGTGAGCCACTGCGCCCAGCCTAGAACATGTTTTTAAAAAATTATAGTTACATGTTCTAAAGCAACTCTGTACTCAAATAAATCAAATACTTATGTATAGCTGTGTAGGAATTCTAAAGAAAATTAAGAACAACAGCTCTATCAAGCAGCACATCAAAGTATATGTGAAATATATGAAATTCCACCTTATATCACGATTTCAAACTTTTGCTGTACCTCTAGATCAGCAATAGGTAGTTTTATTTTATTTTTCCGTTCAATGAGAGTTTAGCCAGGTTATAAATCCTACTAATAGAAAGGAAGTAAATATAAACAATGATAAATGCTAACATGTTATAAAAGTTTGTTTATATCCCTATAATAAATCATTTGGGGACATCGTTGGATTTAAATCAGTAGATATTATACATATACGTGTGTGTGTGTGTATATATATATATATAATTAGTGCATAACATTTATTCTGTTTAAATAGTTGGATTAAGATTATTGGAATCCATTAATTGTTAATTCCTTTTGCCTGCCAATGATTACCTTAAAAGCATTCAAAATGCTTTTTTGAATGGCCAGGAAAAACTCAACAGAATTTCTATCTGGTTTTATAAGACTGAACTTGTATAGTTTTGTCTAAGAAAATCCTGTAAGAATTTCCATTACCTATACTACACTATATATACAAGAAGAACTTTATATTTCCAAGTATTTTTATTATTCTTACCAATTTTAGTGTCCCATATTTTATATACACAGTTTTCATATCTAACTCATTATCTTTAAATTATTAAATTTGTGTTTTTAAGATTTATTGAATGAAAATTCAGTATGTTTAAACTATCTTTAAGTGAGGTTTTTTAGTATTGCCTAATGATATGAGAAGATTCATTGGAAATTAGATGACTTTTGGAGTCACAGCAGTATGCAAAGTGTAGAAGATAAAACGTTTAAATAACAGGCCTACTGACTCCTACATTAAAAATCATAAAATGGGAAATAGTTTTACCACAAGGAGTCAGTATTGATGGATGAGTTCACTGGAAAAGTCCACCAAAGGGAAGATCAACAAGGTCCATTTACAAATTAGGGTTTTCAATTCAATCTTATGAGTCCAAGCTGGTGCCATATCAGGAAGTGGTTCACACAAGGGGAAAAATGTGATTATGATACTTCTCATTGAATCAAAATAACACAAATATTATACTCACATCATTTCACCTTTCCACAATCCAGTGACTTGCACAGGGAGAAGTAATTCTCACATGTACTTATTACATGAAAAATAGATTTTAAAATGTAGGATTTATATCAAAAGGAAAACAAAATTGTGTATTGTTTTCAACCATTGCAAAAGTGCTGCTATTCTTAATTTTAAAAATAAATCATTAAAAACAGAAAAGATGCTTCTGGGGCAACATGGCAAAACCTCATCTCTACAAAAAATACACAAAAAAAATTAACCAGATGTGATGGTGCATGCCTATAGTCCCAACTACTCAGGAGGTGGGAGAATCACCTAAGCCCAGGAGTTCAAGGCTGCAGTGAGCCATGATCATGCCACCGCCCTCCAGCCCAGGTGACAGAGTGAGACCCTGTCCCCCCACCGCCCCCCCCCCAAATGTTACCTAATTTCTAATAAAAGTGTAAACAGGAGGACAGAGTAAGAAGTTTTCTAAGGATTGTGCCATATTTGAATTTTTTAAAGGAAAGTAACTCATGTTATTCTGGAGTTTTGCCTTACTGTGCAACTGATAACAGATTTGGAAACTACATCAAGCCAAATCAACTTTTAAGCTAGTTATTGAAAATTTGAATTATGCCTATAATGAACCTACAGAACATATTTTAGAAGTATCTTGGTTTTACAACTGAACTAAATTCAAATTTTCTTGCAAGTTCAGCTTCTCAATACCATATATTCATCATTTGTCCTATAACTTGATATTTATACTGAACACATATTTCTGTTTCCATGAATATAAAATAAATATAAAACAACAAGAGGCTTTCAGTGGAATGTAAATCAATACTTTGGCAAAAATGTAACCTGTTAAGTTTTCTCTATTCCTATCCAAACCCCAGGCTAATAGCACTTCAGTATTTCAAACATTAAGTAAATCTATAACAAAACCTTACTTTTGAAAGCAAACATATGTCTGGTTTTGATTTGTTATTCCCATATAAGTGCAGAACATAAACTACTTTCCACTACCATGGCTTTACCACAAGCATACTTTCTCTAGTCTGTGGGCATAAAATATGAAACAGGCTCTCTTCCTGAAGGAGGAAATCTACCTTTGAAACAAAAAAAGACACCGTGACTTGGAACTTTCACCCTTTTTGTCCCCAAATTTCCCTGTGATGAAAGCACATTTAAACATTACTCCTATTAATTGTGTTTTCTTTGATTATATTATAAACTGAATTCATTTTGCAAATGCACAGAGCTTCAAAATTATTAATCTTTATTTAATATGTCCCATCCCACATAATTTCTTTGAATATTGAGAGAATTATTTTGCCTATTTTAAAACTCAGTTAACATTCTAAACCCAACTAAATTTTAACCCATCAATCCCCATGGCATGTATTTATAATAGTATTTCTCTTTTTTTAACTTAATATGTCGCAGTTTGGTTACATAGTAAAAAATTTAATCAGAGGCAATACCCACTAAATTACCATGTTTTGGTGGTGTTGTTTTCCTGATAGGCTATGCCAAATTGGTCAGTATGTTACCATGGCCTTCTGATTAAGAAACAGCAATGGACTGGAAGGAAATCTACAAATGTACAGAAAACTTGGAGCAAGCATTTAATTTCTATGTATCCAAGTCTATGGAAAATGTTACAACCTTCTATTTTAAGGAAGCATCTAACTTTTACACAGAGATGAAATTGCCCACATAATACTGCTTGTATAGTCATCAAATAGTATAGTCAGATATATTTACTTCATAAAAAAACTTGAGATATTCCGATTGAGCAAATGAGGAGGACATATAGGGAGCATCCATTATGCATAACAGATTGAGTAAGTCAAATGTATTGTGTCTGCGTATTTTATATCAATATTCTGCATGGACAGAGAAATATTAATACTAAGTATTTTCTCTCGTACAAGTTATTTAATTTCATCCAAGTACTTGTAGGACATACTAGAAAACCCCTTCTATGGCTGACTTTAGAGGCTTTGGATAGCAGATTTTTTTTATGGTCATAATAGAAATTTCCACTTGAGTGTATTATCTAGGAGAGAAAACATAATTTTCTATAAAGAATAACTTTAATTTTGAAACTTCCTCAAGAAAAAAGCAATGCAAAGGAGAAAAATATGGAATAAAATACAATCATGTGAATATTGGACTCTCAGAAATAGTTTATTACAAATTATGATATATGTTTTGCTACTTTCTCCTTGTGAATTATACTTAATACAGTATTTTTATTTCTTATGCCCCAGCATGTCAACATAAAGTTAAGCATTAAGGGAATCTTGGTGATACTATGTCTGCTATTGTGTATTTTTCAGAGCCATGCTTTATTCTCAAAACTCTTCTCTAGAGGAGATGAAGAGGTCAGCACAAGTACCTAGTTAGACCTCGTTAGACCTCACATCAGCACACTGATTGGGGTCCTTTCTCTGAAGCATTGAGACATTGTTTGCTTGATTGGCAAAGGAGAGCTGTCTCACCATGTTCATGCTTGCTGTTCATTTTATTTTTCTATTTTATATGATTAAGGTCCATTATGAGGAGTTTTTAGGTCACACACTGTTAAATGTTATTGCAACCGATGGTCACTTTGATCAGCCTGTCTCACAACTTTTCTTTGAAAATTCTGTGTTCCCTTTCAAAAGCTTTCTCAGTAAAAATGGTTTTAAATTAAGTCATCAAAGAAAAAATAATGCACAGGGGCCAATTAATATACTCACTGACAGGGCTTCTACTCCCTCTTTTTTCTTTCATCCTGACTCATGCAGTTAATTTAGAGGACATAGATTTCTTATATGACTAAGGAAAGAGAGAGAGAGAAAGAGAGAGAGATGCACTAATCTCAGGCTGTCCTTGCATTGGCCTCAGAAATGATCTTCATCATGATTCAATGGAATGAGAAAAATCATATCACATGTTATATTGTTACTATTGCTGAAATGTGTGAACACTATTTTGTAATCTGTTGATTGGTGCAAGATGTGCATTTGACATAGACTTAGCTATGAATAAAATGCATAGGAACCACAAAACAGATTACATGTTTAGATTCATGATAAATGCATTTTGAAAATACACTTAGAGGAGAGAAAAAATTTCTTAAGATTAGATATATAAATTTGTGTCAAATATTATAGGCTCATATTTTTGATATTTTTTATTTTTTAAAAATTTCATTTAAAACAGAAGTGTATAATAAACATAATTAATAGACCACTAATGTTACACTAGGCAGAAATTACTTTTAAATTTACTGTTAATCATGTTAAAATTATAATTTTACTGATAATAATTTTTATTATTATACAGAGATATTTCATTTTTCCCTGCTTTCAGCAAAAAACCTCCTGCTATTATTTATTTCCCTTAAAGGTATGTGCATATATATGTGTGTCTTCAAAGTTATAAATACAAGCATTATTCTTTTTACTCACTTCCAATATGTCACTGTTGTTACACTTTAAATAATAGTTCAAGTTATCAAACACCCCAAGACAATGATATTTTCAATAAGTTTATGTTCTCACATAAAACATACTTGTAATGTATTCCACATCTGCATAGCTGAAAAGCATTTTATAATGTCAGAGTCTCCAGGGGATTTCAGGTCTAGAGATTATAAAGCTGCAATTAAAGCAAGGTTTGTAGTGGCATTGTCATTATCTGAGCAGAACTCCATCTCCTGAAATTGACAGAAAATGTTTAATTCTAGACATTTAAGGGACATTTGCATTAATAAAAGGGAAACCATACAGTGGGTCACATAACTTGGAAAGAGATTAAAGAATGTATAATGTCAGAGAAGCTCAGAGAACTTCCTTATTACAAGAAAAGAAGGTGAGAGACTCTTACATAGAGCTTTCAAATGACTGTGCGGTGTTAAGCTGCCATGTGAGAAAAGAAATTAACTGATGGGACTGACAGCATGGAGCTGCCAGGAAACTAACCATGCTATTTCCTGATCCTAGTACTACTCATCAGTGTCAAATTATAAATTATAACATCCTAAGTGAGACAAGGAGATTACAAAATATGAAAATGAAGATATTGGGAAAAAATTCTCAATTAACACTTGATTTTGATCCTATCTCTATAAAGGGAAAAAAAGTAATGTCTTTCTAAATTCATGGGTTGCAGAAACAGGCTTTTTATTATTGTAACTACAATATTATTACGTACCTCATTAAGTGATTGCAATTTCAAAACATTATTGCTCAACTGGGTAAAAGAATGTGCTGGTTAATATTGAGTGTCAACTTGATTGGCTTGAAAGATGCAATATATTGTTTCTGGGTGTGTCTGTGAGGCTGTTGCCAAAGGAGATTAACATTTGAGTCAGTGAACTGGGAGAGGCACAACCACCTTCTATCTGGGTGGGCACTTTATTTGTCTGTTCTCATAGTGCTAATAAAGACATACCTGAGACTGGGTTATTTATAAAGGAAAGAGGTTTGGTCAGGTTCAATGGCTCACGTCTGTAATCCCAGCACTTTGGGAGGCTGAGGCTGGGGGATCACCTGAGGTCCGGAGTTAGAGACCAGTCTGACCAACACGGTGAAACCTCATCTCTAGTAAAAATACAAAAGTTAGCTGGGCATGGTGGTGGGCGCCTGTAATGCCAGCTACTCGGGAGGCTGAGGCAAGAGAATCACTTGAACTTGGGAGGCGGAGGTTGTGTGAGCCGAGATCGTGCCACTGCACTCCTGCCTGGGCAACAAGAGTGAAACTCTGTCTCAAAAAAAAAAAAAAAAAAAAGGAAAGAGGTTTAATGGACTCTGGCTGGGTTGGCCTCACAATCGTGGTGGAAGAGAAAGGAAGAGCAAAGGGACGTCTGACATGGTGACAGGCAGGAGGGCATGTGCAGGGGAACTCCTCTTTATAAAACCATCAGATCTCGTGAGACTTATTGACTATCATGAGAACAGCAGGGGAAAAACCCACCCCCATGATTCAATTTTCTCCCGCTGGGTCCTCCCATGACATGTGGGAATTATGGGAGCTATAATTCAAGATGAGATTTAGGTTGGGACACAGCCAAAACTTATCAGGCTCCATCTAATCAGCTGCCACTGTGGCTAGAATAAAGCAGGCAGGAGAAAGTGGAAGAGCAGACTTGCTGAGTCTTCCAGTATTCATTTTTCTCCTGTGCTGGATGCTTCCTCCCCTCTAACATCAGACTCCAAGTTCTTCAGCTTTTGTACTCTTGGACTTACACCAGTGATTTACCAGGAGTTCTTGGGCCTTTGGCCACAGACCGAAGGCTGCACTATCAGCTTCCCAACTGTTGAGGTTTCCGGACTTGAACTGATCCACCACTGGCTTCCTTGCTCCTCGACTTGCAGATGGCCTGTTTTGGAACTCTACCTTGTGATCATGTTAGTCAATTCTTCTTAATAAACTCTCTTTTATATATATATATATCCTATTAGTTCTGTCCCTCTGGAGAACCCTAATACAATAGTGCCTTACAATATTTGTTAAAGAACCTAACACTAAATCAACTTTATAAAAGCAAATGATTTTGTAACACTTTGTAATGCTCTCACTATAGATAATTAGTTTGGGCCTCATAAGAAGTCTATTGATAGTTGTCAGGTTGTCTCTATTTCTTATTACTAAGAAGCTGAGGCTTTTGAATACTAAATGTCTTCCCTAAGGTTACTAGTAAGTTGTGAAAATAAGTATCAAATATAAGTCTTCCCAATTCTGGTTCGATACTCTTTCCTTTATATTATCCTGCAACCTGAATAGACTCTTAAATTAGATTGTCTGTAAGTGTCTAAAGCCAGACACATTTGATAACCTTTATATTTTTTAAGGCTGTACTCATGTGCAACTGACTGTAAAAGGTCACTCTATTATATTCAATTTTTTGTGGCTTCCAACATTTATTCCTTATGTTAAATGACAATATGCTTTATAAAATAAAGACATGCCATCAAAATCAGGCTCTAATGAGATAAGTTGAAAGTCAATTATGAGACTTTTGGTTTAAAATAGACTAGCACTTAAATGAAACTCTCATTATTCGCTAATAGAAATGTGAATACTCAGGAAAAAAATGTTCACAGCAGCAAAAGAAACAAAGTATGAGAGAAAAGCAATTGTCAGAATCTTGGAGAAAATGTAATTTCAGATTCTTTGGTTTGATAAAAACAATTAGTATCAGAGGATCTGCTACCACAGTTTATGTAGGAAGCCAAAAAAATATGTTGTTTCAACGCTAATAATGAAATCTTGGTCATCTACAAAATTTATAGCTAGAGTATTCATATTAATATTATAAAAGCTAGATTTCAGAGTATAAATTCATACTAGTGATAATAAAGAACATTTCATAATGACAAAAGAGTCAATTCATCAAGAAGACATACCAATTCTAAATGTATATTCTCATAGCAACAGAACTTCAAAATACATAAGGAAAACTCTGATAAAACTGGAAGGAAACATAGGAAAACTAAAATGAGGAATTGGCCAACATTATCTGCCCACTAAATCAAATTAATTTTAATAGAAAACTCCAGCCAAAAACAATCAAACATATATTTTTTCAAAATGCACACAAAACATTATATATATATTATATTTAGGGCCACTAAACAAACTCAATAAAATTAAAATAATAAAACATCATTCAAACTATTTTTTACAGATTATAACAGAATTGAACTAGAAGTCAATAACAAAAAGATATCAGGAAAATTCCTAATTATTGGAAAATTAAACAACTTAATTGTAAATAATAATTCAATTTAGAAGTCTCAAAAAAGTTTTTATAATATTTTGAATTGCATTTTAAAAGAAGAAATTATTTCAAAATTTGTGGGAAGCTGCTCAAGCTGCTGAGATTAAAATTTACAGCATTAAATGATTACATAAGAAGAGGAGAAAGTTCTCAAATCAGTAATATAAATCTCTACCTCAAAAAATTAGAAAAAGAAGAGCGAATAAAAACTAAAACCAGAAGAAAAATAAAAATAATAAAGATAATAGCAGATATTGATGAAATTAGATACACCAAAGCAATGAAAAAAATCAATGACATGAAATACTGCTTCTTCAAACAGATCAAGAAAAGTGATAAAAATTTGTTAGATTGATCAGGAAAAAGACAGAAGGCACATTTATAAATATCAGAATGAAAAGGAGATTATCACTACTAAATCCCACAGATGTAAAAATAACAATACAGCAATACCATAATAAACCCTAGGCTCACAATTTTGAAAAGTTAGATAATATTGATTAATTCTTTGAAAGATAGAAGCTAACAAAACACTCAAGGAAAAGCAGGCCATCTCATTAGACTTAATTATATACAATATATAAAATTTATGGTTAAAATCATCCAATGGAGAAAACTACAGACCAAAATTATTTCGCTGCCCTATTCTGCCAAACAATAAAGAAACAATACCAATTCTATACCTCTCTTTCAAAAAAGGGAGGAAAGAATACTTCACAATTTATTGTATGAAGACAGCCTTAGTCTATACTGAAAGCAATATATAAATAAATAAACACAAAAAACCTATACATCACTATCTCTCATGAACATAGTTGCAAAAATCTTTGACGAAATATTTTCAAACTATATCCTACAATGTATAAAATACAGAAATACATTATGGTCAATTTATATTTTTCCTAGGGATGCAAGGTTGGTTCAGCATTTGAAAATCAATAATTTGTTGGATCAGTAGACTAAAGAAGAATAAGTAATTATAAAGTTAGATGTATGAACTAGTATTAGATAAAATTTAATGTTTTCATGATAAAAATCTCAGCAACTCAAGAAAAATGTGAAGGAAACTTTCTTAACTTCATAAAATGTATCTAAAACAAATTCACAGTTAACCTTATACTTAATTGTAAAAGACTGAATACTCTCACTGAGATAGGAAACAAAGCAAGCATTTCCTCTTATATAATTCCATCCTGTTGGAAGATTTGCCTTGTGTAATAAGGCAATAAAAATGAATAATAAATAGAAAGGAATAATACTGCATCTCTTAGATTTCAAAAATCTAATGGGGGACACTTCTAGAATTAACAAGTGAGTCGGGATGAGACAGAGGATTCAAACTAAATATAGCAAAACTGTTGTTGTTTCTATATATTAGCAAATAACAATTGGAATGCAACATGAAGACCAATACCACTTACACAAGTATAAAAAAAGTAAATATTAGGTATAAATATAGTAGAATGTATTTTTAAAATCAGTATGCTGAAAACTACAGAACACTGATAATAGAAATAGATAAATTATACTCATTGATTGGAAGACTCAATATTTTTAATAGGTTAATTTTCCCCAAATTGATATAGATTCACTGAAATCTCATTAACGTCCCAGTTGGATTTTTGTTTTTTTAATAAGTGATCACAACCACAAATTTTTGAAAACATCTTTTTATACAGATGTTCATTATGTTATATATTTATGTAATGCATATTTTGTGTTTTGTTTATTTATTTAGATGGAGTCTCACTCTTGTCGCCCAGGCTGGAGTGCAGTGGTGCAGTCTCAGCTCAGTTATTTTCACTTTAAGTCATTGAACATATTTATAATAGATAGGTCCTTGACTATCAATTCTATTAACTGGGTATATGAGGAGTTTGTTTCTTAGGAATATTTATTTTATTTATAGTGGGTCACATTTACTTCCTTTTTCTCATGTCTGTTAATATTTTGTCATACCCTTACCATTGTGAATGATACATTGTCTAAATTTTGAATTCTATCATTTTGCCCTGAAATGTGGATTTTGTTCTAGCAGGCTAAACTACTGATTGATAACTTTGAAGTTGTAATTCTTGATCTACACTTTGTTAGGGCAGATCTATGGAAAGCCTGAGATGTTGACCAAAACCCTCTCATCTGGAAGTGTTTAAACTGCAAACTCTCTCTTTCTGAGGTGGACGGTATCTTAAATCTTTGCTTACTACTTTGAGCTTTTAACTTGCTGTTTTCTGGTGTCTGTTCTCCCTCCATGTATAATTTAACTGTCTGTAAAGAGGTTAAGCGGCAATTTATGTGGAGATTTTAGGATTCTATTCACTATAATCCCTCTCTTTTGGAAGTCCTATTGGATTCTCTGACAACTCAAGCCTATAAGATTATGGCTTTCGGCTCTTTTGCTCAATTTCTATTTGTTTGACATCATTTTTGTATTATGGAATATCTTCTGAGGAAAAGCCATGTTTAATATAGATTTACGGGTTAGTATGCTAGATGTTTAGGGTTAGTATGCTACATTCTAGTTTCAGTTATGCACTTATAATTTTAAATTTCGTTTTTATTTTTTGAAATATAGTTTTGAGATATTCATATACTATAAAATTTATACATGTAAAGTATACAATTTAGTGGAGTTTTAATAGTATATCTCAACGTTGCATAAACACTACCACAATCTAATTTCAGAACACTTTCTTCACTCCATATGGCTCAATGTGTTTCCATACATATGACCCTGGCGACCACTAATCCACTTTCCGCCTCTATGAATTTGCCTACTTGTCATATAAATGAAAGTATACAATAGTGATGTAGGAGTTAAGAAGAAATCACTTAAGCAGATAATAAGGGTATGAGAGTCCTCGGTAAGGCTTTTCTTTTTAATGAAAAGCAGCCACAAATTATTTTCTAACAAAGAGCAGACAGTAAAGACAAGCTGCAAACATAGACAAGAAAGCTGGGAGTTTGCACAGGTGAATGCCAGCAGGAACTAGGGGATACACATGTTCAAGATGGTGGCTCCATCTTTCCTTCTCTGCCAGCCACGTGTACAATAAAGATCAGACAAGCTGGCACTGGCCAAGGGGAGAATTTATTTTTATATTAAGATTAGGATGGGACAACCAGCCGTCCCTGAACCCTATGTAAACATCATACCTGATCTAACCAATCTGTGAGCCCTGTGTAAATCAGACACTGCCTCCTCAAGCCGGGATATAAAAACTGGTGTGTCCACCACCAGCTGGTTTTTTCTGCTCGGAAGTCTTCTCTCAATAGAGAGAGCTGTTTTTCTTTCTCTTTCCTTCTGCTCGGAAGTCCCCTCTCAATAGAGAGAGCTGTTTTTCTTTCTATTTCCTTCTGCCTATTAAACCCCTGCTCCTAAACTTTTAGTATGCGACCATGTCCTAAATTTTCCTGGCTTGAGACGATGAACCCTAGGTATATAACCCAGACAACATAGTTGCTTTATATTGGAGATCTCGTCCAGGATACCAAGGTAAAACATTTATCAAAATGGTGAGTAGAGGAGCAAACTCCAACTCTGTCCTTTCATTTCGGGGCTCTTGCCCTCCATTTTAGAACCAAATCAAATCAATAAAGGGCATCTGTCAGCCAGGTAAAAACACAGTTAATGTGGCTGCTGTTCTTAAAGACTTAGATGTGAAGCTTGCTGAGGAGAACATGGAGAATCCCCTGCAACCACGGGTTGCTGGACATGTTGGCCATGTTTGAACCAGCTTCCTTCCATGGAGGACTTAACTGTTGCATGGGGCTGAAAGAGGTTTCAGTGCAACTAAGGATTTCTGGCTGAGGCTATCCCCTGGTTTTATCCAAAGGCTTCCAGACTGACCCCAACCTCTGACCACCCAATGGGGTGTCAGCTACATAATCTCCAACTTTTCTATTGTAATTTCCTCCTTTCCTCTCCACAACTGCCATATCTCCTATGCTCTCTGCATATGCAATATGTGGGAAGTTTTACAGTTCAGGGAAGTAATCTTATTTGGCAAGATCAAGGAATATTGTAGTAACTGGGGATATAGCTCAAGGGAAGGCGTCTTTCTGATTTTCTAGGAACAGAGGGTCTCCCCTCTACACTGAGCATACTCTCTGCCTGTGGTCTGGAGAGCACCTGGCATTTCTAGGTCACTCTCCGCCCCTGGTCTGGAGAGCACATGGCATTTCCAGGTCTCTGTCTGCCCTTGGTCTGAAGAACACATGGCATGTCAAGGTCACTCTGCCCTTGGTGTGGCGAGCACATAGCATTTCAAGGTCAACAGCACCACCTAGTGGAATAGGGATAATCTCCATGAGGCGCACCATTGGTTCGTTACCAAAATGCTTACCAATTCTCTTCCCTTTTTGTGCCTCTCTACTAGAAACCAGCCTTCATGCTCCTTCTGTAAATGGCGAAATTCTGCCTTCAACAACTAGGAGTAACATATTATCCGGAGCTGAATTCTAGTCTCAATACTGTCCCATCAGCAGGAAAATAGCCATTTGGTTCCCACATTCCTATAAGTCACCTATTCTGCCTCTAATTAGAATGGTATTTAATTAGTAAGGGGATTTTTAAGTTCAGAAGTTAACCAGAACCATTTTCTAAGGTTAAATGCTTTAGCATGGGCTATAACGGTAGGATATGGAGCCCAAATCAACACACTTCCTCCGTTAAGGAGGAAAGTGCAAAAGTTTCCCAAAAGCAACTTTCACATAGTCTCTCGAGAGATCCATTTTTTTTTTCCGGGAGCCAGGCAGGTCATACAAGTCTAGGAAGTCAAAGAGAAATCACAGGCAGAGAACTACAGCTGCATGGTGGGCGTGACTAATCCCAATCTCTTAGTTCCTCTGGTTCCATGGCTGGGGGTCACACCTGCAACCATGGGCGGCACATTCAACAAGGTGCCAGGACCCAGGAACCACGGAGGGAAAACAGCTGGGGGACACCCACACTGTCTTCCTCCCAACCCTGGGTCACACCAAAAGGAAGAAGGCAAAAGGGATACCTTTTTCTCACTTCTCTTTCTAGATGGGTAACAGGTTATCTTCGGGCTGTACTCCTCTGGAGTGCATTCTGAAGCACTGGGACTCCTTTGACCCTGAGACTTTGAAGAAAACATGGCCCATTTTCTTTTGCATAAGGGCATGGTCTTCTTACCCTCTTGAGCCAGCCTGGCTTGTGGAAGGGAGCTAAATTTTTATATTAACTGACAGTTAGATCTTTTCTGCAGATGGGAGGGCAAATGGTCCAAGGTACCTTATGTGCAGGCTTTCTTTTGCTCTGCGTGACAACCCATATCTTTGCAAACATTGCACAATTGACTCAGCCCTTTTACCTATCATGTCAGACAGTCCCAAGGGGAATGATTCCCCAAGACTAGAAAAGCAAATTCTGCAGAAACCATCTGAGGCAGCTATTGAGTGTGCCAGCCCTTCCAGTCTCCCTTATCTGGGGCCACTTCCAACCATGCCACAGATCTTCCACCTCCACCATCTCCAAAGTTTCCCACTTTCACACATTCACTGTCCCTCTACAGGAAACGCCCAATGGAGGTGATGCCATTAGGGTTCAAGTTCCCTCCTCATTGCAAGCTCTTAGGCAAGTAAAGGGAGACCTAAGCCAATTTTCTGATGACACTGATAGGTATATAGAAGCCATCCAAAATTTAACTCAGGTATTTGACCTCTCCTGGAGGTATGTTATGCTGCTCCTAAGCCAAACCCTAACCACAGCTGAGAGGCAGGTAGCTCTGTAGGCAGCAGAGAAATTCAGAAATGAGCAATGTGTCTCCCGTAGTAGGTCTAAAAGAAAAGAGAAAATAGGGAAGGTGAAGAAATAATGGAAACTCCATTCCCAATAGGAAGGAAAGCAGTTCTTCTTGACCACTCTAATTGGGGCCCTAATGATGCTACAGATGAATGGAAAAGGAAACATTTTTTAATGTGCATATTTAAGGTCACACCTGCAACTATGGGCAGCACATTCAACAAGTGCCAGGACCCAGACCTAGTGCCAGAAAAACTTGAACCAAACCTCTTAATTACTCTAAACTGTTCATGATAGATCAAAAGCCAGATGAGAATCCTACAGCCTTCATGGAAAGACTGAGAGAGGCACTAATAAAGCACAACAATAATCCATAAACTCTTTAGCCTCAGTAGTAATACAGAATGGACAGGCCCTAGATGTCCTTACAGCCAAAGTAGGGGGACCTGGGAGTCTTAAATGAAAAATGTTGCTTCCAGATCAACACCTATAGTCAAGTAGAAGAAAACCTACAGTTGCTTAAAGATCAAGTTAAAATCAATTACAGATTAAAAGAAAATGCAGGCTCCAGCCCTGGATGGCTACAATCCCTCTTTAATGAATTCTAGTCTTCTTCGTGAAACTGGCTAGTGACATTGTTAACTGGTTAGTGCCCCCTCTTGCTCATATGTTTTATATTAATGTCTGGACCTTGTCTACTCAATACTGTTACTCAAATTGTTTACTGTTGCCTAGAAGCAATCCAATTCCAAATGGTGCTGCAGAGTGAACCACACATGGATACCCCTTTCTTCCGAGGACTCTTAGTTCAACCCCAGGAAGATCCCTACTTTCTGTTCCTCACACTGCTTTTCAGCAGGAAGTAGCCAGAAAGAGTCATTGACCAACCCCCCTAATAGCAGTTAGGGTTACCACTCCTGAGTGAGGAAGGACATAGGAGTTAAGAAGAAATCACTTTGGCAGATAGTAAGGGTAGTGTAGTCCTCAGTAAGGCTTTTCTTTTTAATAAAAAGCAGCCACACATCATTTTCCAACAAAGAGCAGCCTGTAAAGTCAAACTTCAGACATAGAAAAGAAAGCTAGGGTCTGGGCCTGGTGGCTCATGCCTGTAATCCCAGCACTTTGGAAGGCCAAGGTGGGTGGAACACCTGAGGTCAGGAGTTCAAGACCAGCCTGGCCGACATAGTGAAAACCCGTCTCTACCAAAAATACAAAAATTAGCTGGGTGTGATGGCAGGTGCCTGTAATCCCAGATACTCGGGAGGCTGAGGCAGGAGAATTGCTTGAACCTGGGAGGCAGAGTTTGCAGTGAGCTGAGATCACGTCATTGCACTCCAGCCTGGGCAAGACAGCGAGATTCCATCTCAAAATAAATAAACAAACAAATAAGTAAATAAATAAATGGAAAGAAAGAAAGCAAGAAAGCTGGGAGCTTGCACTGGTGAATGCTGGCAGGAACTAGAAACTAGACATGTTCAAGATGGCAGCTACATCTTCCCTTAGCTGCCAGCCACTTGTACAGTAAGGATCAGACGAGATGGCATGGGCTGAGGGGAGAATTCATTTGCATGGTAAGATTAGGGTGGAGCAACGAGTCTTCCCTGCACACTACACATACACCATACCTGACTGAACCAATCTGTGATCCCTACGTAATTCAGACACTGTCTCTGCAAGCTGGACTATAAAACCTAGCACATCTGCTGCCAGCCATTTTTTTCCACTCAGGAGTCCCCTCTCTTAATAGTGAGAGCAGCTTTTCTTTCTCTTTTCTTCTGCCTAATAAACCTCCACTCTTAAATTTGTGTGTGTCTGTGTCCTAAATTTTCCTGGCATGAGATGATGAACACTGCGTATATACCTCAGACAACATAGCCATTTCAGTACCTGTACTTTTGTGTCTGATTTTTTTTTTTTTACTCAGTCTAACCATTTCAAGTGTTTATATTGAAACACTTTCAGTAGTTCATTACTATTTATGACCAAATAATATTACATATATGGATATACCACATTATTTAATCCATTCATCAGTTGATACACACTGGTATTGTTTCCACTTTTTGGTAATTGGGAATAAGGTTACTATGAAGACTCTTGTACAAATTTTTATGTAGATGTGTATTTTCATCTCTCTTGGGAATATACCTAGGTATATAATTGCTGGGTGAGATAGTAACACTATGTTCAACATTGTAGGAACTGCAAAACCCTTTTCCACAGTGACTGTACCATTTTACATTTTCACCAGCAGTGTATGAGGGTTACAGCCTCTCCACATTATGGCTATATTAGCTCACTAGGGTTGTCATAACAAAGAATCACAAATTGTGTGGCTTAAAAAATTTATTTTCTCACAGTAATGCCGACTAGAAGTCCATGATCAAGATGTTTGCAAGGTTTGTTCCATCCAAGGGCTATAAGAGAATCTGTTTTATGCCACTCTCATAACTTCTGGTGTTTTTTGTCTTGTAAATAATATCATTTGTATCTCTGTCTTCATCATTACATGGAATTCTTGTTGTGTTCTTGTCTATTTCTGTGTTCAAATTTCCCTTCTTAATAAAGAAAACAGTTATACTGGATTAAGGCCCCCAGTAGTGACCTCATCTTAACTTGACTGCATCTACAAAAACCTGGTTTCCAGATAAGGTCACATTCTGAGGTACTGAGGTTTAGGACTTCAATATATCTTTTTTGGGGAGACAAAATTCAATCTATAACACTCATCCACATTGTTATTGTCTTTTTGGTAGTAATTATCCTAATGGCTATGAAGTGGTATTTCATTGTGGTTTTCATTTGCATGTTGTTAATGACTAATTATGTTAACCTTCTTTTTATGAGCTACTAGACATTTTATCTTTTTGGAGATATTTATATTCAGATGCTTTGCCCATTTTCAATTTACTTATTTGTCTTTTCATTATGCAGTGGTAAAAGTTATTTATTTATATATTCTGAATACAGAATATATAAATGTGAGAAGTACACACCCAATTTCTGAGGTTACTATGAAAATATATGATTTGAAAATATCTTCTTTCGTTTTGTGTTTTGTTTTTTTCTTTCCTGACAATGTCCTTAGAAGTACCAAAACTTAATTTTGATAAAATCTGCCTTATATATTGTTGCTTATGCTATTTGTTTTAGATCTCTAAGAAATCATCCCGTTTTCCAAGTTCGTTATGTTTACCTTTATGTTTTTTTCTAAGTGTTTTATTATTTTAGTACTTCAAGTGTTTGATCCATTTTTAGTTCGTTTTTGGATATGATATGAAGCAGGGGTACAGCTGCCTTGTTTATGTATAGATATCTGGTTTTCCCAGAGCCATTTGTTGAAAACTATTTTTTTCTCCACTGGGGAAATTCACATAAAATTTAAAGAAAGTTTGTGACAGTAAAACAAATAATAATATGTGAATTATATGATGTAAAAGAAGGGACATATTAAGAAACTACATTGAGACAGTACTAAAAAAGTTTTTCCCACCATGTCTGTCAACCATTTCCACCACTGGAGTAATGACTACTTCCATATATAAACCAAGTGTTTCTGAACCCACATTTTATCAACTGTTCTACATGTTTGCATCATTCTTGATTTTTAGGTGCTATAGTAATTTTACTTCAAGTCCTCTATAACACTGAAATGCACTGGAGGTCTTGGCACATACATTTTTTGCATGTTGACTAAGTAAAAATACCATATATATGACTCTAATACTGATTACACGTAGTAATCAACATGATTATGAAATACCTATAATAAAATTTGGAGAAAAGGAAAGTAAAATTTATCAAAATATTTGTCCTCCCTGGAGGTGTATTTTCTCTTTATAATGTTTCTCTCTATTTTATAGAATTATAGACTAAGATACAGAATATGGTAGCAGAGACTTTAATATATAAAGTTTGTATCATGTATTCTAATTTTCTGTAATAGTCTATATTGTTTACCAACCAGTAGAAATGTTAGAATTTCATTCAAGATGCTGAGGAATGAGCATAAGAATCTGTATATGGACAATATGAATCAGAAGGTGAATATTTTGTACCTGAGAAAAGAATGTATTAGTATAATGAGAACTAACTAAATAAATATATTAAAGGAAAGTGTAGGCCAGTAGGAAAGAGCAAAAGAAAGAGAGAATAATGCAGAAACTTTATCAATAAATGGAATCAGTACTACAGTGGACTGAGACAATTGCAGTCAAGGTGTTGGGAAGCAATAACTTGAGCAAATGTCACTTTTTCTTTCCAAGAAATTGTTCTATCTTACTTTGTGCACATGGAGTCATAATAATAAGTGTCAAAACTGTAAAGGTCTGACATTTTATTCTATCTACAAGTTTACAAGTTAGCCTAAAGAAGTTCTGTAGATATTGGCAGAGGACATGATGCTTCTGAGATGAAGACCTTTACTACTCATGACACATCAAGAAGTATAATCTTCAAAATCATATCATTTCCACAGTGATGATGAGCACAGGAAGATTCCATGAATGCAATGAGCTTCTATCACAGATGAGGAACCCCATATATAAAGAACTCCTGATTTAATAAGGAAATATAAGAAAACCTGCCCAATCTTTGTCCCAGAGGAAGACATTATCTTTATTATCCTAGACAGCAAATAATTCTACCTTCTGCCCTAGTGGGAGAGAGTATCATTCAAGGTTGCTCATGAAACAAGTATTGTTGAAAAGAAGATAGAGATCTAGTCTGTCACAAGACTTGTTTAAATGTGAGAAATCCATGGAGAGTGGCTTCCAAAAATCGGTCACAGAGAAAGAAAGCAACAAAGCATTTAGGTTTCTCAAGCATCATCTTGAGCAATGATTTGGATGGAACTTGTTGCAGACCACTAAGTGACATTGTTACAGTGCGTAGCTAGTTCAGTATGAGCAGTGCAGAAGAGGGTTTTCCACCCCCCAACACACACCAAGAGTAATGGTCAGGCGATTAACTGTCTCTCTAAAGTAATAATTGGTCACAGCAGTGCCAGGAAAGGCAGTCTCCTAATAGAAAAAAAAAAAAAAACACCTAAAACTGGTGATCAGCAGCTTCCCAGTAAGATCTCAGGAGTTGGGAGAGTGGCAAGCAGTAACACAAGACCCTGGAAGTATGCCAACATATAAAACCCCAAGTCAAAAGTTCAAGCCGTGCACTTGTCTTTCAAGTCACCTACTTGGCCCTCTTCCAAGTGTACTTTCCTTTCTTTCATTTCTGTTCTAAAGCTTTTTAATAAATTTTCACTCCTGCTCTGATACTTGCCTCAGTCTCTCCATTAGCCTTTTGCCCTTCTGTCATATTCTTTCTTCTGAGGAGACAAGAATTGAGGTCACTGCAGTCCTCTATGGATACAAATTTGCCAGCACTAATATTAGTAAATGAGGAGTGTACGGAAAATAGATGTGCTGTAGTCAAAAATAGGCGGAGGCAGACATCTGGTGCAGCATGACTCAGCGGGTTTGGAGTGCAGGTGCACAACTCTACACATTATGCAACCACACCATGTGAGGCACATTAGCTAATCACCCATGTGAGCTTGTGCTTGGCTCGGAACCACTATTGTCTGTAAAAGTTATAACTATCCCGCTGACACTGTACATATGGCTTGTGCCCAGGCTCACTTGTGCCCAGAGAGAGAGTAAAGCCATGTTGAAACTGTCTACTATTCCTCAAGTATTTTTCCAGCTACCCAGCACTCACCCACTGACTCCCCTCAGACCTCAGTTAGAACCTGACAATTAGCATCACAAACAGGATCCTGAGCTGTGCTGCTTGGATGGGATCCGGTAGAAACCTGAGCAGTGGTAGATGGATCCTCTGCAAGTGTGGAGAAGCTGCTGAAGCAGCTGGAAGTGCAGAGCACCAAGAAGGAGCTAGCTTTTGCCAGCAGAGTTGGACGGGCATTTTTCACTGTGCTATGAGAAGTACACACCCAGTTTCTGAGGGATGTAGTGCAGGTAAGGGCTTTCCAGGTGCAGGCAGGGCACCTGGAGGCCTGGCTGCACAGCTCAGAAAAACAGTTAGAAGCTGCTATGAATGGGGACCTTTAGGCACAGGTTGGGTGCCTGGAGGCCTGGCTACAGACCTTGGAATCGCTGCTATGGTGGCTCGGTCCCACAGATGGGATCAAGGGTTCTATGCTGTAAAGAAGGGAAAGATTTCCCACCCACAGGGGGCCCCCCTTGGGAGAAAAGGGGTTCCCAATGAGTGACATGTTCGCAGATGTGGATAGATTTGATTTTCGCCAGGGTTGACTGAGAGGAAATTGGTAAGCAGCCCAATGAACTACTCTTAACTTTGTTGAAACAGTTGTCTCCAGAGCAGCAATTCCAGAAAATGCCCAAGGGGAAGAAGGACATTGCTGAGTGACCCAGTCCCACCTGGGTGCTCCAGCCCAAAGACTATGTGCTACAGCCAGGTGGGGGTGTAAAGCTTTTTCTGTTTGATTAGAAAACTGGCCTAGGTGCCCACCTTGTGGAGACACCGGATGACTGGAGACCACATGTAGATTTGTCAATTGAAGTCCCTGCACCTGGATAATTTCTGGGCATGGCTGCATAGACAGTTATGAAGACCAGTTAGTGAAAGTTAAACCTGTATCTTTGTCCCTTGGCATCGGCCGCTTGGCTCCTTGCTTATGTACTGTGTATATCTCTCCCATACCTGAATACATTTTGAGGGTGGATGTTTTACACAGCTTGGCAGCTATGCCATCTGTCATGGACTTGATGGACCACTTCACGACAGAATTGGGACAGTACCACTATGTGGTGGATTTGACCAATGCATTCTCAATTAACATTGCCCTAGAGAGCCAAGAAAAGTTTGCCTTCATGGGAAGGTGACCATGGACTTTCACAGTGTTGCTGCAGGGCTATATGCATGGCCCCACCATATGCCATGGTCTTGTTGATAATATTATGTTAACCTCTAATTCTCTTGCAGATTTAGAAGCAGCAGCACTCCTCTTGCCTGAGATTGGGATAGTGTGGCTGAGACCGCCTTCCTGGCAGCCAAGCAGGCTATTCAGTAGGCACAAGCTTTGTGGGTATTAGACCAGGGGCACCTGTTTGAGCTGGGTGTGCATGTGGCCACAAATGGTTTCAGTGGGGCCTGTGGTAGCATACGGAGCACTTGAGAATGCCAGTAGGCTTTTGGTCCCAACTATGGAAGGGAGGTGAGCTCCAGTATTCCTTGATAGAGAAACAGCTAACAGCTGTATATGCCACCCTTCAGGCTTGTGAGAGTGTGACAGGATGGACTACAGCCATGGTACAGATGACTTACCTGATAGTGGGATGGGTACATTCATGGGTAATGACACGCCTGACTAGGACAGCACAGACATTCATTTTAGCAAAGTAGGATGCCTACTGAGAACAGCGGAGTACATTAAGAATGAGTCTTTTAGAAGGAAAGTTGCAAGAGGTCTTGGGACCTGTAGCCCTAATTCAAGATAAAGCCATGGGGCCTAAGGCACCCCTAGACCTTGAGCCATCACCATTTAGGGAAGTGCGTCCCCTCATTCCCAATGAGGTGTGGCACACAGATGGGTTTAGTCAAGGTGCTACTGCTGCTTGGACTGCTCTTGCTGTCCAACCTAATACTGACACCATATGGTTTGAAACCAGGTGTGGACAAAGTAGCCAGTGGGCTGAACCCAGAGCAGTGTGCATGGCGATCACCAAGGAGGCGATACCTATAGTAATCTGCACCAATAGCTGGGCAATTTATTGAGGTTTAATCTTGTGGTTAACTACCTGGAAGTTACAGAAGTGGCTAGTCACCAGCCCATGTGGGGCCAAGTCATGTGGCAAGACCTATAAGAGGGGGGATGACCTTCTCTGACCAGGTATGGGGATGAATGGTAACCTGCTGTTGCCTGCCCCCATGCCTCTAAAGGTAGAGAAATAAAAACCGGCTTAATGTATAAAGCAACATTGGGGTAACATCACCATGGGGTGGTTGTCTGCCATAACTTGGAGTTGTTGCTCCCTGTACTACTGCTGTGGCCTCTGGGTCCAGGGTTCTGCCCTGTGGGCCTGTCTCTCCACTAGAAGAACTCCCTCAGCCAAGGGGATGGAATGTAAAGCCTATGTATCTGGCCTGTGTGCCCAGAGCTAATGTGTCAAGCCTGTGTATCTGGAGTCTGTGCCCAGAGCTTATGGGTCAAGCCTGTGTATCTGGCCTGTGTGCCCAGAGCTTATGTGTCAAGGCTGTGTATTGGGCCTGTGTTCCCAGAGCTTATGTGTCAGGCTTATGTATCAAGCCTATGTGTGTCAGGCCTGTGTGCCCAAAGCATATGTGCAAGGCTTATGTGTCAAGCCTGTGTGCACAAAACCTATGTATAAGGCCTATATGTCAGACCCATGTGTCTAAGGCCTATGTCTCTCTTGGCCTAGGGGGTGGAGTATAAGGAAAATGGATGTCCTGTGGTCAAGAATAGGCCAAGGCAGACATCCAGTATAGCATGACTCAGTGGGTTTGAAGTGCAGGCACACAACTCCGCACATTATGTAACCATGCCACATGAGCTTGTGCTTGGCTCAGAGCCACTGTTGTCTGTAAAAGGTACAACTACCCTGCTGATGCTGTACATACGGCTTGCACCCAGGCTCACTCATGCCCAGAGAGAGAGTAAAGCCACGTTGAAACTGTCTATGATTCCTTGAGTGTTTTTCCAGCTACCTGCCACTCACCCACTAACTGCCCTTGGTGCTCAGTTAGAACCTGATAAGAAGCAACATAGGGATTATGAATAAAGAATATTAAAGTTTTCTTCTGTGCTAGGGAGTTCTTGAATTTTTCACAGCTGTTTAATCTCCCACTGGCATCAATTATACATGTTGTAAATAATAAATATAAGCTTTGGACATCCATATTCCTTTTCCTGCCCTGTTGGATATCATTGTTACATGGCAGTAGATTGGAGATGGAGCAGGATGGAAAGTCATCCATATGATAGTCATATGTAAAACTAACGTTGCATTTACTCTGTACCTGAAACAGTTCTAAATGATTTCTGTCAATTATGACATTTAATTTTCTCAACAACCCTGACTGATTATTGTTATTGCCATTTTACAGAAGAGAAACCTGAGGCACAGGAGACCTAATTAATTTTCCTAAGGTCACAGAGCTAGTCAAGGGCAGTACAGGATTTCATCCTAGACAAGTTTTTATCATTGTGCTACAAAGCAAGAGCTGTCCTTTGAAGTTGTTTATGTATTTTTCCCCACATAACTTTTATCTGAAACTTTGAACTATGATTTCAAGCTAAACCTATTTAGGTTATGGCAAAAATACACGTGCTGGTCTGAAACTGAGCTCAGTTGAACATTATAGGAACAACTGGCTGAAAGGAAGGCTGTACATTTGGGACAGGATATGAGTCACTGATGGTTATCGGTATCCAAATTACTTGGGTTTCAAAATTTTTCTAAGTAGATTTAATTTGGTTTCTACATTTTTATGCTTTTCTTCTTAAACTATCCTTTACATTTTTAAAATTTACATTATCCCCCAAAAGCTTTAGTAAAACTTAACTTATAAAACTCTATTTATAATATTTAAAGCTAATTTAGTCTAATTTCATGATCCAAACAGTAAAAAATGGCTCATGCAAAGTACTTTTTGGATGTCTCACATTCTTTCAAAATGTATCTTTCATATAACTTTGCTTTTCTCTTCACAGCCAGGTTGTATATTACATCAAATTGTTGTTTTAATTACCAGGTTTTTACTAGTTGAAAATGGACTGTTATTCAAAAACCATAGTATATTACATGTAAGGTTGATATTTTGGGGAGACTAGGAAATGATAATAAAAACAAAGTAAATTTAGTATTCAGATTTGGAATAAGGTGCACATGCAAATATATTTACACATTTTGGAAATAATTTAGAATAATCTTATGGAGAATTACCCCAGACTATTTGAAATATGATTAAATGTGGCATAGGTCCACAGTTATCTGAACAGTTATTGTGCAGGATCATTAACAGTTGGTGACTTGATTTTAAACTGTTAATTTGAAAATGACCTTCAAGCTAGGTATGATTGATATGGGTGACATTAATCCATTAATGTTTGCAGTGTGACATTTATCCAAGTTACTGTAATCAAAAGACAGCCAACTATTAGAAAGTAAAAGGGAGTGTTTTTGTAAGTACACGGAAATGTCTTTCTCTGTGTAGAAATTTCTTGTTGAAGTATTTTGACTAGAACCAATTCAATAAATACAAGTTGTCTGATATTACAAAGATTGATTTTAAATAAACATGTTGACACCTCTATGCAAATAAACTAGAAAATCTAGAAGAAATGGATAAATTCCTCAACACATACGCTGTCCCAAGACTAAACCAGGAAAAAGTTGAATCTCTGAATAGACCAATAACAGGCTCTGAAATTGAGGCAATAATTAATAGCTTACCAACCAAAAAAAGTCCAGGACCAGATGGATTCACAGCCGAATTCTACCAGAGGTACAAGGAGGAGCTGGTACCATTCCTTCTGAAACTATTCCAATCAATAGAAAAAGAGGGAATCCTCCCTAACTCATTTTATGAGGCCAGCATCATCCTGATACCAAAGCCTGGCAGAGACACAACAAAAAAAGAGAATTTTAGACCAATATCCCTGATGAACATCGATGCAAAAATCCTCAATAAAATACTGGCAAACTGAATCCAGCAGCACATCAAAAAGCTTATCCATCATGATCAAGTGGGCTTCATCCCTGGGATGCAAGACTGGTTCAACATATGCAAATCAATAAACGTAATCTAGCATATAAACAGAACCAACGACAAAAACCACATGATTATCTCAATAGATGCAGAAAAAGCCTTGGACAAAATTCAACAACCCTTCATGCTAAAAACTCTCAATAAATTAGGTGTTGATGGGATGTATCTCAAAACACTAAGAACTATCTATGACAAACCCACAGCCAATATCATACTGAATGGGCAAAAACTGGAAGCATTCCCTTTGAAAACTGGCATAAGACAGGGTTGCCCTCTTTCACCACTCGTATTCAACATAGTGTTAGAAGTTCTGGCCAGGGCAATCAGGCAGGAGAAGGAAATAAAGGGTATTCAATTAGGAAAAGAGGAAGTCAAATTGTCCCTGTTTGCAGATGACATGATTGTATATCTAGAAAACCCCATTGTCTCAGCCCAAAATCTCCTTAAACTGATAAGCAACTTCGGCAAAGTCTCAGGATACAAGATCAATGTGCAAAAATCAAAAGCATTCTTATACACCAATAACAGACAAACAGGGAGCCAAATCAAGAGTGAACTCCCATTCACAATTGCTTCAAAGAGAATAAAATACTTAGGAATCCAACTTACAAGGGATGTGAAGGACCTCTTCAAGGAGAACTACAAACCACTGCTCAATGAAATAAAACAGGATACAAATAAATGGAAGAACATTCCATGCTCATGGGTAGGAAGAATCAATATCATGAAAATAGCCATACTGCCCAAGGTAATTTATAGATTCAATGCCATCCCCATCAAGCTACCAATGACTTTCTTCACAGAATTGGAAAAAACTACTTTAAAGTTCATATGGAACCAAAAAAGAGCCTGCATTGCCAAGTCAATCCTAAGCCAAAAGAACAAAGCTGGAGGCATCACACTACCTGACTTCAAACTATACTACAAGGCTACAGTAACCAAAACAGCATGGTACTGCTACCAAAACAGAGATACAGACCAATGGAACAGAACAGAGCCCTCAGAAATAATGCCGCATATCTATAACTATCTGATCTTTGACAAACCTGACAAAAACAAGAAATGGGGAAAGGATTCCCTATTTAATAAATAGTGTTGGAAAAACTGGCTAGCCATATGTAGAAAGCTGAAACTGGATCCCTTCCTTATACCTTATACAAAAATTAATTCAAGATGGATTAAAGACTTAAATGTTAGACCTAAAACCATAAAAACCCTAGAAGAAAACCTAGGCAATACCATTCAGGACATAGGCATGGGCAAGGACTTCATGTCTAAAACACCAAAAGCAATGGCAACAAAAGCCAAAATTGACAAATGGGATCTAATTAAACTAAAGAGCTTCTGTACAGCAAAAGAAACTACCATCAGAGTGAACAGGCAACCTATAGAACGGGAGAAAATTATTGCAATCTACTCATCTGACAAAGGGCTAATATCCAGAATCTACAATGAACTCCAACAAATTTGCAAGAAAAAAACAAAAAACCCCATCAAAAAGTGGGTGAAGGATATGAACAGACACTTCTCAAAAGAAGACATTTATGCAGCCAAAAGACACATGAAAAAATGCTCATCACCACTGGCCATCAGAGAAATGCAAATCAAAACCACAATGATAATCCATCTCACACCAGTTGGAATGGCCATCATTAAAAAGTCAGGAAACAGCAGGTGCTGGAGAGGATGTGGAGAAATAGGAACACTTTTACACTGTTGGTGGGACTGTAAACTAGTTCAACCATTGTGGAAGTCAGTGTGGCGATTCCTCAGGGATCTAGAACTAGAAATACCATTTGACCCAGCCATCCCATTACTGGGTATATACCCAAAGGATTATAAATCATGCTGCTATAAAGACACATGCACACGTATGTTTATTGTGGCACTATTCACAATAGCAAAGACTTGGAACCAACCCAAATGTCCAACAATGATAGACTGGATTAAGAAAATGTGGCACATATACACCATGGAATACTATGCAGCCATAAAAAATGATGAGTTCATGTCCTTTGTAGGGACATGGATGAAGCTGGAAACCATCATTCTCAGCAAACTATTGCAAGGACAAAAAACCAAACACCATATGTTCTCACTCATAGGGGGGAATTGAACAATGAGAACACATGGACACAGGAAGGGGAACATCACACACTGGGGCCTGTTGTGGGGTGGGGGGAGGGGGGAGGGATAGCATTAGGAGCTATACCTAATGCTAAATGACGAGTTACTGGGTGCAGCACACCAACATGGCACATGCATACATATGTAACAAACCTGCACGTTGTGCACATGTACCCTAAAACTTAAAGTATAGTAAAAAAAAAATCATGAATAAATAAATAAACATGTTGGCTAGCTCCCCCAATTTGCACTCTCTTGTATTCCTAATGAAATATTCATGAAATTATTAAAAAGATATTTTCAAACTCTAATTCTACTAAAAATTAGCAATGATACTTGACAATCTTTCAGTCACTAGGAACAATTTAGTGATTTTTACAATGCAAGCACAGGTAGCACTCTATAATTGAACATCATTATAGAGAAATGTTTAAACATATGGTTATAAAATAAAATTTAAATAATTTGTAAAGGAAAGTAAATTAACATATTTTGGTTATGAAAACAAGAAGTGCAAAATTCCTAAATATGTATTCTAGAGAGTGAGTAAAAGCAAGAGAAATTTCATCCTATACAAAAGGGCATAGTAGTTCTGAAATTTATTAAGAATATTTTTAGTAAAATCTAATAAGATAACTTTATGCACAATCTTTTTAGAATTAAATAAAAGTTGTATACTTTCTCAATAAAGCAAATAAAAATTTAGATTATGCACTTGAGCCAGAAAATAGGGAATCTTTAAGGATTCATTAGAAAAAACGTAAAACAATAGATCTAAGGTAAAATTAAACTTATTGCTTATGGTAATTGAAAATGAAGGAAGCTTTCCAATTAAAAAAACTTTTTAAAATAATTAAAGATGATCAAATTTTATGCTATTTACAACATGCACAAATAAAATACAAGTGACACAGAAATGTAAAAATAAAAATGTACCAACAAATATCAGAATATGTCAAGAAAATGTAACAAAATAAAAGGGGAAGTGGTATTAAAGTACTGTCAGAGAATAATATAAAGAAACAATAGTATTGATTATTGGAAAATTACACACGTATACATATATGTCTTTGTGTGCATGTTGAATTAATAAAGCTTGTTTTCAAAATTGATTTAAGAAATTAAAGTCAAAACTAATACAATACGAAGTAAAAAATTATAATATATATTTTCTGATCAAAGGACAATAACACCAGGAATTCACAAGTGTGGATATGAAAACCAAACACTTAAAGTTGTATAGAAATTAAAAAGCAAAGTCAAGAAAAGTAATTAGTATTGTATTAAGTAAAAAGTAAAAATTATTTAGAAATTAATGACAAAAGAACAATAAATATCACAGTTAATTGGTTGCATTTTCTAAAAACAAGAAAAAAATCACAAAGAAGAACACACACAAACACACATGCATGTTTACTTAATTTACATATGTGCATATTTACTTATTGGCTAGACCTATGAAGAAAGGTAAACTCATGGAATGTAATTGGCTTACATGAGTCAAAAACAAAAGAAAACCTCTAAAACCCTCAAAGAAAATAGACAAAAATAATGAACTCACAATTCATTACAATTTTTAAATTTTAGATAATATTTATGAAATATTCTTCATACTCCGTTGTGTTTGAAGAAATGTGAAGTTAAAGTAAGAATATCACATCATTTTCTGCATATTTAAATGTTATAAAAATTATTTTTAAGACAGGTCTTGCTCTGTCGCTTAGGCTGGACTGCAGTGATGAAATCTTGGCTCATCGTAGCAGCTTGAACACCTGGACTCAAGGGATCCTCCCACCTCAGCCCCGCTCCCCTGCTGATTCCAGATTAGCTGGGTTTACAGGTGCATGCCACTGTGCCAGAGTAATGTAATTTTTTTTCCTTTATAGAGATGGGGTCTCACTATGTTTCTCAGGCTTGTCTCAAAATTCTGGCCTCAAGCAATCCTCCCACCTTGGCCTCCCAAAGTGCTGAGATTGCAGGCATGAGTCACCATGCTTGCCCTAAAAACAACGTATTCTATATATGCATTATAATGCTAAGAGTGGAACTTCACATTCAGGAAAATAGTTTGGCTATATTTATTAAGCTTTAAAATATGTACATGAGGATATATATTATATATCATAAGTGCAATATTATGATAGAGTGATCAATTCTCAAAAAAGGGAGAAACAGAGGTAAAGACTATGTAAATATGTTTCTTTCATATGAGCTATAATTATGAAATATTAAAACTATGCTTAAAGATAAGGCAAATGAATAAATACATCATGCCACATCTAAATGATAGAATCTTATGCAGTCATCAAAATGGTAATTTTGGAGAGTAAGTGGGGCTAATGTAGTTAGAAACTTAGTATGTACAATATAAATGCCATTTGCCCACATTTTTAACAAATATATGAGCATAGAAATAAACAGTAGAAAAAGACATAACAGAATATTGGTGGTCATTTTAATTTAATGTGTGATTTTATGTCCTATGTATCTTTTATAACTCTATAAATATTATATATATTTTCATAATTTCATGTGCATAATTTTATGTTCGATAAACATAAAACATAGGGTGAATGTCACATTTCAATGTAATCTATTGTGAATGTAATGTCAAGTTGTTCCTATATCTCTGTCCATCAGTTTGATAAAGAATATTTTGTGCATAAATATGAATATTTCTCTCCACAGGGTACTTTATGTTGCCTTTGGAAATATATGCTCTTTCTTGATACTGTTTCCTGCTTGTTTTTATATAATCTGCTTTGTCAGAGTGCTACTACTTCTAAATGCTGAGAAAAACAGTAAAACAATATCTTAATTTTCCTAATATATAGGAATAGGGGGTCAAAATAAACAGCTGTGGCTTGTCTTACACCTAAAATTTACAAATTAATTTGACATGTGGAAACTAAAAGCTAAAAAACTTGCCACCCAATTTTTAAAAGTCTACTTACAGAATAATTTTCCCCAAACTATTTATATTATAAAATGAAAAATCAAACAAATTAAAGGGAATATATAACTCTTTCCTGAATGTGAGGAGCATATTAGTGCATAGTTTAATTACATTTAATATACAGTTTCTATCATTTCCCCAGCGTACAGTAGGTAAAGGATATTTTTTACTCTGCTGCTTTGAAAAACTACTGTTGATTTATTCTGCACATAACAAAGCAAAAGGACAAGAGTACTTGAAGGACTTCCTAATTCTCTCTGTTGAGGTATGGCTGGGCAAGGTGATGTCACATGCCCATAAACAATCATAATCAACAATGTTTACAAAATAAATTAAGAAAAGAAAGGCTGCCACAATTTTTATTATAACTGATATGCCTTACCTTATTCTTTTTGAGAAACTAATGGGCTTATTTACTCCGTGGAACAACATAATCGAAATTTTCAGAGAAGAATAAATCTCATGACATGAACTGTACTCTTTAGCATATGGTTCAAAAGACTGAAGGTGAGGATTTTGCTTTTTTAATTTTAAGTTATTAGGCCGAAAGTGAGAGGAGATACACAGGGGCAGGGTGGGGATGGTGATCATTTTTAAAATAAGAGTTTTAATGTCATTGTTTCGTGCTAGTTTTAGGCTTTGCTCTATTTTAGAAACTAGAAATCAGGGTTAATGAGAGGGTTATACTGTGTGACAAATGGAGGGATTGCAGGTGTTAAAGTTTATTGCAGAATTATTGCAATGTCCTATATAAAATAGAGCTCTCAGTTTTACTTAAAAGATCAAGCTCATAATCACCCACGTTTGACATCTGATTGTTCCTGGTCTCCTGCCGTGTGAAATTTGTTGAGATAACAGACTGCCATTCTGAGATTTTAGGAGCTTTAATCTTCTTATCTACAAATACAAAGGTTATATGCTTCACAGTTATTACCATATATAAAATAGGGACAAGATGCAAATTAATTTTCTTTCTTCTATCTCTCCTTCATTCCTCCTTTCTTCTATTCCTGTACATCATTTTGGTGGCCAGTCAAGTGACTACTAGACCTGAGATATATAGATAATAAAGTAAAGCCCACCTGGAAGAGATTTATAATAGAATGAAAAGTCCCTACTGTGTATTTAAGCTGTACTAAAATGCATACATATATGTGGATGGCAACCCTGAGGAATCATCCCCTTATGCATTAGTGGCATTCTCCAACCTTTGGAACTGAGTCAAGCATGGTTTTCAGAGGATCTAAGAACTCCTAACAGTGTTTTAGATATGGTTGACTGGTTCACAGGCTTACAAAATAATTTGTAAACAATTAGAACTTTGTGAAACTTGCACTTTGAAACATTCTTTTAGAAAAATATAGTCTCACACAAAGATAGGGAGTTTAGATTTCTGAAAATAAAGGGGGAAAATAAACTGGTTTCTGCTCATTGTTGTTGTCACCAGACCTTTGGAAGTTTGAATCTTAATTCAGAAGATGAAACAAAGTTTCCAGGTCAGGATTATTGAACCTTACCAGGTTCAATACCAGTACCAACAACAAGAATTTGTAATTATTATAAAGCCTTTGAGAGAAGTACTAGAGATTAAATATTAAAAAAAACAGTGGTAGAAAACTTTTAAGTATCTGATGGCCAAGTGCTTTATATCTGCATGCTTAGATTTGGACTCCAAGGCTCAGATGAGTGTATGTTTGTGTGTGTGTGTGTGTGTGTGTGTGTGTGTACACAGTCATGAATCACTTAATGGGGATACTTCTGAGAAATGCATTGTTCAGCAATTTTGTCACTGTGCAAATATCATAGGGTGTACTTACACAAACCTACATGGGATAGCCTGCTACACACCTAGGCTATATGGATTGCACCTATGCTACAAACCTGTACAGCATGTTACTACACTTAATACTGTAGGCCATTGTGTATCTAAACATACAAAAGGTACACTAAAAATACAGTAGAATATATAAAAAATGATATACCTGTATAGGCACTTACCATGAGTAGAACTTCCAGGACTGAAAGTTGCTCTGGGTGACACAGTGAGTGAGTGGTGAGTGAATGTGAAGGCCTAGGACATTACTGTCCACTATTATAAACTGTACAATTAGGCTGCGCTAAATTTATAAAAAATATTTTTCTTGCTGGGCGCAGTGGCTCAAGCCTGTAATCCCAGCACTTTGGGATGCCAAGGTGGGTGGATTTCCTGAGGTCAGGACTTCAAGACCAGCCTGGCCAACATGATGAAACCCCCTCTTTACTAAAAATATGAAAATTTGCTGGATGTGGTGGCGGGCACCTGTAATCCAAGCTACTCGGGAGGCTGAGGCAGGAGAATCACTTGAACCCGGGAGGCGGAGGTTGCAGTGAGCTGAGATCACGCTATTGCACTACAGCTTGGGCAACAGAGTGAGGCTCCATCTCAGAAACAAAAACAAAAAATTATTTTTCTTTCTTCAATAATAAATTAACCGTAGCTTACTATAACTTACTATGTAATTATTTTACTTTGTAATCTTTTAATTTTTTTAACTTTTTGACTTTTTTTGTAAAAACATTTAGCTTAAAATACACATTGCACAGCTGTACAACAATATTTGTTCTTTATTTCTTATTCCATAATTTTTTTTCTATTTAAGACATTTTATTTATTATTTTTACTTATTACACTTCTTTGTTAAACTCAAAGACACAAACATACACATTAACCTAGGCCTACGCAGGTTTGGGATCATGAATATTACTGTCTTCCATCTCCACATCTTGTCCCAAAGGAACAAAGGACAATAACAGGCATGGAGTTGTAATCTCCTCTGGTAGCAGTTCTTTCTTCTGGCATACCTCATGAAGGTCCTGCCTGAGTCTCCTCTTGAGGAGGTGTCATTGTTTTCAGAAATGTGTCAACAGGGATTTGTTTGGCTTGTACTTTTATTATTTTTTCCACTATAGATTTATTGTAAGCAAATAATACAGCATTAACATTTTACTCTACTAATAAACCTTTCAGTGTTGGGGTCCATGTTTTCAAACTGTTTAAGGAGCGCGTTGATGTCTGCAACAGCTTCTGCTAAGCCATTCACTGTGAATTTTCTTAGGGGTTCTTTTCCTTCTCTTACAATTCCTTTTCTCTCATCTCTTCTTCAGCTGTGTATTCCTGTTCCAGTTCCAACTACCCACTTGTCAATTCCTAAGGAACAACCTCTAGGAGGTCCTCAATGTCATTCTCATCCACACCCCGGTTAAAGTTGCTTGCCTCTCAACCACAGTTGTGTTGATTTTTGCAACCTCCTAATCTTTGACAAACCTTTGAATTCACAGGGGAGCCTCTTAAGTATCCTTTTACGGATGCCACTCATTCACTCCTTGGTGACATCACCCCAAGTCCAAACAAGGTTCTTAATGCAATCATAGATGTTGTAATCCTTTTAAAATTGTGTCAGTTTATTTTCATCATCTCCCTCAGCTGCAGTAATAAACTGGGCAAAGTTTCTCCTCAGGTCGTAGCTCATGAATGCTGCTATAACTCCTTTACTATTGTTTGGATTAAAGAGGTGGTGTTAGGGACTGGGCTGGGTGTGGTGGCTCATGCCTGTAATCCCAGCCGAGAGGTGTGGATCACCTGATGTCAGGAGTTTGAGACCAGGCTGGGCAACATGGTGAAACCCCATCTCTACTAAAAATACAAAAAAATTAGTCTGGCTTGGTGGCGGGACCCTGTGATCCCAGCTACGTGGGAGGCAGAGGCTGAAGAGTCGCTTGAACCAGGGAAGTGAAGGTTGCAGTGAGCCAAGATCATGCCATTGCACTCCAGCCTGGGTGAGAAGAGCAAAACTCTGTCTCAAAACAAAGCAAAACAAACAAACAAAAAACCCACCACCAACAACAAAAAACAAAGAAGTGGTATTAGGAAGGAGAAACAACACATAGATTTTGAGGTGAAGATCACCAGAATAGGGAGTTTCATCCATATCGAAGATTCACTCTGGCAAGTAATTTTTTTCCACAATCAGCTTATCTGGAGTTTCCAAAATTCATCTGCTGCCCTCTCACATCAGCTCTCGCAGACTCACCACTCATTTTTACTTTGTATAATGGATACGATTCTTGAATCATTTAACCACCCAGAGCTAGTAGGAAATTTATCACTGTAGTTGGGTCCAGTTTTTCCTTTCAACATTGCAAACAAACATTTTTCTTTGGCTCTGATTATCATGGTACTAAGAGAGATATGCTTCTTTATCTGGCCTTCAATCCAGATAATTAGAAGTTTTCATTGGAAGTTTATCCATATCTGATAGGCCCTGCTTGAATTTTTGTTAGTCACATTCTCTTCAATGAAGCATGTCCTTTGACAGCTTCAGTCACTTTTTGTTCCTCAAGGTGGTAGCTATAGTGGAATGACACATGTTCGGAATGACACATTAGCCATCACTGATTTTCTACCTTTGTAATTTTTAATCACTTCCAATTTTGTTTTCAGGTTCAGCACTTAATGCAACCTCTTACTGGCAACATTGGCAATGGATTTTGTATGCTTATGGGCCATGATGAACAAAATAACACAAGATTATCAAGCACAGGAGAAAATGGTGCACTCAGGAGACAAGTTAGACATGAGATGCATGAGTCTGCTGCCCGTGTAATACAGTATAATATTTTACAGTTAATATTTTTTAAATCAGTAGAAGGAATACATTCTAAAGTAATGAGAAAAAGTATAGCATAATATACAAACCAGTAACATAGTCATTTACTATCATTATCAAGTATTATGTACTGTATATGATTGTACACGCTATACTTTTATATGATTGTCAGCACAGTATGATTGTTTACACGGGCATCAACACAAACATGAGAATAATGTTTTGAGCTATGATGTTACAATGGCTATAATGTCACTAGGCAATAGGAATTGTTAGCTCCATTATAATCTCATGGGACTACCATCACATATTGGATCCATCTTTGACTGAAATGTCATTACATGGTACATGACTATATATATTTACAAAGCTAATCATTCAAGAGGTAGCAAAAAAAAAAATGAGAATATGCTGTTATTCCTTCCCTTCATCAATCCTTTTCTTACCAGTGGTCTTATATTTTTCTAATATCAATTTGTTTGTAAGTCAGGAAAGAGAGAGAGGGTAAAAAATGGAAAATAAGAAATAACAGAGGTAAATTCTCTGTGATCTTGTAATCAGAATGACAATGATGTTTAAGTCTAGGGGTAAAGAGCAGTGTACAAGAAATCCCTTCATCCCCTCAACATGGCCATATTGCCAAACTGAAGCTGTTCAATAATTTTGAAGTGAAAACTTTTATCTATTGCCAGGGGAAATGACAAAAAAGGAAAATGATGAAAAATGTGTTGATGTGTGTTTTTTGCTTTGATTTGTTTTTGGTACTCTCTCTTTATGAGTAAGGATATTCTAGGAAAGGAGATATATTTCATATATATCTTAAATTCAGTTTAATACAGAAGTTTAAATATTTGAAAATCAGTGACCTAGGGCAGAAAAATAATTCTCAATTTTCTATGACCATTGTCAACCAAATTTTTCATTGCAAAGAGTAGATGTAAATTTTTCTGATATATATATTTCTGATATATATATATTTAAAAATATCAGAAAAATGTATATCTTTATACAATTTATATGTATATTTTATAATAGTTATAAAATAATAGTTTTATATTGTTTTATATAAAACTATTATATAAAAATAATATAAAAATATTTTATAATTATAAAAATATATAAATATATATAGTTTCATTAAAAATGAAATGAACAATATGAATTTTCAAATATCTATGACAATCTCTAAAGTAAGCAATTCTCTGGCTTTTCCAGAAAATTTATTCTTCTGTAAGTTTTCCGGAGACTATAGATACTACTCTGAGAATTTTGGGTTAGTACTCAAAAAATTATATATGTAAATATATTTAAATATGATATGTATTTAATTATCTGATGAAAAAATTCATTCCCAATTAATATCAATGTTTCCACTTCAATTTAGTTATCAATTACTTAGTAAAATACTTGAATATGGCTGGGCACGGTGGCTCATGCCTGTAATCCCAGCACTTTGGGGGGCCAAGGAGGGCGGATCACAAGGTCAGGAGATCGAGACCATCCTGTCTAACAAGGTGAAACCCCATCTCTACTAAAGATACAAAAAATTAGCTGGGTGTGGTGGCGGGCGCCTGTAGTCCCAGCTACTTGGGAGGCTGAGGCAGGAAAATGGCATGAACCCGGGAGGTGGAGCTCGCAGTGAGCCGAGATCGCGCCACTGCACTCCAGCCTGGGTGACAGAGCGAGACTCCTTCTCAAAAAAAAAAAATAATAAATAAAAATAATAAATAAATACAATTTAAAAAACTTAAATATATTGACAAACTTTCAAATTAAATTGTTTAATTATATTACTTGGAAAATTTTAATTTTCTCTGGTAGAGAGTTGGGAATCAAGAGAAGATTCGTGTTTACAGAATTTCTTTTATGTAAAATCCAAGTATGGAGCACATATTCAATTGAATGGTTTTATGTGTCCGTAGAATATTTAATAATATAAGGTTCTGTGGGAGAAGCGTCATCTCTTCTACTAGATGGAAACTCTAGTGTAATATGCATGGAGAGAACAATATTTTTCAAAGTAAAGATAGCTACAATAATGGAGGATTAAATGAATACATGATAGATAAATTGAAAGATAAATATAAAGATTTATACATATGTATGGGTCATAACTATTCATAAAGTACTACATATCTTATAATGCTAAATTACTGTTGCAAAGACCCTTAGATCTAGTCAGTGAAACAGAACAAGTCAGGCAAAGCAGATTAATTACTTACAGATAGATAGGCAGCAAAAATAAACAGAATCAGATGGAATGTGACAAGCCAGCCTCCAAGGCTCAGGAAAGTTGCCCTGGGTGGATGGAGTTTCATCACTGTGCCCCGTGTCACACCTCAGCTGAGGAACCCTGAAGGCATTCTTCCCTAGGTTTTATAATCTGGTTGTCACTTATGCTGTTGAGTTCAAGCATTGCAGAACTTCTTCTTCTAGGAGAAAACAGGATATAGCCTGGGCTGTTCTGGATGGTTCTTCCTTACCTCAGGACATTGCATTCTTGGTACCTTGTACAGTTATTCTGAGAACTACAAATGGGAAAAGGGAGGGCTGGATCAGCCAAGACTACCTGGGACCTGTCCTTCTACAGTCCATCACCCAATCCAACTATCTCCCCCTTAGCAGAACTATACTATTTCATATGGCCACTGAGGTTTGTCTCCCCAGATTTCGAGGCAGAGGTTTGTCTCCTCACAGCAATGTCATACCTTGCCTGACATATCTCAGTGTACCATCCTTGATCCATAGCTAAATTCATTTCGTGAGACCCGGGAGGACGACTGCCATAAGCAGGATGACCAGGCTTGCCTGGAGCAGTGACCTAGCTTAGGATCCCAGTGGTCTAGGTATAAAATTGCTAAAGAGCTCAAAGAAGGATCCTTTAAGTCCACTAGGTGGAACAAATGGGCCTGCTTCTGGATCTCTTCCACTTGTTTCTCTGTAATACTTGAGATGTTTATCTAGGTACATCAGGTGTTGTTGGCAATAACACAAATGCCAGCCCATTCTGCTAGATAATTGAGGGCTCTTGGTTACCAATGACCATCTTGGCTAGTGAGTTCAGTAAATCTTGTTGGTACTGAATAGCTAGATGTAGCATAAGCTATCATCATCATAGTCAAGGTATAATTTGCATCCCATTTTTTTCCAGGGCATGCACACCTATGCCAGGTATGAGGACACTGACAGCAGAATAGAATCCGCTGTCAGTTTGTCTTGCTGACACGGTGTTTTGGGCAACCCCCTGGTGTATTATAAACCTGGAATCCTTTCAGTTTAGAGTGCTGTTTTTCACAAATAACTGAGCACTCACAATTCCCAAAGACCATGCCCCATCTGAGAGTGAGAGGTACTCCATAGCTCAGTATGCCCTACAATAGAACGACATATGATCTGGAGGAATACATGTCATTCCAGTCAGAGAGAAGTCGCTATAAGACTTACTAGTTGAATTGTACAAAGCCTGTGTCTGTTTTAGCCATGAGTTAGATGGCAGGGTAAATTTGCAGGTGTATGGACCTTCTCATTTCATCAATGATGTTTAAAGTTTGTCTCGTGATTTTATGTCAAGGTTCTTCATGCGTGGGTTATTAGATACTCTGTTGAGCTGAACCTGCACTGAGCATATTACTCGAGTCAGAACTGTTGATGGCCTTCCAGACTCCTGTTTGATTAGCAATAGGCCATGAACTATTTACACCTGAGAGTAATGCTCTGCATACATGGGTAGCAGATCGAGCAATTCTTCACATTGTCACCTGCTGCTACTGACCTGCTGATCTTCACCAGTATGTTGTCAATCCAGGTACAAATGAGTATTCTGAAGGCATAAGGGTGGAGAAGATTAGTTTCCCAAACCCTGCCAAATTCCCATATTTACTGTGGTCAGGGGTGTTCCTCCTTATTAGTTGGGGTGCCAACTGTCCATGTATTACAACCCAGGCTGTCTGTCCCAGTCCTGAGGCTACTACCTCTATAGGTACCCATTGCCCTTGTTGCTTGACTCAGGCCTTTTAGCCTTGATGTCCAGTCCAGGAAGGGAGGTCACATTCTACAAAAACCTGCCACTTCTGATAACATTGCCCATCCAACTAGAAGGATCAGATGTCCCTGGTGCTACTGGAGGGACTCTAGCATCTTTATACTCCTTAGTCTCACTCCCAACCTCTGAGGGATTTCACAGAAAGGAGGAACAGTCAGCACCATTGCATGTAGTTTGGTCCATAGGGTGGAATGTCTGTACTCAGTCTCAGTCCAAAGATAGCCATCCACTGGCTAGATGGTGACTGTTGTCCAGTGGAGTTCTTCTTTTAGTTTTGTGGAGCCACAAGTAACCAGGTCTAAGTGTCAGTAGGCATGTCTCTGAATCATGAATCCAAGACAGTCACAGCAGGGGCCAAAGTATCCTCCAAGAGTCACTCGGTCACTTCTGATAAAGTAGCCATTTGTTCATGGAATCTGTTAGTCCCTTGGGGTCCCAGCTAGGGACCGTTTCTGTTTGATAATTGAGCTCTGGTGAGCATACCCAGTTTTACTGGTAGGATTTGTAAGCACCCAAATAAGACTGAACAGTTTAGCTTTCAATATCACACATGGCACTTTGGGTGTAAGGTGGTCAGTCTCTGCCAGTGCCCACTAGCAAGCAAGTTGTCATTCAAAAGGGGGATATCTAGCAGCTGCCTCAGGAAATTTATTTGTCCAAAATCTGAGAATCCAGTACAACCCAGTGGAAATTTCCTGTTCCTGGAGACTCCATTCAGCAAGCAGGGAGGTTATGAACACTTGGAAATTCCATCAGCCTAGCAGGCTCTAAAATATTCCAAAGGCAGTGCCTGGGACACTGCTTGCTGAACAGCTTCCAAGGCCTGAAACTGCGAAGGGCCTCATTCAAATTTGGAATCTTGTGGGTCATTTTGACTAAGGAGAGCAAAAGCACACCCTGGTGGGGTATTTGCTGTCTCCAGTACCCAAAGAGGCCTACCAATTGTTGGACATTCTTTTTATTAGTGGATGCCTTTCAGGCCAACAATTTTTTCTTGACTGTATCCCAAGGGACCCATAGGAATTATTCCTATAGTGCTAGACCCTGGGGTTTAATTTGAATTGATAACCCAACCAGCACTAGTCAGGGTGTCAATAACTAAGCCCAGTACATCCTCCACTTATTTTTCAGTGGGCCCTACTATCAAGATGTCATCAATATAATAAATCACTAAAATTTTTGTGAGGATTTGGGCTTGTACCCACTGGTGGCATATTTCAGGGGAATTGAAGTATCCCTGAGGAAACACAGTGAAAGTATACTGTAGGCCATTCCATGTGAAAACAAATTGGTCTTGATCTTCATTCCCCAACGGGATTGAGAATAAGGCACTAGCCAAGTCACTTAGAACATACCAATCTCCTCCACAGGTTGCAAATGTCTCAATGAAGGTGATAATATCTGGCACCTCAGGGGTCAAAGGTGGAACCTTAGCATTCACAATGTGGTAATCCATTGTCAGACTCAATGGGCAGAGACCTTTTTGACCAACCAAACTGGGCTGTTAAATGGTGACAGGGTGGTTTGTAACATTTCTATATGTAGTAAGTTCTGAATTAGCAAAGTAATTCATTTTCTCAATTTAGTATGCAGTATTGCTTTTGTTGAATAATCCACTGGGGCTTGGGTAGTTTAATTGGCAGGCAGAAGTTGATAAGCCCCACTCTTATGACTCTCATTTTTTTTTTTTTTTTTTTTTTGCTGTGAGAGGGCATACCCTCTAAGGCAGTGGTAATATTCTGTGCCACAAACAGTCAAAATGTCAATGCCTATAATTCTTTTAGCAGTGGGAACCACAGTCCCTGTTTAGTGCATGTATTTGGGTCGTAGGGATTCACTGTTCATTACAGCAAGCCATTAAACATCAGATACAACAAAGCCATCTGTCTCATTGGATCTCTTCTTACCAGAAAATTTGATGGTATAAGTAATATACTTACAAAAAAAACTGCAGTTACTAGGGAATATTAAGTTCATAAGATGGAAACACACAAATCCAAGACATTTATTAATTCATTCCACATACGTGTATCACAGGCTACCACCATGCGCTGGGAGTTCAGTTATAAACAAAATAAACAAATGCCCCTACCCTCAAGGGGCATCTGGAGGAGGGAGACTACAAACAGGATAAATTCATAAAATATATTGTTTTAAAAATAGTTTTTAAGAGAAGTTTAAGTCTATGGCAAATTGAACAGATGGTATGAAGAGTTCTCATATATCCCTGTCCCCACATATGCATAGCCTCCTTCCAGTTTGTTGTTGTTGTTGATTCTAGAAGAGTTCTTTATAGTTGAAATTAAATAGTTATCTTACTTCAAAAGAATAGATCCTAAAATATTATGCATATGTGCCAATATATTTCTAAAACCACATTCACAAAATACTTACATACCAGTCAGAATTCTATTGCCTTCTGTTTCCCAAAATGAGTCAATGTCAATAAGTCTTTTTATGTTACCAATTTATTAAAATATTCACAGACTCATAATAGAATACACATTAAGTACAAAAATGTCTAACTCACTGTGTTAGTTTGTAGTTACTACGTTTAGAAGGTTTTTTTTTTTTTTTTTGTCGTGCTAGGTTGCCTCTGCGCATCAATCTAAATTGATGATTTTGTTTTCCTTGGAAAACTTTCTTCCTTTATCCGTGAAACACTACTCTTGTGTGCTTTTTCTCAGTTTAGTCTTACAAATTCTTTTAATTATTTTTCCCCATTTCCTTTCCTACAAACAGTTAAATATAGGTCTGTATTTCTTTCTTTCCCAGGCAACTTGTTCTGATGAATATTTTCCTTCCTTTGCCTGTTTTTTTAAATCTATACATCATCCATACATCCATCTATCCACTATTATTAACATCCATCCATCCATTAGCAAAGATTCATTCAGAAGCTATGTGCCAGGCACTAAGTTAGGTATCAAGGATATTGACAGAAGACAGATGTAGTTCCTTCCTAATTCTAGATAAGTGAAACACATGAACAAAAATGAAGTCTATAAAATATTTATGATAGCCTGTGGCAGAAAATAGTGTATGGAGGGTGGAGGACACTAAGAAGGAAATGATTCTTCCAGGAAGGTAAAGCATAAGATATATAAAGAAAATGTTATGATTCTTAACACAGGGCTTAACGTAGTACACATTTGTTGAATGAATAAATAAGTAAATTTACCAAGTTTGAGGTTCAAAACTGACATTTTCTTATTTAAAATTGGGAAGGAATAATGTTAAGGTAAAAAACATTAGGGTAAGATTGACATCACCAAAAGTATGTACTTACTAAATGAAAAAAAGGTTTTGCTCTAGTTAAAATTCTTGGCATATATTTTATAGAGTGACCTAAATCTTTGTAAAATCTGAAATGTGTTAACTATATAGGAAATAAAAATAATATGCATTGCACAGGGAAACTTTATTCACAGGAAAATTAGAAATTATTTATTACTTAATGGCATCTCTTATAAGGAACTCAGAATAACATAAACTGACAAATTGTGTGGGAAAACGTTATTGGACTAAAAATAAACCTCTAGTTTTTTTTTTACTTTTTGTGAACTAGCCTCACATAAACCAACCTTGAATTTTAAACAGGGTATTAAGCATTTAAGCTTGCCCAAGATCTACTATCCTGTACACAAATGCACAACTATTTTTGTCACTCTTCTATAGAGCTAGCATTCTGGACAAATTTAACAGGAATGTTTTTGAAAAAAAATGGATAAATGTCATTCAAAGTGCAAGAAAAAGCTGAAGAAAATTTTACTAATTCAAAAAAGAGTGTAAACTTGTTACTTTTAACACAAAATTTTAAAATATTTTTAGTGATTAAGAAAATATAAATAGGGGCAAATATGAAGTAGAGTTTTAAAATATCACTCTTTATACTCAATTTCCTTCTTTCAAATGCTTATTTATTATTCTTGATCTGTTATAATAGTCTCTTGACCAGCAGCTACTTAAGCCCAGTGTTTGATTTTCCCCATTAACCCTAAAATATTTATTGATTATCTATCTAACAATGGTTTTCCAGGGCATAAATACTATAAACACAAGTTTAGCAACCAAAACTCTTTCTGATATGCTAGCAATTAACATTTTAACATTTCCATAATATACAGTATATCAGTTAGGGCTAGGTTTTATCAAAGAAGAAAAGAGGCCCAAAATAACAGTGGCTGAAAGAAGACAAATGCATCTGTCTTTCACTTACAATTCTTAAGGCAAGTAATCAGGTGCTGGCATAGCAGCTTTGCTACATAAAGCCCATGGAGACCTGACCCCTTTCCACTTCTATGCTTTGCCATCACTATACATGGACTCCAATTGTCATAGGCCAAAATGAAGCTCAAGTGTTGACAGTTACGTTCCAAGTAAATATTATGGGGGAAAAAGGAAAGAAGAAGAAAAGAAAACATGCTGCCACACAACATTTCTGCTTCTGTCTCTTTAGCTAGGCTTCAGGCATAAGCACACACCTAATTTAAATGGAATTTAAGAATTCAGTCTCCATCCAAGTGTACATGGGCCAAGCTAAATGCAATGACTGTTACAGAAAGAGAATGATACTGTGGTGAGATACACAAAACTCCTCCATGCTATATCGTATCTACAATGTTCTCTTGATTCCATGTCTACATATCTTAATTCCTTTAGGTATAGACAGTTTTCCTGGAGGGCAGCAAAGATAATGCCAAGTATGACAGTACCAAGTTACCAATCTTGCTGTAATCCAAAGATATTCTTAAAAATTAACTTTCTCCCGGTTCAGAGTTCCTTCCAACTATCTAAATTGCCTGGTAGAATAGATAAGACCAAGTGATTTTGAAAACATTTGGTTAAATTGCACTGTTTTCAAGCATATCTGCAAGAAATAGAAGATATTTGCAGTACCTAGAATGTTCTCAAGAGTTCAGTATTTGTCCATGCTTTTATCCACGCTGCAAAGATTCCCCACGTGATTTCACTGATGTTCTCCATTTAAGTCTCTCAGAAACTCCACCTGAGAACTCTCACTCAGGTGGAGTTAGCTGAAATGAATATTGCTCTAGTCTCTTCCTAATTAGTAGTTTCTTCATTTTCATGTGGCTTTTATTAACATGAAATGAAGCTCTTGAATTCCAACTGAGATCTTACCTCACTTTGGATTACAAGAATAAAAGCAGTTGGCAACCTATTTCTCCTTACTGTGTTCAGATCTCCTAATATCCTTCTGAATGCTGTAGAATGCTCTGATTTGGCACACTGTGTTCCTACCAACATAACAAATAGCATATAAACCCATTATATTGTTATTCGTTAATAAACTTGGTAAAAAAAAGTATCTTAGGTACTCGTTGCTTATTAATGTACTACAATAACATAATCTATCATTACTTATTTCCCTTCTGGTTATTTTTACCAAATAGAGTACAGTCATTTTGTTCTTGCTCAATCTAAATATGTTCTGTATTTTCTTTTCTTATTTTCATTGCACTAGTGAGGTAGTAAAGCTGGTAGTTAAGTAAGGCAATGTAGCAAGAGTTCCTACATTCCCTCATACTCTGAGGACTTTACATAAGTTACCAAAACCTTTTTGTGTTGTGGTTTCCTCATCTGTAAAATAGAGAGTTTAGTAGCAGCTGTATCATAGTGTCGTTATGAAGCTTAAATAAGTTGTTAAAACAGAAATACTTGATAAATCTCAGCTATTATGCACTTTACCTAGAATTAGCTTGCCCTAATTGACTGACCATATACATCTCCATTTAGTTTTAACTTCTCTCCTCCCTAGGCTCACATAATGTTTTGACAAAGCTTTGTTAAGGGACTTAGAGTGTACTTTTTATTGGGGTGGCTGTGTATGTATCTGTTGTCTTGATGAACTTGTGAGCTCTTACAGAGTAGGCTTTATCATATCTTCTTCATCTATGATTTACCAGTAATGTCTTACATTCATAATAGTTATTTAATGTGTTTGTTTAATTATATTTAACATTTTAGGAAAAAGGTATAAAAATGTAACACCTACAATATTGTTTAGCTTTTCAATTTTTTTCCTGGAATCAGTACAATTTGATATGTAATATAAGAAATGATGTTTTAAGAGCAAAAGCAATTACTGATATTCTTTATTGGTAGTTTTTGCCTTCTTTGCAATCACAAATTTTTAGATATCTGTTGATTGATCAGTTTATGAATATTTCATTTTAAATTATCCCAAATGTTCTGCAGCCTTTGGAGAATACTTATTATTGTATAGACAGCTTGAGTGTGTCTTCTCTGGAGCCTTTCCTCACTAGCTCTCAGTTAATATATTGCTTTATTCTTAGCTTTTTCAGAATGTTTTTGTCATATTTCTATCAGGATTTGTGGCACAATATTGTAGTGACATATTTACACATTTGTCTTTTCAAAATGTGTATTTTCAAAATAAGTGTCTACATTTTTATTATTTCATGTTCTATCATCCTATATATCTGAAAGTTTATTGATTATATAAGTGTGTGTTTAATATCCTATATTTTATTTTCCACATTTATTCAATTATATGATGATAATTCATTGTTGGCATGATGTTCTCAAAATACTTCATGATTATCATGGTAGTTAAATAGAATTAAACAGTTTGTTGACTTAGCATAGCAGCAAATAAACAAATACTTGAGAGAGATGTTTAGTGAGACTTGGAGGCAGTGGAATTCATGTGTTTAGGAAGTCAATCTCAAGAATCAGATTGTCTTTATTCACTTTCTGCCCCTGGATTTAACTGACCTTGGACAGCTTACTAACTTCTCTGTGTCTTGTTAGAGATAATTGTCCATAACTCATAGAGTTGTTGATAGGATCAAATGAGTTAATAAAGGAAAAGCCCTGGGAGTTTTATGTCTGACATATAATAAGCACTGTTCATAGGATACCAACAAGACCATTCAATAAATCATGGCACCCCATTTTCTGAGCATTTGAGTTCATGAATATTTAACCATACGGAGTTGTTTCCCTGCATTTTCTGTGTTGGTTAGAATGTGTCGTTGGCACTAAAGAGAGAATTTTAATAAATATTGAAGTCATTGGAAAGAAAGGATGAGGAGAGTGAGCCCAAGGATAAAAATGTGGGTCAGCGGAAGAGTTGGATCTGCAGAACAAAAACTGTCTTATACACAACTACCCAGATCTGGGAGGGAATCAAAGCCAGGTGGCAGCTAATGCGGTGTTTGGAATGTGATAGCAGAACTCAGTTGCAGTTGACTAGTCTCTTCCTCTTAAATAACATCATGCATTTTAATGGTTTTATACTGAATGTTTAATGGCACATTTTATAAGTTGAAACTGCCATCTTCTCAATTTCATTTGTCATTTGGATGCCAGAAGCCCAAAACTTCCTTTCATATAATTCTCCTGAGAAGTCAACCTCATTGAAAAATACTTGTTTTTATCTGTTCACATGAATATATACATTAAAATTCAAAGGAATAGTTTTCTTTACCTTCATATTAACAAGTTCCACACCTATGTTTTCAACAACTGGATTTCATGTTAGATTTGATATTTTACTATTTCCAGATCATAAATTTGAAAGCCTTCTTACCAATCACTTTTTGATCACTAAGAATTTCTACTACATTAAAATTAAAATTAAAATAAAAATTAATTGCATATTTGTTACCCAATCACATGTATTTATAGTGCTCCATGACATAAATGTTTCAGGAGATGATCGCTCTTCTTTTACCTCTTGGTTTTCCATGCCTCAGAGAAAAGTCCTCTGCCACTTGACAGTTTTGTAGTTCTGGTCAATACTTGACATGTGTCTAACTCCCCTGTGGCCTACTCTACTAGCTAAACTAGAAGATATCAGCGGCTGAACATGACTTCAACATAAAATGAGAAACTTGTGGAAAGTCAGTTTATCTTTATTACTCTAAAAAAAATATAGACCCTCTGTTTTCTGTTGTGAAAAATAGAGTACAAATAGTCTAGATTATTGTGAGGATTTTATGAGCGTCTTCTGTAAAAGTGCCTCATATAGAGTAAGTTTATAAAAATAAAATTTAGCTAGTCTACTTCAGCCTGAACTTGATGAGAGAATGAATGATAAATATTAACCCCTTATTTAATTCGTACTGCTGTGCCCTCCCTAAAGGAAATTCCTTGGGTTCAGGCATCCAGAGGTAACCTCTACTTTGGAGGACACGTTTAGTAGTTTGAAAGTCCTCAGGCACATTCTGCAGGAGTCCCAAACTCTGTTTGCCTGGGGTCTTCTTGCCAGCTGAGTAGTCCTCTTGGCCACATACTGTCAAGCTGGCCTTAGCCATCGTCTACAATATCCGGTTGGCTCACAGGAAATCACGCAGCCTTGCTGAGCCAAAGGAGGGGAAAACTGGCTGCCTCACCATAGACTGTTCTCTCAGTCTAAATATCTCTTTTACTTCTCTTTTATTCCATTTCTTCCTGCTTAAATACAACAGAGGATAAAACAGCAATGTCTAACTATAAAATGAGTTAAACAGTGCTAGCCTTTCATTATAGCAGGTAGTCCCAATTTCTACAAGAGCTTCCTGTGGATTCTCTTTCCTTCAGGTTTCCCACCATCTGGTGTTTAGCTCATCTCCTTTTGCTGTGTCTTCTCCATCATATTGGTATTTCCAAGATCTCAAAAGAAAGAAAGTGAAGTTCTTAGTCAGGACTCACTGTCCTTCAATTTTCCTAGGTGACTGCTCACATAGGCTTTGGGGGTGAGTGTGTTAGTGTCTGCACAGTGAATTGGGTCACCTCTTAACAAACCCTGCAAAGGGTGTCTTTCTTTCCTTCCTCTTTCAAATGTGAGAATATACTTAGCAGCTATTGTTTTCAACTTAGAAGACCAGAGCTGAATTTCTGAGATGTCAGAAAATGTCCCTTCAGTATTTTGTTGCTATTTCTGAAGGAATTTCAGGCAAGAACATACATTAGAACAGAGAAATGTGTGCTAATACCTCATGAAGTCTTCTGGAACAAGTGACAACTCTGCCAATGGGTGAGGGTGACCCTGGCTGTGACTTACACATGCAAATAATTATTACATTACTAACAATAAAGAAGAAGATGATAATGCCTCACATTTACAGGTCTCATTATTTTTCAATAACTTTTTTAAGAGCTTTGAAGCTGCTAACACATTTAATCCCCACAGTAACTCTCTAAGAAAGTACTATTTAACTTATTTGACAGTTGAAAGAACTGAAACACAGAGAAGTTAAATAACTTCCTTAAAATATCACAGATGAGAAGCAGTAGAACCAGTCTTTGAACCTGGGAAATCTTGTTTCAAAGCCTCCCATATTAGCTAATACCTCTTACTAAATAAAATATAATTAAATAATGGTATATTATATCGACTAATATGATCACCTTTAAATGAAATAATAACTATTATTAATCATAGATAAAAGTATATTTTTTCCAGGTATTTATTTTGGCTAAAATATTTAGCAAATATTTTTATTTAACAAACTAACATTTGTTAGTTTTCTTTAAAACTCTATATATCATGACCTCACAAAATTAAATCTTAATAATGTAAGATGGTCAATGAAATATTGCAGCATTTTAGGCAAACTTCAATGATGGTTATTAAAAATATTAATTTCAGTATGAATATTTTAAAATTATAAGATTAAATGTACAGATTTCATCCTCTTTTGACATTTGGCATCCATATTTATTTAACTCTGTTACTAATGTTGGTCCTGTACCCTGCTAATACAATTTATTTTTTTATTTCCGTTCAATCATTTTAAGTCTCATATTATTTTCAGTGTATTTTCAGATGACAAATCCTTAACACAAAAACACTTTTTAATATATTCCACAGTTTACTTTTTCACTCTAATATTCTTATCCAGAAATATAGTGTATGCACAATCAGTCACTGTGGTAGCAAACAGAAGTTTAATCACTGGGAAATTCTTCGAAATAAATATTTTGTTGAATACAAATATTCTAAATTAATAAAGCCAATAGTATCCACTATCCCCAAAATGTCCTTAAAGAAATACATATCTATATTGAAATACAGTTAATCCTTTATAAAATATATTTTCTTTAGGTATTCAATTTTATTTAAAATCATAATTTATTATAAAATACTAAGAAACATTGTCTAAAAAGGAGAAATTGTATTAAAATGTTTCCTGAGATGGAAACAATTTTTTTTAGCTTTTTTTTTTTTTTTTGTAAAGACTTCAGCAGGTAAATACAAAGTAATTTTCCTAGCTGGTAAAATTCATCCCCTAGGAAGATTTACTAGTGTAAATGTCAATATTGCATGGTTCATTTATTGAAAGCCAAACTATTTGAGTGACTTTGGATGTGTTATTACAGTTAATGATTCTTATTAAAAACAACAAAAGAATGCATCAATCAGGAGGTATAAGGAAAGGAAAAATAACTTTGAAACATTGGTTTTCTTCATAAATTCAGATTTGTTGAAATCTGAGGAGTCTTATGCTAACATCATCTTGGTTATCTATTTCTTTGTAACACACTACCCTAAAAGCACCTGGTTTAACCATTTCATTTCACTAATAACGTTATGTGTCATAAACTTGCAATGGACTTGGTTCTTAGGCTGGATGCTTAGCCTCTGATGGAAGTAGCTTCAGTTGGGGTGTCTAACAGAGGATCTACTGGCCAGTCTGTCTCCTCCATGGTCTTGGTCTTTGTATTTCATTTTCCGCAAAGCAAATCATCCAATCATCTGCTTAGGCTCTTCTTGTGGTTTAGGCTTCTCAGAGTTTGGCAACCTCAGGATATTTGAACTTCTTACAAGGTGGATCATGGTCCCCAGACATCCAGGTGAAATCTGCCAATCCTTTGAATTCCTAAATGCAGAGATGGCACCATGTCCCTTCTATCACATTCTATTTGTCAAAGCAGTCCCAATTTAGCACAGATTCAAGGGGGGAGAAAAAAAATAGACCCCTACCTCTTTGTGACAATAAAATCAAGTGATTTGTGGCTATCTTTAATTTTGATATGTATTTGTTAAAATGACACTCTTGAAATATTCTTTTACTTCCTAGTTTTGCTTGCTCTATTTCAAACCAGTGCTGCATTAGTTAACATGTGGCTCACCATACACTTTCTAATGAGAAAGCTTCAAAAAGCTCAATCCCCAAATGCCAGTAGAAACACTAGCCTGGCAAAAAGTCACCTGAATTCCTCCCTCTAATATGCAGAACCCGAGCTGCATGGACTTGTTCTCCGAACACAGAAAACATTATAGTAAACAAGGGATTTGAGTTTAGATATTTACCCAGCTTCTCTGCACCCTGAGCTCTTTTTTTTTTTTTTTTTTTTTGGCCTCGATCCTCTGCCAGGAGATCCGGCTGCTTTTCTCACACTTTGGCTCCTCACCTCCCCTAAGCTAATATGCACTCCCTAGCAAATTATAAGCATTCAGAACTGGAGCAGAGACTGTGGCTTGAGGGTAAAATTAACTCTACCAGCTGAATAGTTTCCCCTCTTCATCAAAATGTGCAGTTGGAGGCTTTAAAAAATGTCTATGTGCATAAACTTTGTTATTAGTTGAAAGCGGAAATAAATGCTAGATAAAAAGTTTTCACATATGAGAGGCCTGAAACATTCTATACTTTTATGCACCACTTAGTGTGTAGTCATTTCCTGCTTTGTTCTTTTGTTGCACTATTTAAAATGCTTTATCTCTCATTTTTTAGTTCATACATGTTGGAAATACTTACTGAAGGTTATTATGAACTATGATGTTCTTTTATTGTTGAAGTATTCCCTACTTTAGAGTTAATGGGTTTCATTCAAGGTCCATGATCCACCTAAGATTAATAGTAAGATGATAGAATGTACAAATGAATATTATAACATATCGTCCTTCAGCTGGTTCTTGAAAGCTACAAGAGACAGAATATGGTTATAAATATATATAAATATGTAATCTCCATTGTTTTTATATATAATGCTACTGTACATTACAATATCCTGAAGAAAATGGCATTCTTCACGATTTTATTCACTTGACCAGTGAATGCTTTTCTATCCTTTGGCATTGGAGTGCTGTGCCTTTTAAGGATGTTATCAGCCTATGCTAATTGAAATGTTTATAAAATGCTGATTCTGAAATATTGCAGCTTAACAGTTCGATAGTTCTTTAATGGGCCCTCTGTTTTATTAATGAAATGATTTATAGAAATATTTAATCTCACTGATTTACCATTAGCATTAATGAGTCTAGTTATTAAGCACTCTATTTCCAAAGGCTATGAAAACAGCCCTGGCAAGTGTGTAGTATTTTGCGATGAGTTATTTGTGCTGAGATAGAATCAATGCTGTGGGAAGCTTATTCCTCAAGTGGAACAGCATTATTTATAAACATGTAACTTGATGACTCTTTTTGTAATTTTCATACCATTGCTTTTTTATTTACAAGAAATTTAATATCAATTATGAAAACCATCCCACAGCATTTTAAAGACATTTAGATGATATATAAATATATTTTTCATATTAATTAAACTATGCTATGACAGTAAACCATTTAAAAATACTTAAACTGATCCTTGAGGAATACAAAGGTTTATTCTTTAGAGAAACCACATTTGTATTTCCTATTGTCTCCGGTAAATATTTAAGATAACTATTACTATTTACCCAGAGAACCTTCTTTAAATAACAGACTGAACCCCACAAAATATTTGTGTCTACTTATGACAATATTTCCTTTTTGTATATTTAAAGATTTCACATTTTATGGACAGAATTTAGTTACATATCTTAAGTATATTTATGTGACAACTCTTCAACATGTGACGTCACACTTTAGGGTTCCTCCTCTCCCCTCCCCTTCTTTCCCCTCTCTTCCTCTCCTTTTTTGTCTTTCAAAGGAAATAAACATAGTGGTTCAGAGGATGGATTTTAGAGGCAAACTAACTTGAATTTAGATACTTACACTTTGCTAGCTATGTGACTTTAGGCAAGTCCTTTTGACTTTCTTAATCTCTGCTTCTTCCCCAGAAAAAAAAAATAGGGATAAAAGCAAAATTGTGTACCTTTTAGGTTTTATATAAAAGCAATAAAATATTGCATGAAGAGAATTTAGAGCACAGCCAAGTTTATAAATACATTTAATAAACATTAGCTATCATAATAAATATGGTCTAAAATCAAAACAGGAGGAGAGAACTAAGAAAAAGATCATTTTAATGTATCAAGAATGAATAGAATTGTGATGCTGGATAACCTCTAAAACGTTTTTCTAAAGTAGATATTTATATGATTGCATTCTGAAGCAAAGTTCTAACCTCTCTTCTACATTTTAACCTGTGGTAATCATGCTTAAAACTTTAAATATGTCTTAAATTAGCTCATTTTGGGAGGCATAAAGAGGATGACCTATAAACTATTGAGTAGGGTTGAAAGTTGTAGAGCATTCAAAACACTATAATGGTTTCCAGTACACCCATTCCAAAGGTCACAAATTCCCCAATCTCTGGCTGTCTATAAACTAACTTGTACTGAAAGCACCTGATTCTTGTAACAACTTGTCACAACTCTCAGTGAGAAACCATCAAGTGAGAATTAAAAGAAACAAATTTCTTGCTGACTAATTTATTCATATATATTTCGAACTTAGAAGGACCATATAGAATTAGATAATGTAATACAACCTCCACTTTATAAAAGGGGGAGTAAAAACCTAAGAAGCTAATTTGTTTGCCGAATATGACAAAGGAAATACGTAGCAGAAATAGCTTTAATACTAGTTTTCTAAGCTAGTTTTCTACCCTTTCCATAGTAAAACTTACAGTGTATTATTTTTATAAAATTGACTGTTCCATATGAACAGGAAGACAATGTGGCATTACAAGAATAAAATAAGTGCTATTATCTGCTATTTTGGACAATTCTTTATTGTAGCTCTTATGATAGTATGCACCTTTGCATGTAAACATACTTCAGCAGCTGGAACCCAGAAGCAATGCTTCACATGGAAGCACTTTACATTTGGTCTCCTTGCTTTATGTCTCAGTCTGCTTTTATCAATCAAAAGACAAAAATAATTTATAAGAGAAAAGACACTGCATTAACATCAAAATGCCAATTATTTAGGAATGAAATGGAGAATATGTAAATTTTAAAAATACTGAACTAATAAAAAGAGCTAGGCTATGACACTCAGTATCAGGATGAAAAATGTCAAATTCATATTTTTTTTGTTGGAGAAGATATATTTATTTGTGGTTATTTCATAATTTCATTATTTGTGGTAACTGCATATAAATATCACTTTAAAAATAGATATATATATATATACTTTTGTTACTTAGTGAATTTCAAGGAAGATATAATGTATATGCACACAACACAATTGTAAAGATAATTCTAGACTTGAATTTATTTTTTTCTATGACATTAAGGTTGACTTGAGATTCTTACTGCATTTGAGCTTTTAAAACATTTTTTGATTGCCTTGTTAGTGGTTCAGAAGACTCCAGAGAAACACAAGAATCAGACTCTTTAGAATTATATCTGTTATTCTAATTTCTTGCTGTGAGACCTTGAGCAAGTTAACTAATTCACCTAAACTTCAGTCCTCTCATTTCTAAAATGGGAATTATATGAAATCTACCCTTAGAATTGTGGAGATCAAATATGACAGGGTATGAAAATGTAAGTTCTTAATATATATTACAGATTATTGCTGTCATTATTAAATGTGTAAACACTCAATTTCAACTAGACTTTTAAAATGAATTGGTTATTTTCATTGGTGAGATTGTGAATTCAAAATTTTTGGTGTATAATTTGAAAAACATCAAGTGCTTCAAATATTTTTACATCATTTGACTTCTAGTAATTTACCACGTTTATGTTTATTTATATTAAATTGAATAGATGCATTAAAAAATGTTGTAACATGCTATCCTGAAAACATTGTTTATAAAAGGTAGTTAATATACAGAATGTGCTATTCTAAAGCTACTAAAAATTTCTTAGAGTGATTAATGAAAGAACAAACAAAATATTCATATTGGCTGAATTTTAGTTCTAAACATAGGAATTTGCTTCAAATATTTAACCAAAGATGTTTACCAATACTTATTTAAAAGAATGTTAACTGGAAAACTTTTATAATTACTTAAAAAGGGAGGATATCAGTATGTTCAAAATAAGGAATTGTTCATTATATTAATACCATTATGAGGTCACTGAGAAACTTTAAATAAGAATATTTAAAGACAGGGAATTTTAACATATTGTTAATTGGGAGAAAAGCAAATTATAAATAACTACAATTCTGCTCATTATATATATATATGTATATATACACACACACACACACACAAATGCTTATAAATTATATAACTGTTTCTAGTTCCTGGAAATATTGAGAACCAATGCTAATTTTACCCCTTGACTGCCTCCCCTATAATCATCTCTGGAGAAACTAGTACTAAAAAAACATTGATTTGAAGTACTAACACAAACCAACCCTAACCAGAATGTGAGAAACCTCTAGCAAATCTGAATGCTGTCTTGAACTTGTATACATGTGTGTATGTAGGGAATGGGGTGGTGTCTGAAGCCCGATAGGGGAGGTTGGCCAGAGGTTCTTCATGAAAGAATGGATTTCAGGTCTTATATTTCTTGGTGACAATGATTGCCTTTTCCTTCCCAAAGAAGTTAGTCCAGCATAGGCACCTGTTGCAATAAAACCTAGCAGACTGATTGGCTACCCTTCTATCATTCACCTCAGCCCTTCTAAAACCTTAGATTGGTGGACTGCAATCTAGGAAAGCTGTTTCCTCCAATGAAGCTGTTTTTTGAAGATTTGAAGATCATAAATCATGGTTCCGTGTATTCACCTGATGGAGTTGTTCTAGAAAGGAAACATAAACAGTGATTTTTGCCTCCTTAGGGTTCTCCATCCTAGAACTCATCACCACCCCAGTCCTCACATTGGTTGGCATTTCTCTTGCATACTACCAAATACAATAGCTGATACTTCAGATAGAAAATGAGCTTACAGGCTAAAATAAAGTTCATAAAATGGGGGAGGGAAAAAATAGCATTGACACTGTATTGAAACAGTGCTTTTATCTGACTGTTGTATTATGGGTAATTATTGTTTTCATTATAATTTCCTGACATTTTCTAAGTTTTTGGCCAAAAGCCCAATAGGGCTTCTTAATTTGTATTATCAGAATAAGTGAGGTAACATCTTTTTAAAATAAGATTTAATTTCATCATCTCAAGGATTCATAGAATTCCATATTTGCAAGTAAGTTTTTCTCAATGCTTTATAATACCCTTTAAAATTTATTTTGTTTTGCATGTTTGAATATCATTTTTTAAAAGTCAAATAGATGTCATGATATGTTCAGTAGTCCCCCAAACCACTCTCAGGATCAATGATCTATTAGAAGAACTCACAGAACTCAGGTTTATTTCAGTGAAAGTGTACAGATTAAACACATAGAGTCCAGGAGAGAAGAGGCGCATGCTTCCAGTTCTCCTCTCCCAGTGGAGTCACAGGGACAATGCTTGATTAATTCAGTAAGTGTGTGACAATATGCAAAAATATTGACAACCAGGGAAGCTCAATCTGATAACCTGGAACTTTGGTGTCTAGATTTATTATTGGTCATTGCTCAATAGACCAATAATATATACTTATACTGATACATACTTACGTCATTTGAAAAAGCCATATACCTAATATCATTGGGGTGTCTATGTGTGTGTGTGTGTGTGTGTATACACACATGCACTGGTGTATAACTGGTATATGCATATATATAAATGCATTGGTGTATATATGTGTGTGTGTGTGTGTATATATATATATATATATATATATATATATATTTTTTTTTTTTTTTTTTTTTTCAGTCAGAGTCTCACTCTGCCACCCAGCCTGGAGTGCAGTACCTGTATCTCAGCTCACCACAACCTCTGCCTCCCGGGTTTAAGTGATTCTCCTGCATCAGCCTGCCGAGTATCTGAGATTACAGGCATGCGCCACCATGCCCAGCTAATTTTTTTTTTTCTGTATTTTTAGTAGAGACGGGGTTTCATCATGTTGGGGAGGCTGTTCTCAAGCTCCTGACCTCAAGCAATCCACCCGCCTCAGCCTCCCAAAGTGCTGAGATTACAGGTGTGAGCCACTGCGCCCAGCCTATGTTGTTTTTTTACTTCTCATCTTATTTGGTTGACAGAGAATGTTATACGGATGAATGTAGGGATTTCTATAATTCTGAGAAATTTTTAATCTCTAAGAAAATCAGATACTAACAGGAAAGCATTTGGAGAAATCATCACTATTCTAGCCCAATGAAAAGAACTGATATGTAGTTATATACCACTAGCATCCATTTAAGTTCTGATTTTCCATTTTAAGTCAGATAGGCATAATTTTATTATCAAATGTAGATTAAAGAGTTATCATATTGTTATGAGATCGCTGGGGGGTGTCGATTTTTCTGGCCAGAAACCTCTGTGGCTGCAGCACCTTTGCCTGAGTTCTTGTCCTGCAGCTAGGAATAATGAGGTAGGCAGACAAGTGAAGGGTGAAGAAGAAGAGTTTTTTTTGAAACGGAGTCTTGCTCTGTCACCCAGGCTGCAGTGCAGTGGCGTGATAGCAGCTCACTGCAACCTCCGCCTCCCAAGTTCAACCAATTCTCCTGACTCAGCCTCCCAAGTGGCTGGGATTGCAGCTGTATATACTATATAGATATATATATACAAACACACACACACACACACACACACACACACACATATATAATACGTGTGGCCTGTGCCACCACGCCCAGATAATTTTTGTGTTTTTAGTAGAGACCGGGTTTCATCATGTTGGTCAGGCTGGTCTTGAACTCCTGACCTCAGGTGATCCACCCACCTCAGCTTCCCAAAGTCCTGGGATTACAGGCGTAAGCCCTCACAACCGGCCACAAGAAGAGTTTTATTTAGTGTTACAACAGCTCAGAGAGCTGGGTAGCTCCTCTCTGTAGGCAGGTCGTCCAGTTGAGTGTTCAGCTCTTAGCAGAGGAGGCCCGGAGAGGGTGGCTCTTCTCTGCAGGCAAGTCATTTTTACGTCTCTGCAGGTCTCTGAAGTTCTCATCAGAGAGGGTAGCTCCTCTCTGCTGGCAGATCGTCTCTGCAGTTCTCAGCAGAGTGGGTACTCCTCGCATACTCCTCTCTGCAGCTGGTCATCCCAGCTATCAGCAGAGAAGGTAGTGCTCTCTGCAGCTGGTCGTCCCTGCCAAAGACATCTCTCTCTGCCTCCCTTAACTTCTGGTGGTCCTCTGCCTTTGTCTGACTAAGCCCAGGACTTTTACAGGCCTCAGAAGGGAGGAAGTGCCTGTGGATTGGCCCATGGGCAGGAAGGGGCAGGCCCGGAAGAGGCAGAAGTATTCCCCACTCTGGTCCGGGACTGGCAGCCCGGCCCTCAGTCTTCAGGCCCTCCATGCCTCCTGCTGCCATTCATGGCCCCAGGGCTTGGCCGTTCCTCCCCTCCATCTGATTGGAGCAGGTGCCAGGAGCAGAGAGTGGCCAGGCAGTGGGAGCAGACACCCCTAAACCTTCAGGGGCTGGGAATGGGGAGGTTGGTCCTTCCTGGGGACCCGAGGGTGCAGGCTGCAGAGACGCCCGGCTCCTGCGCCTGGGAGGGCGGCAGCAGCAGCTGCACCCAGCAACTTGGAAGGGGCAGGGCTCCCACTTTTCTCCAGCTCCTGCCTGTTTCATGGAGTGGGAGGCCCAGGTGGGTAGCCGCAGGTTGGGAGGCTGCAGCTGCACCCTGGAGGGCTGATCCTGCCTGTTCCTGGCTTCCCCAAGAGCACAGGGAGGCTTGGATCCATAGCTGCAGTTTGGACAAGTGTAGTCCCTCCCAGGGTCTCCTGCTTGCGTCGTTGAGCAAGAGGCCTGGATCTGCAGGGGCAGTTTGGGCTGCTGTAGTGGCACAGGGAGCTCTCTTCAGAAGGGGCAGGGCTCCCGCTGGCTCCATGGAGTGTGGTGCCCCAGCCACGCTTCCCCGCCGTAGCCGGCGTGATGGCAGCAGCCACTGACATCAATATGTGTCAGAGCAAATCCATCAAATGAATGAGCTACTGGGTAAGCTCTTCAGGCCATTACCTTCTGAATGAATCAGCTGCAGCCATCTTCAGGCTTTGTTTTTTCTGCTCAGGACTTATAGTTGCAAGGGAGAGGAAGTCTGATCGTTCAATATTGCTCTTGTGCCCATTCTTTAGCCAGGAAAGGGCAAAAGAATTTGAAGGTAGCACCACTAATTCTATATCTATTGTGGGAGAGTTAGCTCATTGAAAGAAAATTGAGGCATATTTAGCACAGATGGAGAGAGAATGTAATGCCATACATATAGTGTACTTCACTGTAGGAAATGACATTATTTTAGACCAAAATTATTAAAAGAAAAATGGGGTGTTCAGCTGCTCAAGTAACCAATGGACTGCTTTAAACTGTAGTTAGATTTTAGAGTATTAGGGTAGATGATTTCAAGCTTTTTTGATATTACACCTCTTTCAGTAACAACGTAATGCCTAAGGTTGGGCCCTCATCTCAACTTTATGTATATTAAAGTTGAGATATTTTTATGCAAACATCACTGTACTAATTATTTTGTACATTATAAACCATGCACGAAAACATAAATAGGATGAGGTAGAAAAATGGAAATAGAAATTCTAATGTTTTTTTCCTGTACTATCGTGGATGATTGTCCTGTATTGGAGACTAGTATAAAGGAGCGAATGTACAGTACGTCAGGTGATCCTATATAAATACTATTTCTTCTTTCCATAAAAGGTGGATAGGCGGGGCACAGAGGCTCACGCCTGTAATCCCAGCACTTTGGGAGGCCGAGGCGGGTGGATCACCCGAGGTCAGGAGTTTGAGACCAGCCTGGCCAACGTGGTGTAGCCCGGTTTCTACTAAAAATACAAAAATTAGCCAGGCGTGCTGGTGCGCGTCTGCAGTCCCAGCTACTCGGGAGTCTGAGATAGGAGAATCGCTCGAACCTGGGAGGCAGAGGTTGCAGTGAGCCGAGATCACGCCACTGCACTCCAACCTGGGTGACAGAGCGAGATCCTGTCTCACAAAAAAAAAAAAAAAAAAAAAAAAAAAAGAAAAAAAAAAAGGGTGGATAGCAGCAAGCAGTCGCAAACTGGAGATCTGCCTGAAGAACAAATATTTTTCATTGCAGTTTTATGATAGATACATGTGCTATGATGATGGAATGCCCATTACGCTACTGTATCTTTGTTATATGAAAAAGTTGCTACTAGAGCACTGTGTCCTCAGACCTGGGAGCTTTTTAGCACATTTATTATGATTCCCCTAACAATTCCCCAAAACATTACTTAAGTAAGAATTTTTCCTTTCCCAGAATGCAGAATCATTTGGTGTAGCTTCTGCCTCCTCTAACTAACCTTCTTCTTTTGGGTTATTAACATTTCTGCAAGTCACCACCATTAAAATAAGTAATGTGCTCTTTCTTCTAGATGAAGGAATTGAGCAGTACCTGTGTATCATATAATCACTCCAGCTTAGCATTTCTTTGATATTTTTATTGTCAATTAGCGTGAGGATCTTCCTTTTGAAAATGAAGTAGAAATTTCAAACAGCTTCATGTTTTGGAAATTCTCAGTACTCTGACTGCTGAATAACTTTTTTTACATAAAAAGTGAAACGCTTTCCTTGCTACTGGTGATTAGTGAGCAGTTAAGTGAACAATCTTAGATTTTGCAGGTTTTGAACTGTTGGTAATAGCTGTTTAGCTTTGATGTAGTAATTCATAAAAGAGTCAAAATGCATTTTGGTAAATCTACTTTTAATATGTCCAGAGAGATATGATTTTGTAATATAATAGCCAATGAATAACTATCCAGATATGAATGTTAAAAAAAACAAATTCTATAAATTCCAAATGTTAAATTCTTGTTTTTTTAAAAAAAAGTCAGTAGAATATTCAGATATTATAATATTTTAAATTATGTAAAAGATACATGAAAAGACCAAGAAAGCATATGTTTTTCTTTATTAAATATATGTACAGTAAATGGACATATGCTTTTGAGCACTTACTGCAAATAACCAAGTTTCATGAATGCATTAGACAGAAGACTAATATATTTACTATTTTTTAACCTATATAAATAGTACTTTCTCATGGTTCACTAATATATATTAACAAAGCTTTGTCAGTAAAGACTTTCTTGCAGTACTTCTAAATTGACTTATTACATTGTATATCACATACTATGAAATTTTTCCATAAAGTAAGTTTTGAGAGAAAAAAACAAAATTCAAAATGTTTTTTTGCTTAAAAATAACTATTTAACATGTAGTAAAATAATACAAACCTACTATCCTGCTTCAGCAAGACTGTGTAATAAGCTCTTCAGACTGCTTTGTCACATCACTGACAATCCAAAGCAACAGTGATACGATCAAATAAAATCGATGTACACGTTGCTATTCTTCTATTTTTTTGTGTGCATTTTATAGTTGCTACCACTCTTTCTTTATAATCCTCAGACAAGGGATTGAGCCGTTATTAAAAGGATTTTTGCAACTTTCCTGAGATGAAATAGGTGGTCAACAGATGCATGACAATTATAGCAGCATGAGCATGAGGGGACTTCACAATGTTGAGTGTATTCCAATGACAATCTTTTAAGGAATTCCCTGTGACTTGTTTCTGGAAAAAAAAATACAATAAGAAAAATGGACTAGAGTTTTATAGCTTTTATGTATGACCTTTAAAGAGTAAATAGTAAAGATTTTTAAACTGAATTAATAATACAAAATAATCTGTGACAATTTAAAACTATTTTCCCAGAAGTTTTCCTTAAACTAATTAAATGCCTGATTTTATTTATCATGTAATTTATCTCAATGGTCAAGTCTCTGATTTATTGTCTTTTTTGCCTGCTAGAATATTAGCTTACACAGGGCAGATTTTATCTCTAATACAACATCACATATACCCAATACCAAACTGCCCGGGGATCATTACATATATAGAGATTGAGTAAATTAATGTATTAGAGTTATACGTAAATAAGAGTATTTGCATATAAATTTGAGTGTATGAGCACCTGTTTTTGTTGTTGTTGTTTTTGTTTTTCACTAGACCAATTCTTTTGGAAAATTATACTTTGGTTTTTTGGGTATGATTTGCTGCTTTCTTTTTGCTTAAAAACATGAAAAGCATGTTTGAAACTGGCAGCAGTAAAAGCTGTTCTCACTTTGTGTGATCAATGGAAAAGAAGGGTTTTCCATTGTTTTCTTTTCCATTATTTTCTTGTGATGACACCGTGGCTCCTTATTCCAAACAGTTGTGTTTGTAGTAAACCAGAAAAACAAAAACCAACAACAAACAAAGACACTTAGTACCATTAAAAAACTTTGATAAATACTATTATCCTAATCGCACAGAAAAGGCTTTCCATAATATATTTAGAAAACTTCTGGCCTCTTGTGAACTGTGGCTTAAACACTAAATACAAATTTTCTTACTTTGGTTTAAAATTATACTATTAAATGAATAAATGTTTAAGGGATGAGAGGAGTTGTAAATTAGGTAGCACTATTAGAGTGCATTGAAAAATTCTTTCTGACTACCTTGAATAAAATGATTTCATAGCATTTTCTACAATATTTTAAGGATCTTTAAGGATTTTTTAATTTTTAAGTGTTTGCACTAATTTTCAGTGATTCTCTATTCCAGGCTAACCTTATTGTAAAATATGACACAAAGTAAGTGCACCCTAAAATTAATTAAATTCATCATTTTGAGAATAAATGACAAGATGAATTTAAAAATGTATAATCAAATAAAGTGTCTTTAAATTAGTATTCTACTTAGATTATCTAATTCTTATTATTATAGTATATTAAAGAGACTGTCATAATCTCAAGTGATTTGTTCTCCATTTGTATTATTGAGCTTTCGTATCTATCAGTAATATAATTTCCTTTATAATTAGAACAAGTTATATGAAACAAGGAAAAAACTCTTCCCCATAGTAATGAGATGAGGCACAAATTTATATTTTATTTTCGGTATGTTTGGTTTAGTTTGTTGGCCTAATAGTTTCTTTGAAAGTAGTTTTACTCTTTAGCATTCTGGTGACCTATAACAGATAAAGTGATGTGAGTGAAGTAGTTCCCAAAATTTAACATGTCACAAACTTTCCATTTCAATTACTGAAATTCAAAAGTAATTTATTTCAAAGCTTGTTCTTACCATCTCTTTTTCTTAATTTAGGTTAATGTTGATGCCTCTACAGGCTTTGGTTCAACAGAAATAATTTGAACAGAATGCTGTAATCCTATTAACAAATAGATTTATTTTTTATTTGATCCCCAAACAATAATTTCATAGACATAATTGCAGTGAACCACACCTATGCTATTACAATATTAAAGTGAATTTTATGGCATTAGCGCAAGTAAAATAGTTCACTGGGTTATAAAAAGAGCTTAAAGATTTCTATAAAACACAGAAGATTGTTCATACATGGCCATAGAGGTTTTTTTTTTTTTTTTTTTTTTTTTTTTGAGACAGAGTCTCCCTCTGTCGCCCAGGCTGTAGTGCATGGAGTGCAGTGGTGCAATCTCGCCTCACTGCAACCTCCACCTCCCAGGTTCAAGCAATTCTCCTGCCTCAGTCTCCCGAGTAGCTGGGACTACAGGCGCCCGCCACCACACTCAGCTAATTTTCTGTAGTTTTAGTAGAGACGGGGGTTTCATCATGTTAGCGAGGATGGTCTCATCTCCTGACCTCATGATCCGCCTGCCTCGGCCTCCCAAAGTGCTGGGATAACAGGCGTGAGCCACCGTGCCTGGCCCATAGAGTTTTAAAGCTGAACGAGATCTCAGAGATTGTATAGTATATACTTTTTTTTTATTTCTGAACTTGCATATAATTTACTGGACAAGGTTGAAATAGGTAAACTAACATGTTGACTTCAAGCAACAGCTAGTAATGAGGTATGATGTAGTAACTGAAATTTGTCTTATAGAAAGTGCTAACATTAGGCCAATGCTAAAATAACACTAGAAGGTTAATGCTTTGTCAATATTGGACTTTAACTTACTGTTGAAGACTCCATCTGGAAAGTTATTTGAGGTCAATTTGGGTATATGCAAACACTTCCATCAAGGCATAATCTCATTGATTGTAAGAACAATATAATAATTACTGTACATCCCTAAATTTCTTCCATAATATGTATCCCATAGATACTCAATAGATGTAATTTTGAGAGATTTATAATACAAATAACTAACATTACAACACTATTATGTAAATGATTCAAAAAGATGGTCTCTGTGTATTGACATCTAATTTGCTTATTTATTTACTATAGGCTAAAATCAGTTATCTCAAAAGCCCAACAACACTAAATTCAAATTTTTACTTATTCAATTATTTTAAAAATAGCCCCTTTTAGCCATTAAAGCCTGCCTGCTTTGCATGCTTCTAAAACCAACATTTGCCAGCCATACCTCAAATAAGCCTTGTAGAGGATACCAAGACACTGCTGCTGCTGCCCTTTGTGGTTCTCTAACACAGTCTCCACAGTGCTACTGAGAGACAGCATCTAGACAGGTAAAGCCCCTCTCCAGCATCCTTTTCCCTTGGACTTTCCCTACTTGCCTTCCTCCCTTTATGAGTAGCAACTCTGTTCTATAGACCCTAGACAGCCTCCTGCTGTGAGGGATTCCTCCATCGCCCTACATACAAACTTGTTCACGCCTCCCTCACTCAATAAAGTTCGTGTGTGCTACTGCCACTTCTTGACCTCTTGGTCATAGATTTTTTTTCTCATCAGTTCCTGAATCTTTCCAACCCTTTATACACTTTTATATATATTGTTTTGTTCCCTGAAAAATTTATTATACTATGTTACATTATCTTAAAACAATTCTAATATTGTACCTTTTAAGGTTTGAAAATTAAATGACTTTATGAAGGTAAAATGTTCAGAAGAGTTTCTTATGCATGTGTGTGCTTTATAAAGGCCACCTATATTATTAATATTAAGCAAATCCCCAAATAACCTACTGTGATACTACCCCAATTCCAGGTTTTCTCAGACCCTGCCCACAACAGGAGATGTAAAGAGAGTTAACATGGGTAGAAATGGGGAAGTAAGTCTCCCCAGGGGCAATATCTACCATGGAGACTAGCTTGGGCAAAGGACAAGTTTAATAACTAAAAAGCCCAAGTGATTCACTCAAGGAGGTGATATTATAGTAATTTTTACACCACCATGTGTTCTATTTTGTAGCTACATTATGGGTTAATTGGATATCATCAATAATCTTGATACTTCTAAGTGAGTTGCAAATCACATTTGGATCTATTTCTGATTTGAAATTTTTCCACATTTGAAGTATTAATAATATCAACACAAATTTTATATATAAAATTGAGCCCACTCTCAATGAATTCCTGAAATTATAATCTAAACGTCAGAAAACTAGATGCTTTGCATCTATTACAGGAATTCCTGATTACCGATGTAAAACGTATCTGATTTTTCAAATTGTTTCTCTTCAAACAAATCAATTGTTTTTACACGTATTTAGATTGAAAATTAATAAATGTGTGACTATGATTTTATTGCATAGGTGGTAATCAACACATTTTCAATATAGGTGGTCTTACAAATATAGTTGTGTGTAGATTTTGAAAATCGAATGGGTCTATTTTGTCTACTAACTATAAGTAATCATTTAATATTTATTTTATTTTATATCTTTAAAAATTGTTATAATCAAATACAAATAATATTATTTCCCTTTTTAACTGAAACATTAAATAAGAATATCTGCCAAGCCTCTCTCATTATGTTCAGTTTCAACATACAATCACCATCGTGTTTAGTTATTTATTTTTTCTCTTCCACTGAAAATGTTGTTATATATATTTTATACCTATTGTTCTTCCTTGGATGACTTCCATTTCTTCATTCAGGCATCACCATTTTCAGGTAAAACGCACATAGCAATAATGCCAACTCATCTAGGACCTGGATACCTGAGTTTCAAAAATCAAAGACCCTGTCATTTGCCTTGACGGAGACTCAGTAATAGCTATCACTCACATTAAGACTTTTATCCTCCTATAGACGAACTCCTGAAGGTTCGAAAATCTAGAATAATGTAGTTTTACTTTTGCTGGCTTATTAATGTCTATATAGTAGTGGAACAAGGACGAAAATTTAGGTTATTTGAATTTTTAAGATATTTAAAACTCAAATATTTCTATTTCATTTTAGTGAACAATATTTCTGCTAAAAAGTATTGAAACTAACAACCTTGAAACTAATGAAGATAGCTTTGAAATAAATGGAAACATGTCCCTGTAAACATGGAGACAAAACAATTGATATGGTAAAAAAATGAATTAGTAGCCTTTGGGTCTGTATTGCACTTTCATTATGACATATATTCATAAATTAGGTAAGGATATTGCTATAAAATTTTATCGAATATTTTTATTAGTAAAGTCAAAATGTGATTTGCCTCAGTGTATTAGTTTTTTTGGGCTGCTGTGACAACGTACCACGAAGTGGTTCAGGATTTTATCATTATTTTTTTCCTATTGTAGTTCAGGAAGTCAGAAGTCTGGAATCACGATGTTAGCAAGTTGGCTCTGGAGGCTCTGAAAGAGAATCTGTTCCATGACTCTCTCCTAGCTTCTTATGGTTACAAGCAATCCTTGGCATTTGTTGATTTGTATCTGCATCACACCCATCTCTGCCTCCATTGTCACATGACCTTCTTTCTAACTGTCTCTATGTGTGTATCGTCTTCCTAAAAGGACACTAGTCCATGGATTTATGGCCCATTCTTATCCAGTGTGGCTTCATTTTAACTGATTATGTTGCTGAAACACCAGGGGTTTGATCTAGGTTCTATTGCTCATCACCCCGAAAGCCAATCAATGACACAATGAGTATTGCCAGGGAGGAAGGCTTTAATAAGGTGCTGCAGTGGAAGAGATGGGAGATCTGTCTGAAACCAGTCTCCCTGATGGACTAAAATTAAGGGTTTGTATAGTAGGGAAGAAATGTACCCATGTGTTGGAAAACAAGAATGAGGGAAGAGGAGTTGGTCGTCAGGAGGCAGGTGTTCAGCTAGACAATCATAATGCGTGAGGGGTCTAGCATCTCCTCGACCAGATGTGGTGATCTGGTAAGTTTCAGTTCCTTGATACTGTCTGGAAGGCTTGATAGTTAGTTTCCTGAGAAAGGAACTTAGGTAAGATAATTGTAACTTTTTCAAGTTTTAAGACTGGGTTAATTTCTGTGTTTATTCAAAAGAAACCATGAACATCATTTCTATAGAACAATTGGGCCAGAATCAATTACATCTGCAAATACTAGATTTTATTTCCAAATAGGATCACATCCTGAGATCTTACCTGGACATGAAATTTTGAGGGACATTATTCAATTTATTACACTCATGATTTATATCAAAAAGCTTTGCAACTATTGATGGTATAATGCACGTGAAACTTGGTGCTCAATTAACTGTTATTTTGTATTCTGGGATGTACCAGTAATTCACTTAATTTTAGTGCATTGGTGTTTCTATTTACAAAACTTGGATGATAATTTCCATATATATTATAGGTTTTAATTAGAATCACGCAAACTAGGAATTCATAACCATTTTGGACTAAGGAGGTTAATAGTTTAATAATATCATCAGAATAAGAACTATTCTCACTCCTTCTAGTAATCTGTTATGTGACCTTGGGCAAGTCATCTGCCTATTTAAAATTTGTGTGACTCATACATTAAAGTCAAGGGGTTGAACTAGAATCAAAAATCAAAAATCCGTAGCCCTTGGATCCATTATTTGCATGCGTATTTTATTTCACCAGAAAAATATTTAAAATAATAAATTTCATTGCTTTTAGGCAAGACTTGTACTTTCCAGTTAATCACAGTTCTTATCCCATCTTAAAATGTCAGATTGGCTATTTCATATTTAAAACTTCAGTGACTCCTGAAGGCATTTGAGTTTGTGGTCCTAGAGTTTTCTAACTATATAGTCTCTTGAGTCTCAAGTCATAGATTACTTTCAGAATGATAAAGTCACATTTTGTGACTAGTTTATCTCATTTGAAAATGGTATAAATTCCTTTGACTCCTTAAAGGATAGCTACTTAATGAGTATAAAATACTATTATGCTGCAATCTCTTTGTTACTGCTTGAAGTACCACTATGTATTAAGTGGACATCTGCATTTAGCTTTTCATTATGACTTCTAGATTATTTCTTTGAGAGGTTAAAACTAATTCAGCTCCTATCAGTGGATATGAGTAGTCACAATTGCTTCTGCCCAAGGACACTCATGTAAATCAAATGTTAATTTCATCTCTGTGAGGTGCCATTAAAACAGCAATAAGCTGTCTGCCCACATTTTAGCTTTGTGAAGACAACATGCATTTAAATACTCTTTTTTATATCCTTGGCCTTCTGCTCACTAGAGAAATTTCTATTCAGGAGCATTTTTACTGCCAATGTCTGTCCATCTTCTCTCTCTTCAAGGTAATATCTAGTACTGGGAAGTCTTAACTGGTGCTGACATAAGGAGCAGTAGTTGGAGATATATATATAGTTAGATAGATACATAGATAGATAGATATAGATATATTCTAAATGCTAATATATTGAATATTCTACTTACACATAGGTTTTACAAGTAAAGTTAATCTAAGATGTAGAACTCTCTTTTAAGGAGAAAATGATTCTTGCATGTCACAAAAGATAAGAGTCTAGTGGAAAAAGATAAATGTTTATAAAACTGTTTATTTTTATTAAATTATAGTTGTGTTAAGTGTAACAATATAATTATTATTCATGAGAAGAACTTTTCCATGTACAGGCTTAATAAGATTCATTTAAAAAGGATACTAACTTTTTAAACATTAATTAAATAGAGTGCACAAGTCCAATACAGGGATGAAGAATACTAGGGAGTCATTATCAATATCCCAGACCTCTCAGTTTCACTGAGCCTCTTGATTGACTGTATCCTTGAAAGTGTTGCTAAAGCTTGACAGTATAAGAAACTCGGTAATAAGAATCAAGTGGATCTGTCTGTGTTCTTCATTTTTCACTGAAGAAAATTAATTTATGTCTGTAACTTAATGACATAATCCAGAAACTTCAATATTTTGAATACAGTGTCCAGCATCCAAACACAATTACCACGCATGAGAGGAGGGAGATGAAAATACCTTTAAAATGGGAAAAAAAGCCAAATACTTAAAACAGATCCATAGAAAATATAGATATGTACATTATACAGTAGGAGAATTGAAACAAAAACATTGAATATATTCAACAAAATATAAAACAAGGTGAAATATTATATAAGAGAATTGGGAAAATAAAATACTGAATCTCATTGCTCTACATATTGGCTTTGTAACAAAATAGACAAAGGAAAAAAGATGTTTGGTGACTAGAACGTGTGTCTGTAAAAGTTACCCAACTCGATAAGGAAGAAAAAGATAGGAACTAAAGAAAAGAACAGAAAAGCTATAGAATTTATGGACAAAAGTACACATACACATGCACACACATACAGACACAGACACATAAAACACTCTTGATAAGGCCAGGCGCGGTGGCTCATGCCTGTAATCCCAGCACTTTGGGAGGCCGAGGAGGGTGGATCACCAGGTTGGGAGATCGAGACCATCCTGTCTAACACGGTGAAACCCCGTCTCTACTGAAAATACAAAAAAATTAGCCAGGCGTGGTGGTGGGCACCTGTAGTCCCAGCTACTTGGGAGGCTGAGGCAGGAGAATGATGTGAACCCAGGAGGTGGAGCTTGCAGTGAGCAGAGATGGAGCCACTGCACTCCAGCCTGGGTGACAGAGTGAGACTGTCTCAAAAAAGAAAAGAAAAGAAAAGAATAGTCATGTAAATTCAACAATACAGAAAATGGAAGATGCCAGATGCCTCAAATGTAGTTAGATTTATCCCTGAAAAACAGTATTAGTGTATTATTTGAAAAATCAATCAATCTAATTCTTTGCATTCACAGAATTAAAGTGAAAAATTATGTGATTATCTAACTGAATACAGAAAATTCATTTCATAATATTCAATACTCACTCATGATAAAACAAGCAAAAGCTTCTAGAAGCATAGATAGAATAACAAACATCCTGCTCTATGATTTTTCACCTGAGATTGTGATAGAGACAAGAATGCCTATGGACCCTAATTCTATTTAATAATATTCTGGAGACCTTGGTAACGTAGCACGGAGGGATGACACTAAAGGTTGAGATATTAGTAGACTAGGAGGCTCTAAGAGAGATCTTTCTTAAAATCCTAAATGGATTAAATAATTCACTAGTTCAAAACCTTTCAGGTTGGATAAAAATTAGATTGCTGTACAAGGCCCTTCATTATCTGGTAATTATTTACCTTTCTTGACCAATTCCCTCCAATCAAACTTTCATCTTCTAAGATTTAGCCATGCTTTCTGAGGAGGAAGTTAAAGCAGCTGGAGTGTAATACACTTCTGTGATTATTTATTGCCAGTGGAAAGTAAAGAAGGCAGACAAACCAGTCTAATAATCTTGTCAACATGATTACCGAACCTCCACATCAATGGTTAAATAATTTTTATAAAGAGGAGAAATCTATTAAATGTTCTTAACAAGATGTCCCTGTTTAAACATTGCTTGTAGTAACTAAAACCCCAAATCTGGGATATTCCCTCATAGCATGTTCCCTTGAAAAGTTTCTATAAACTCTACTATAAAATGAAGAGTTTTCTAAAACTAACTCCTCCTCATGATGTAAGTTAGTAATTTATGTAAAGTAGTGACTTTGTCCCCAGTAAGCCAGAGAGTACATGTCCTCTGCAGGTATGGAGAATTTGTGGGGCTGCCCTCAATGTTTGCCTCTCTGATGGCTTATGTCCTTGAAAGTATTAAGCTTGATAATGGCCAAAGTTTCTGATTTATATGAAACTGATTTTACAAACCAATCCATTATGTTAGTTTACAGCCCTTCATTCGTTCATTTCAGGTGATGTTAATAACGCTTGAGAGATATTATTGGCACAGAAGACAGGAATTTTGCTATTATATCATGGATCTTTAAAAAAGGTGAAGATAACTGGTAAAGTAAAAAAAAAAGATTAAGATAACTTCAAGTAGTGTTAAATAGTAGGAGATAATTAAATAGAAAGCGTTCTATGGCAAGGAACATGTTAGCTAGAGAGGACAGTTAATGGACATTTTAAATGATAACTTCCCAGCATAGATTTCAATAATATGTGTGTGAGAAACTTAAAATCTGAATGAGGGATGGGAGAGGCAAGAATTACAGATAGAGGGAAAGCAGGACTAAAAGGCTGGGATAAGAATGTTATTTTATAGAATAATAGTAAAACCACGAGGATTGGAGAACAGAAACCAAGAGTGAGAACAGAAGGAGGTGGGTCCAGGCACACAGGTAGCAGCCAAAGCATATAGGGGACAAGGAGTTTAAGTTTAATTGTAGATGCGATGCGAAGCTAATGGAAGGTTTTCATTTTATAATATATTTAATGATCTGGCTTTTGTACAAAGTATCAATTATAAGGCAACAAGATAAAATAGGTAAAAAAACCAGAAGATTTTTTAACCAAGAACATTTGGATGAAAATGGCACATTGTGTTCATAATAGAGATATGTTTTAAAGGAAAGTTGGCAGTTTTCTGGTGAATTGAATATAGACATGAAGAGAGAGAGAACTCAAGGGAAATTTCTAAATTTTGTACTGAGCAATTGAGTAAATGGTAAAACTATTAACTAAAATGAGTAGGTTGAAATAGAAACAAGTTCTAGAGATGAAATTAAAGGGAAAGCCATAACTTCTTGATTTACTATTAAATTTGAGTTGCCTAATTGACATACGAGATGAGACCTTGAGTAGGAATTTGGATATTTATGTCTGGAGCTCAGGGGAGACTGCTGATCTGAAATTTCTCATTTGGGAGTCACCAGCATATAGATACTATCTTAAACGACGAGGATATAGATACTATCTTAAACGACGAGGCCGGATGCAAATAACCAGAAAGAGTGTTTAGATGGACAAGAGAGGAGGACGAAAGACAGTCCTGCATCACTCAAACATTTAAAGTATGGAAGAAAGTGAAAGCTGAAAAGGCAACCTAGAAGGACTGATTGGTGTGATAAGAGAAAAACCAAGATTGTGGTATGCTGGAAGACAAATAAGAGACATACTTTAAGAAGAGAGATATGACAGATGTTGCTGAAAATTTAAGATGAAGACGAGGAATCTCTGAATTTGGCAAACCCAATATTGGTGACCTTGCAAAGAGTGATTTTAGAAGAATACTGGGAAAAATGCCTAATTGGAATGCAATCAAGAGAAAATGGGAGGTAAGACTGAGAAGATAGTAAGTATTATATATTCCTTTAAGAAGTTTTGCAATGAAGAACTGCAGAGAAATGAGATAGTAGCTAGGGAGAGCACTTGTATTGTGTGCGTATATTAATGGAAATTATTCAGCACAGTGGAATATTAGCAGATTAAAGAAGGTGAACATTAGGTGAACGAAGAACTTCCTATTTCAACTAATAAGAGTCAGACTCAGGATATAAATAAAGTATACTTGGAAAGAGAAAAGACCATTGATTAATTTTCAAAGAGAAAAAAGTTGACATAAGAAAAGACATAGATATATACTCGTCGGTAAAAAGATAAAGATCTCTTCTAAGGACCTATTTTTGCTGAGATAATTTATTAAACATAATCATCTTTTGAGAGAAACAAGGAGACTGGGCTATTGAAAGCTTAATAACATAAGAAAATAGGCAAAACATGATTTGCTTAGTCAGAGTATTTCTTAGATAATTCTACTAGTATTGCCACCCAGTACTGCAGAATAATTTGAGATTTATGAGGATAAAATAATAAAGTGGGAAAGGTCATTTTACTTGCACGTTCTCATATCTTACATCATATTTAAGAGCAAGAGTTTGGGAAGGGAATCAGAGAGAAATCTCGTTAAGTCAAAATTGTCTTTTGCCTGCAGAGTGCATTGAGGAATAGAGGAGTAAGGAAATGTAGTGTACATGTAGGGGAAGGATTATGAGGTTGAAATGAAACATAATGAGGTCAAAGATCAGATGCATTAGGGACACTAAAATGATCTAAAAAATAAGATGCTGTGATCAAAGAGTGGGATAATTGTAATACAAATTTTGGATATAGTGCTCCTATTAGAGATAACAAGGTCTGGAGCAATGATTCTCAAACAAGAAACTGCTAGCATTTTGGAGTGGAAAATTCTTCACTGTGTGTAATTCATCAGCACATTGTGGAATGTTTCGATTCTCTAGTCCTGACTTAATAAATGCCACAACTATCACTCCATTCCAATAACATATTTCCAGACTTCTCTTGAAGTAGTTTCCAAGTGAAAACCACTGACGTAGGGCAGCACAGTGGACCCTCATGGATATAGTAAAGAGTTTTTGGAACTACTTTAAGGATGCTATGTACTCTTTTATGTCTGTGTTTATTAACTGTTAGCTTAAAAAAGTTATGAACCATTTCCTTCTTTTTGTCTAGCACAATGTCCAGCACAGAGAAATCACTCAAAATGTATTTGGAGTAAATATATATAGAATGATGGAATCTATTTGTTCTTTACCTTTAAGTTTGATTGCATATTTCACAAATGCTTTTTTGTGAATGATTTTATTTCCTAATGAGAAATTTAATAACTTTATAATTTCCTCTTTGAATGTTAAAAAGAAGCTGTTTCATTTTTACCTAGCTTAGGTTTTGAAGTATATTTGCCTTAATCCACACAGAATGTTTGAATGCCTTTAGATGAACATATTTTTTTTACACAAGTCTCTAACATTCTCTTTTTCTTTACATTAGTCCTGTTCCAATCATTTATGTTACTTGTATGACCTTTCTAGGTAGTTGAGTTTAGAATTCTTAATATAATCTCATAATTTTAGTTTAGATGATACTTGTATTAGGCTTAACCCAAAAGAATATCTGCACATAGTAGAAACAAGATAAATATTGATTGTGAATAACATCCATATGATTTCCCTCATTTTATTACAAGTAAAGAAAGCTCTGATCAAAAGTACTTGAATTCCAGATGCATAGAGGTATGTGCCTTCAATTCAAGAAAATCTTGTGCTATGGTACCTGATGCTTAAATACTTGGCATATTTTATTTTTAAAGTAGAACTTTTAACTTATAGAATATAGCCCTCAGTTAAAGACTTAAACAAATTAAATATGCATTAGATATGTTCTATTAACTCCTGTTTCTTTGAATAAAATCATATTTTTAAATATCTTAAGCATGCTAAAAATTCCATAATTTGGAATAACTTGCATTTTCAATGTCTATAGCATTTAGCTTTCTCCAGTGTGTTTAATAACCAGGTTCTATCTTGTTGGTTTCCACTCTGTACAAAATATTACATATGTAAAATGATTAGAGTGAAAAGAAAACATTTGGTCTGCATAATTCAATATATACTGCTATATCGTCATGTCTCGCAGTCTAAACAACTAATAGGTTAATTTTTGCAACCCCATCCTAAAAATGCTTCATAAAATACAGTTGACAAGGTAAAACAAGGTGAAAGGTGAAAAGAACAAATTGAAGAAGGCATTAGGCTTTAACTTGAGTTCACAATATTTTTTTTTAACTCAGTGCTTTCAAAGACATGATTTTTAAGTTCTTTTGATATGGTTAAACAGTTATGTTTCCAACCTAGCTTTTTAATATATGAGAAAGTTATTTTTAATGTCATAAATTATTCTCTAATTAATTGATGGAAAAAATGAATAGTGATTTAAACCAATATAAGCTTTTATAAAATTTTATTAATTATTGCAATAACTTTCAAGTAAAATAAAATTACCCATCCAGTAAGCAATGAATTTATACTTCGCATCACCATGAGTTCACAGGTATTAATTAGCCACAAAGGAACTCTTGGGAAGAATCCAAACTTAATAAGAATGGACAAGAATTCTGTTTTAAAAAGAACATGAAGCCAAAAGTATGGCATATAACTCTGATTCAGTCCACGATAATGTGTCACTATTTCTCTGCTATTTTTATAGATAGTTATATTTTTGCCTCTATTCTTAGTCCTCTTTCTTTCTCAAAGAAAGCTGAATTTCAGGAGAACTGAACTAGTTTTTTTTTTTTCTCTTTGTAAAAACCAAACTATTTTTAGACCTCAGATATTTCTATCATTAAACCCATGTGACAAAGCATATTTTGAAAGGGAGCATGGCTTATAAAATGGTTTTCACACTGTGAGTATGTGAGTATTTCTTTAATTCCAGAATAATAACAACAATCAGGTCTCAAAAATCTCTGTAAGTGGCTGCCTGCCAACTTCCAGCACATAGCCCCTTAAAGTCCCTTGATAGTTAGGGCTTGCTGCCTGCCATATAATGCTGAAGCTCTTGGCAAGACTCTCCCAATTTATGGGGCTTTGGGAGACACAGCCTTGAGCTCTGTTGCAGCAATAGTTGAGCATCTGCCATGCCAGAAAGCCCAGAGTTTCCGCTGGCAACAGCGTGTCCCCGCCCAGGCAAGCATTGCAGAGTGCAGGAGAGCCAGAAGACTCCCATAAGGCTGGAGGCACAGTTTCCATTTGCCAGGCTGCCAACATCAAGCAGTTGATGTTTAGCCGTGACTGCAAATATATCACATGAAAATCTTTGACAATCTGCATTTGAAATACCTTTGTACCATCAAGTAAAATGTATGTATTAATTTTACATAAATATTAGCCAGAAATATTAACCTTACTAAGGATTAAGGTTGAAGATTAAGCAGTCCTACTCTAGACAATATCGGGACATTGATGTTACATTATTACTATTATATTAGTTACCATTACTGAATATGCGCCAGATCTCAGACACCATGTTAAATGATTTACATACATTACATTTTGTATGACAATACAAATCCAATTTAAAAGTTGTGAAATTCACACAAAGTCACTTTAAGACACTTGCTCAGTGTCAAGGCTTGTAGATGGGAGAGCTGGAACTTGAATGCAGGTTTTTCTGATACCAAAGGCTCCATGCTATTCTGTTTTTCTAGTGCCTTTGCAATTTTTTAAACTTTCATTTTAGGTTTGGGGGTACATGTGAAGGTTTGTTACCTAGGTAAATTTGCAATTTTCCTTCTCACTCTCAGGACTCATTAGAGTGGAAAGGAGTTAGACTTACAAGACTTTCTACACTTTTCTGAAATTCTAGGTCTGCGATTTTTAAGGAACCTGGACTAGAAACAAAGTGAGCTCTGAACAAATCTTTAGTAATTTTTTAAACACAAAATTTGAGGCTTGTATTACTCAAGATTATTTTCTTTAACACTTTCACTGAAGTTCTGCTTAAGTTTGGATAAGCTTCCCAATGCCTCCACGTCACAGTATGTGTTAAGATTAGACATTAGAAAAATCAGTTACTTAGAGAGATTTAGAAGAAAAAAGATGCAATTTAATATATCTGACCAGTGGCTTTAACAACTGACATAAAAAAGCATTTGGAATCAACATTATCTATGCATAATACTATTTACCCATGAAAAATATTTACCCACTCAAATATGTGCTATATTAACCATAGGTATAGCCCATGAATGTGGGTCATGGTATAGCCATGAATGTATATGGTTATATAATTTTTATTAATAGGCATGTCAATTGTCACGTATGTTAAGACAGATACATAGCTGAGAAGCCCTGTTGTTACACAGACACATGTGCAGACTCATACCATTACCTAGAAATATTTCTTATTTTCTAATCCAGAATACAAAGAAAATATATTTTCAAGAAATTTCATTTTATTGTGGAATAACTTATTTATAAGGACACTGTAGCTCATCATTTGATCACTTGTTTGGTTGTCTATTTTGTAGAATAATCTTTATTCATTTATTAAATTGTAAGTAAAAAATGTAATAAAATACACAGGATACAAACTTAAATAAAAAGTACTATCACCTGTCAACACCCCAAAATAAATATACACCTTTTCAGACACAAATGACATTCACAGTATGTCGCTTATGGAGAAGAAAAAACAAAGCTGTAAGTAATATTTGCCTCTTTCAACCCCTGAAATAAATCAGAATTCTATATTCTACTATCCTCAATAATAAATTGTTAATGAAATAAAGACAGGAAATTACAAAATGAGGGCAAAAATGCTTTATGTGGAGGACGATTTGTCTAATCTCTTCATTTTTTGTTGACAAATTGAGAGATCATAAGATATACCACTGAAAAGAAAGAAAGAAAGAAAGAAAAAGAATAAGACATCAAACAGTGTAAGCCAGAAAATCTTCCTCTTCTTTACTCCTCCGTGCCATATCCAATCATTTCTAAGTCATGTGGTTTTTACCACATTTCCATATCTGCTTAAAATTCTCCCTCCCCTCTAGTTAACATGTCCTTGCCTGAAGCATCACTTCTCTGGGGGGAGCTGTGTCTACTGCCCCACTGTGCATCAGGCTCCCTCTTAGACATTCTCAAAGAGCTCTGATAATTTCCTTCAGAGCCCTTATCTGAGTCTGTTATTGGATGTTTACTGATATGATTATTTGATTATTTCTCTCATTTTTCTGAGAGAATAGGGACCATGTCTATTCACTTCTCTCCATTTTGTTCATATCTTCAACACGTCATCTGGCACATAGTTATCAATCTTCTTTGACTGATTGAATGAACAAAATTAATACATAATTTAAAATTTAAATTAGATAACTGTTAAAAGTTAAAGAAAATAATTTTGGGAATATGAGATAGTTCATATCCTTATAGATTTGAATATAATTGTTCTCTCCAAAATATTATCACTCATTCTTTTTTTATTGTATACATTTACAGTATACAACATGATGTTTTTATATATTGATACATGGTTAAATGATGATTACAGGTAAGCAACTTAACATAATCATCATCTCACATAGGTGCTTTTTGTGTGCATGTGGTAAGAACGCCTAAACTTGCTCTGTTAGAAAATATCCTGGACACAATACAATACTATTAACGATGATTCTCGTGCTATATTTTAGATATCTAGATTTTTTTCCTCCTGCATAAAACTGAGACTTTGTACACTTTAATCTACATTTCCCTATTCCACCTCCCTTTCCCACCTCTAGCAACTAGCATTTTGTTCTCTGTTTCTATGTATTCTACTTTTGTTTTTCTTAAAAAAAATTCCACATATAAAAGTGAGCACAAAGTATTCTTTTTCTTTGGCTGGCTATTACACTTAACATAACACTTATCCTTTAAGATTCAGAATAAATATTATCAATATTACTACTTCATGAAACATTTTTCCAGGAACCAGTAAAATACACATAGAGAAGACTTGAACCTAACATGTAGCTTGAGGCTAAGCCACCCAGAAAACACAACAGTTAGGAAAGTAACCACTTGTGGTCACAAAGTCAGTGAAATATTGGGGCTCTTTATTAAACAACATTGTTTGGGAAACTACTAATAGAGCTATTTCCTCTTTAATCCAATTATATCACCACGGGGTCAAAGGAATCACATTTGGTTTTGTAGTAGTACTAGTACACGTGATTAACTGCCCATATTTCATGGAATCATAGAAATATTTTGCTGTATATAATGGGGTGTGTTCTAGTATTATTTTTAAATGACTAAAACAAATAGAAAAACTGGAAACTTTTTGAAAAGTGGATAAATGGCTTTGTTTTGTCACCACAGTACATCTTCAAAACTAATTTTCCAACCCATCTCCCAAGTGTGAGAGTCAAAAAGAAATAACTGTATTTGCAAGATTTCAGAGTTTATTGTAAATAAGTGATTTAATGAGAGACATATTCAAAATTACTAATTACTATATTTGAAATCATTTCATGTCACACATTTCCCATGGTTCTTTAGAATTTAGGTTTTATATGATATAGATTTTGCATGACAGATAGACTTTTCCTTTAATTCAGCTGTTTCTCTACGTAAAAGGTAAATAGAACCTAAGACAAAAAGGTCCTTTATAAAAATAGTTTCAATGAAATATAACTAGGACAAAGATTCTGATTTCTATTGATAGCAAAAATGTTTTTGCAAAGTAACATCTGGATTTTTTGTAGGTGTTGAGTTGCCATGATATTATGGAAAAGCAAAGGGCCACATTGGTGTGGGTGAAATGCCAGTGCAGGGAGAATGGAAGTGAGCACATATCATACACTCTGACTTAATTGGGATGGGGCGTTTTCTTCCACTTTTCCTTGGCTCATTAACTAGGAGTCTGCTGCCATCAGCACTTGAAAGAATATAAGCTTGTGCTAAGGATCTTTCACCCCAGACACTTATGACTTGTCTACACTGGCATAACTTTTTATTCTTCCATTTATTTCTCATAGGACTCTCATATCAGCAGTTTGATTACTGGCCACTGTATTGTGCCTTATATCAGTCATATTAATATTTATTATCAACAGTGGGCAGACCTGAAAAGAGATTAGCACTCTTTTAATCATAATGTGTTTGAGGGTATGATAGTCTGATTTTCCCATTATTATCATCAATCTGAGATAGAGGAAAGATTGAAGTAACACTAGCATGTCCTCGCATAATCAAAGCTCAGTTGCTAGAAAAAGATTTTTAAGTTCAATTGTGTCCCCTTAGCAATTGAGGAATGAAAAAATCAAAATATCAAAAGAGGAAGACTGGAGTAATTGTGGCTGACATTTCTCATGCTCATCTTTCATTTCTTGAATGAAGTGGGTGTATATGGGAGATGAGTGATGGTGGTGGTGAGTGGGGGGAGGTGGGAGGGAGAAACAGAGAAACTGAAAAATGTGAGTCTTTCTATATTTTCCCATAAAAAGGGCTGTGTTCACTAGAGTAAAATACTGTATTTATCTATCTAACTATCTTCCAAAGTGAATTTGCTGGTCAAATTTACTACGGCTTTTTTAATATAAAAATTTTGGTTTTCCTATGACTAGAGTTGTCCCTTGATACCAACATTAAGAAATAGGATATATTGTAATAGAATATAGCATATTAGAAAATAAACTAATAATATTTTAAATACCTGAATAAAGTACTCTTAGGCAGCAAGGAAATTTTTTAAAAAATAGTCAAATTATGATATGAAATTCACTTTTGTAATGCAAAATTATCTAAAGTAGAAAAATATTTTTAAGAGCAAAAAAATCAATGCATGATTTGCCTAAATCAAAAATATTTATATACTGAACTTATGTTTGCCAATCTATAAGTTGAGTATTTGAGTTTTAAATTGAATCACATACATTGTACAGTAACAGTGGTGCCCTGCCTTGATGTTCTATTATTATCCAGGAATAAATTATTGTGTCCCTCTTTCCACTCTGTTTCTCCTGTGCTTTTCCAATTTGTTCTGGAAGAGCACAATCGTATCAGGTTTTAGTGTGCTGCTGCATAGATTTAAGAGAGTATATATCACCTATATCACCAGGCCTCCCCCTTGTATTTCCAGAATGTATGATATAAATTATTGGGAAGTATATACTGAAAACATGACTTTAGTAAATCTGGTTTAATACCTAATACTCTGAATGGAGCCAAAACAGAGACAGATAACAGACAATGTGAAAATGAAAATTTACTTAAAATGAAAGGTACATATATAGAGAACCTCTTTGAATGAGTTTTTAAGACAGTTTTTTCTTTTCTCTCACCAAATCTATTCTCAAGTCAGTTTTCATAATAGAAATTGCATTTACCAAAACATGAACATTTCGCATGTACATATAATTTTCTCAAAAATTTAATTTGTTTCCATTATTTGTTATATTCATTTCATAGTATATTTAAATCTATAAATACATTATTTATTAAGCCTAGATATGATTTTTATATTCTATGAATATGTGAAACATGTACATTTGTTTTTTAACCTGTCATTCTGCTTAAAAAAGAAACAAAAACACATGCACAGAAAATTCCTTTACATTTTGTTAAGTTTTTGCTTCCATTTTGTTACTAACTTTACATAATACATTGTCACTGTTTTCGAGGACTGTTGGCAATGACAAGTGCTATGTCATGGGCAGATCACTTGTAAATGTATCTTGACATAATTTCTTCAACTGCATCCATATATCTTTTCATTTCACTTAAAAATATTCTCCCCATGCTAACTATGTGCTAGAATATGCCAGATGTCATATATGCAGTCATAAACAAGACAGTTTTGGTTTTCTACCCTTGCAAAGTTAGTTTCTAATTTGTACGGAAAACATGAAAAAATTATACATACAATAGTAAAGGTTATGATAGAAAAAGTATACATTGTTATGAGAAAACATAATAATGGTAACTCATCTAGTCTTCAAGTAATTTGAAGTTTTAAACTGACACCTGAAATACATGCTAGTATAAATATATAACTTAAGAGATGTTTATTCTATTCACTTAGCATGTCCTAGCACTCAGTATAATATATAACTGATGTATAGTAGGCAGCCAAAAAGCCATAGAGAATAAATAATAGATGAGTGAAAGGGCTTGGCAACCAAAGAGATTTCATAGTGAGATGGGTGCAAGGTGTTAAATTATGCCTCTGGCTGACAGAGAGAATGGACTCCCCGTAGTTACCTAAGATGATTAAAGTTAAGGCAAACCAGGCAGCCATAGCTGGGTGAGGGAGGAGTCACATACTGTATGTTATCAGAAAGATGTAGAAGTGTTACAAGACCTTCCTTTCTACAATCAAGCCAAACCAGTTCCTGTTGTGGGTGCTGAGATAAACTGTGGCCAACACCCGCCTACCCCACTGGTTATTTGAAAGAAACATCTGACAGAGACCTCTGGTTTGGGGCTTGTAAACCATCCAAACAGGGCTTGCCTATTTTGACCAATCAGAACCAAACAAGTTTGAATCGTTGATTTGCATAAACGGACTTGATTGAGAACCTGAGTAAGAACTTTCCCCTTTTAAGCCAGATCTTCACTTTTTTTTCTACAGAGAATGTACTTTCACTTTACTGAATTCTGTGCCTCCCCAATCAGCAGACTTTTTTCTTAGAAAATCGTTATATTTTTGCCCCCACTGAACTCATTAATCTTTGATTAACAAAGTTTGCAGAGAGAACAGAAAACATAAAAGCTTGAATGTGAGAGGATATAGAGAAAATAAGTTAATCATGACTAGGTGAAGAATGAAGAGATGAAGTTGGAGTTTTAGATAGAGGCCAGGTTCTCAAATATTTATGAGTCCCTGAAACCAACTGAAATTTAAAAAAAAGATTTACATAATTAAATCATCAAATTGAATTTCAGAAAAATCACTCAGGCACCTCTGTAGAGAATAGCTTGGAGGGGCCAAATCCGGTAGAAGAGAGAATTTAACACTGTAAAGGTCATCCAGCTGGGATAAATGAGCTCATCTAGCTGAGAGAAGATGATATCTCAGACTATTAATACAGTTGGATTTTTGAGAAATGTGGACATGTCCCTAAAGAACTTAGGGACATGAAAAACTTAGTTATGAGTTTAATGTGTTGAATGTGGAAGAGGTTCGTGTCAAGGAAGATTCTCATGTGCTAAGGGAACTAAAATAACAAACAGTAGTATTTTAAAGAAAAATAGACCTGTGCAAAAAGAATCTGAGATGTCTGTGTGGTATTCACATTAAAGTGTCTAGTTGACAAATGGAAATTAGGGTACAAAGAGGTTATCAGTTTTCTCCACTAGAAAATATCATATATTTCCAAGATGTGAAGGGTAGAGTTTATCTAGGGATTTGAAAGTCCAGTTTGCAGGAAGGTAATTAACTATTTTAGCTGAGAAGTCGTTTCTGAGATTTTGATCTCACAGAGACTGTGGAGTTTAGCCTGTTGGTACAGTAGTGGCTGAAGAGTCAAATAATGAAATCTAAAACACAAAGCTAAGGAAATGGAAGCTGGTGGAAGTGGGGGAAAAAAATGAACATAATGTGCTCCTGGTCAAAAACAGCATTTAGAAATAATTGACCCAATGGAGGCGGAGATTGCAGTGAGCCGAGACCACGCCACTGCACTCCACCCTGGGCGACAGAGAGAGACTCCGTCTCAAAAAAAAAAAAAAAAAACAAAAACAAAAAAGAAATAATAGACCCAATAATATAGAGGAAGCATTGCTGTTGTTCTAGGTTAAATAAGAATTAGTGTATGGGTTTAAAATTTTTTACTTGAAAAATGGTGAGTAAATGCATAATTCTATAGAAGTATCTCTAGAGAACTCAGCTGGTGCAGTGCATATCACTTAATTTCTTGAATGTAACCAGAATGCAAAATAAATCTTGTTGCCTTGTTTATCTTTTATGTCCAAATAGCAAAATAGGGAAGTGGATTCCTAAACATATTAAGCCAAAACTGTTAAAAACCACCAAAGGAGGTGAGAAATGAAAGATGCCTAGTATCTTTTCGTGCACTATTTGGACACCTAGGCCGATCATTTTGAAACCAAGTAGAGGGCTGCTTGAATGCAGAAATTGTTCTTTCAAGGCAGATAAAAAGTCATGCGTATTCTCTTATCCATGATCCATAGTCGTCGTAAATATTTCCTTTTTTGTTATAATTCTGGGCCAAAAAGAAAATTAAAAATTGTTTGACTTTCTTAGCTTGATCAACCACAGACTTATTTTTATTTAGACAATAATAAATTCTAGTAGATTACCTGTTCAAGAGAAAAATCAATTTTGTGATTCATAAGTTTAAGAAAGTTACCATTGATATAATCAGGAATTAAAAATATATATCCTGCAATGAACTTAAATAAGGGATATTTCACCCTCTGACCAATCTTGCTTTTCATAAATGGGCATGATCAGTTTCAATTAATACTGTTGTCATCTCTATCTGGTCATTGTTCTCTGCAAGAAACTACTTGCTAAGAAAGATAATTTTTATCTCCTTTAGAAAAGCAGGAGTTATAGGATAAATGCTTATGTTAAGAAGTTTCAGGCAACTGAGTATTTCATAGACGTTTACTTGATTTTCTTCTAAAGTAGCAAAAGTTTAGCAATGTAAATGCCTATTTTGCTATGAAGATAATTTATTATTTTGATGAGAAATATATTCTAAAGGTTCATTAGTATAAAAATGTATTACAGATTCCAAAATTAAAGTAGATACATTAAAGACCAACCTAGCATTGTCAAAAGCAGAATGAGTTGTACAAATTCACAGTTTATTGGAGAAGGAGGGAATAGTTTTATTACAATGTCCATGGGGATCTGAGCTTACTGTGCTCAGATTATTCCTCATTATCACTTTCAGCATACCACAGGAGCTTTCCAAATCTTATATGGAATAGACTACAAAGAATAAAGTTAGAGATAGGCCCACATATACTACTTCGAGATACACTTAGTCAAGCAGCAGTCTATACTTTTTGGACATTTGTATGGATTCTTTTGAGAAATGACTATTCAGATCTTTTGCCCAATTTTTAGTAGATTATTTGAGTTTTTTGCTGGTGAGTTGTTCCGGTTTCTTGCATACTCTGTGTTTTACTGTAATGCCTCAAGCTTTGCTCTTTTTGTTTAGAATTGCTTTAGCTATTCAAGGTCTTTTGTGGTTCCATATAAGTTTTAAGATTTTTTGTATTTCCATGAAAAATGTAATTGATATTTTGATAGGGATTGCACTAAATCTGTATATTGCTTTGGGTAGTGTTGCTATTTTAACAATATTCTTCAAATTCATAAGCATGGAATATATTCCCATTTTTGTATCATCTTTAGTGTCTTTCACCAGTGTTCTATAGATTTTTTGGATAGATTTTTCATTTCTTTGGTTAAATTGATTCTTTGGTATTTTATATTCCTTGTAGTTATTGTAAGTGGGATTACTTTTTAATTTTTTTCATAATGCTTGGTATTGGCATATATAAATGCTACTGATTTTTGTATGTTGATTTTGTATCCTGCAGCTTTACTGAATTTATTGATCAGTTCTAACAGTTTTCTGGGGGAATCTCTAGGATTTTCTAAGTATAAGATCATGTAACTGCAAACAAGGTTAATTTGACTTATTTTCCCACTTATATGCCTTTTATTTCTTTCTGCTGCCTAATTGCTCGGTAGAGACTTCCTGTATTATGTTAAATATGAGTGGAGAAAGTATCTTTGTTTTGTTCCAGATCTTAAAGGAAAGGCCTTCAAATTTTCCCCTGTTCAGTTTGATGTTAGTTGTGGGTTTGTCATATATGGCCTTTATTATTTTGAGGTATGTTCCTTCCATATCCAGTTTGATGAGGTTTTTTTAATCATAAAAGGATGTTGAATTTTATGAATGCATTTTAAGTATCTATTGAAATAATCATTTGTTTGTTTTGGTTCTGTAAATGCAATGTATTATGTTTATTGATTTGTGTATGTTGAACCATTCGTGCAACCCTAGGATTAATCCCACTTGATCATGGTGAATGGTCTTTTTGATATTTTGTTGAATTTGGGCTGCTAGTATTTTCTTGAAGATATTTGCATCTATATTCATTAGGGATACTGGCCTGTAGTTTTTGTATCTTTGTTTGGTTTTTGGTTTCAAGGTATTGCTGGTCTCATAGAATGAGTTGGGAAATATTCCCTCCTCTTCAATTTTATAAAATTTTGAGTGTAATTGGTATTAGTTCTACTTTAAATGTTTGGTAGAATGCAGCAGTGAAGCCATTGGGTCCGGGGCTTTTTAAAATTATGGTTTGATCTTACTACTCATTTGGTTTGTTGAGATTTTCTACTTAGTGGTTCAATTTTGGTAGTTGTATGTATACAGAAATTTACTCATTTTTTCCCTAAGTTTGCAGAGAGTTGTTTGTAATATTCTTTCATGATTATTTGTATTTCTGTGGTCTCAGTTGTTACGCCTCCTTTTTGTTACTGATTTTATTTATTTAGGTCTTGTCTCTTTTTTCCTAGTCTAGCTAAATATTTGTTGATTTTGTTCATCTTTTCAATAAGACAACTTTTCATTTAATGGATCTGATGTGTTATTCTTTTGGCCTCAATTTTATTTATTTCTGCTCTGGCCTTTATTATTGATTCCTTCCAATTTTGGGTTTGGTTTGTTCTTACTTTTCTGGTTCTTTGAGGGGTATGACTAGGTTGTTATTTAAATCTTCCTGCTTTTTTGATATAGGCATTTATTGCTATAAACCTCCCTCTCAGTATTGCTTTGCTATATCTCATAGATTAGGGTATTCTGTAGTTTTATTTTTATTTATTTCAAGAAATTCTTATATTTTGTTCTTAATTTCTTCATTGACCCATTTACCATCCATGAACATGTTGTTTAATTTCCATGTGTTTGTGTAGTTTCTGAGGTTCCTCTATTATTCACTTCTAGTTTTTTTCCATTGTGGTTAGAAAATATTTTTGATATGACTTCTACATTTTTGAATTTGTATAGACTTGTTTTGGTGCCTCAGCTATTATCTCTTCTGGGGAATGTTTCATGTGCTGATGATAAAAATGTTTATTCAGCAGCAGTTGAGTGGAATGTTCTTTAAATGCCAATTATGCCTATTAGATCTAGTGTGTAGTTTGTGTCTGAAGTTGATTTTTTGTCTGAATAATCTGTGTGTTACCTAGAGTGGGGGTGTTAAAGTCCCCTGCTATTACTGTATTGCAGTCTGCCTTTGCCTTTAGGTCTATTAATGTTGCTGTTTATATGTAGAGCTCTAGTGTTGGGTGCGTAGATATTTATAATCATTATTGACTCCAGCTGAATTGACCTCTTTATGATGATATTGTGACTTCTTTGTCTCTTTTTTTACAGTATTTGATATGTAATCAATTTATCTAATATAAGTATAAATTACTCCTGCTGTTTTGTGGTGTATATTTGCATAGACTGTATTTTTCTGCTCCTTCACTTTTAGTCTATGTGTTTCTTTACAGGTGAAATGGGGTTCTTGTGGGCAGTACATGGTTGGGTCTTGTTTCTTTATCCATTCGGCCACCCTACATTTTTAATTGAGTAATCACATCTATTTACATTCAGTTATTACTGATAACAAACTTACTATTGCCATTTTGTTGTTTGCTTTCTGGTTGTTTTGTAACTCTTCCCTTTCTTTTGTTCTTTCTTACTGTCTGTCTATGTGTTTTAATTCATTCATTGCTATGTTTTAATTCATTCATTGCTTTTTATTTTTAATGAATCTACTGTAGGTTTTTGTGTTACGGTTACCATGTGGCTTACAAAAATATTTTCTAAATATAGCAAGTTATTTTAAAGAGATGACAATTTATCATAGCTAAAGAATAGAGACAAATAGAAAAATGGAAATAAAATTCTATATATTAACTCCACCCCCGACACATATATTTTGACATTTACTTGTCTCAATTTACGAATTTTATATTACCTATCTCTTAATAAGCAGCTCTATATATTATTGTTTCTGATAGACTTGTTTGTTGGACTTCATACTAGAGGTATAAGTGATTTTCACACTCTATTAGAGAGTTCTTGTTTTATCCATGTACTTTGTTTTACCAATGGATATTATACCTTCAATTTTTTTTTGGACATTAGTGTTTTGTTTTTTTTTCCTCTCAGACTGAAGAGCTCAATTTAGTATTTCTTGTAAGATGGGTCTGGTGGTGGTGAATTCTCTCACCTTTTCTTTGTCTTGGAAAAACATTATCTCTCCTTCATATTTGAAGGATAACTTTGCTAGATACATTGTTTTGGGTGACAAATTTATTTCTTTCAGTAGTTTGAAAATGTCATTCCACTGGCTCCTGGACTGTATGATTTCATTGAGAAGTCTGTTGCCCGATGATTTGGAGCCCCTTTACATGTTATTTTCTTATTTGCTTTTGCCTCTTTTAGGAGCATCTCTTTGTCCTTGAGGTTTGAGAGTTTGATAATTTTATGACTTTAGATAGTCTTATTTGGGTCCAAACTGTTTGGTGTTCTCTGACCTTCCTTTGCTGGATATGTATATCTTTCTCATGTTTTGGAAAGTTTTCTGTTATTATTTCCTTGAAAAGATTTCTACCCCTTTCTTTCTCTAAACTACATCTTGCACACCAATCATTCTTTAATTTGGTCTTTTGAGGTAATTTTATTTATCTTGTAGGCAATCTATTATAGATTTTTGTGTTGTGGTTACCATGTTGCTTACAAAAAAACATAGACTCATTTTATTCTTTTGCATGTGGATATCCAGTTTTCCCAACACCATGTATTGAAGAGACAATCTAGGGGCATATTTCTATTAAATATTGTACTAAATCTATAGCTCACTCTGGGTAGTATAGACATTTTAACAATAGTAATTCTTCTAATCCATGAACATAAGATACCTTTCAAATCCATGAACCCAGAGTTTGTGTGTGTGTGTATGTGTGTATATACATATGTATACATGTATATATATATATATACTCACACATATTTAAATATATTTAATCAGTGTTTTGTAGTTCTCAGTGTACAGAATTTTCACCGTCTTGGTTAAATTTATTCGTAAGTATTTTATTTTTTGATGTTATTTTAAATTGGATTATTTTCTTCATATCTTTTAAATAGTTCCTGGTTTGTGTATAGAAACCCAGCTGACTTTTATATTTTATTTTGTATTCTGCAGCTTTATTGGATTTATTTATTAGCTGATCTGATGACTATACATAGTATGCATCAAAATATCACTGTATACCCTATGGATATGTAGAATTATTATTTGTCAGTTAAAAATGATCCTAAAATTATCATTGGAGTATTTATGGTTTTCTAGGTATAAAAACATGTCATCTGAAAACACAGACAATTTTACTTCTTCTTTATTGATTGGAATGCCTTTATTACCTTTTCTTACCTGTTTGATCTGGCTACAATACCAAGTACTATGTTGAGTGGAAGAGGTAAGAATTGGCATCCTTTTTTCTTCCTGTTCTTAGAGGAAAATATATCAGCTTTTTACAGTTGAGTATAAGGTTAGCTGTGGGCTTGTCAATATATGGCTGTTATTATGTTGAGTTAAATTTCTTATTTACCTAATTTGTTAAGAGTTTTTATCACAAACTGATGTCAAATTTTGTAAAATACTTTTTCTTTGCATCTATTGAGATAATTATGATTTTTATCCTTTGCTCTTAATGTGATATATTACATTTATTTATTTGTATAATCCTTAAATCACAGGAATAAATTATACTTGATTGTGGTGTATGGTTCTTTTAATATGCTGTTGAAATTGTTTTACCAGTATTTTGTTAAGGATTTTTGCATCTATATTCAAAGGAATATCAGCATATAATTTTTTTTCCTTGTAGTGTCCCTGTGTTGGTATCAGGATAATGTTAGCCTTGTAAAATGAGTTTAGAAGTATTTCTTCATTCAATTTTTTGGAAGATTTTGAAAACGATTTTTCTTCTTTGAATGTTGGTAGAGTTCACCAGTGAAGACATATGATCCTGGGATTTTCTGTGTCAGAAGGTTTTATTTTTTATTACTGATTAAATCTCCTTACTAATTTTTGGTCTGCTCAGAATTCCTATTTCTTCATTTTTCAGTCTTGGTAATTTGTATGTTTCTAGGAACTTATCCATTTCTTCTAGGTTATGCAGCTTGTTGGCATATAATTGTTTATAGTAGTCCTTTAGGATCCTTTATATTTCTAAGTTATGATTTGTAGCGTCTCATCTTTCATTTATAATTTTATTTATTTTTGTCTTCTCTTATTTTAAGGTAACTTAATCAATTTTGTTGACTTTAAAAAAGAACTCTTAGTTTCACTTAATTTTTTCTATTGATTCTCTAATTTTTTATTTATTTCTGCTCTAATCATTTCTCTCTTCTGCTAACTTTGGCTTAGTGTATTCTATTCCTATTTATTTGAGGTATAACATTAGTTTAATTATTTAATATTTTTCTTTTTGTTTTTGCAAGCGTTTATTACTATAAGATTCTCTCTTTAAACTGCTTTTGTTGCATTCTACAAGATTTGGTATGTTTTGTTTCCATTTTCATTTGTCTCAAGGTTTTTTTTATTTCCCTGTTGACTTCTAGTTTCACCCAGTGGTTGTTCAGAAATGTGTTGTTTAAAATAAACATATTTGTGAATTTTTAAATCATTCCTTGTTACTGATTTCTAGTTTCACATAATTGTGGCAGAAAGACACTTGATATAATTTCACTCTTTCTAAATTTATTAAGACTTTTAACAGTTTATATTAAGGCAATATGAACTTTACTTCAATTGCATACAAATGCTCTTCACTTTTACTTCTCTCCTCCTTCCCCATATTTTGTTACTGATATCCATTTTGCTTCTCATTATATTTAACATTATCAAATTATTTTAACTATAGTTACTTGAATACTTTTGTCTTTTAACTTTTACACTACAGCTAAAGGTGATATATGCACCCTTATTACGGTATTAGAGTATTCTAGATTTGACTATATACTTACCTTAACCAGTAAGTTTTATACTTTCATATTGCTAACTAGCACCCTTTTATTTCAACTTGAAGAACTCCCTTTAGTGTTTCTTATAAAGCATATTAGTGATGATGAACACCCTCAGCTTTTGTTTGCTTGGCAAGTCTTTATCTCTCCTTGATTCCTGATGGACATCTTTGCCAGGAAATATGTTCTTTGTTTGCAGGTTTAAAAAATAATTTAAGTTTGTGATTTGTCTATATTTTCACACGTTCTCCAGGCCTGCAATATTTCCACTAAAAAATCTGCTTATATTCTTATGGGTGTTTCTTTGCAGGTGATTTACCTATTTCTCTTGCGGTTTTCAAAATGTTGTCTTTGTCCGTTGACTTTTGACAATTAAATTGTAAGGTGTCTCAGTGAAGACTCTTTATGTTCAATCTATTTGAAGTTTTGGGAGCTTCATGGAACTTGATACCCATTTCTTTTTCCAGATTTTGGTAATTTTTATTTTGTTCTTTCTTTAAATAAGCCTCTACCCCTTTTATTTTATCTGTTTACTCTAGAAATCTTATAATGCATATATTGGTTACTTGATAGTGTCTCATATGTCTCATAGTCTTACTTCATTGCCTTTTATTATTGTTTCTTTTTGTTCCTCTGACTAGATAATTTTGAATGATCTGTCTTTAAATTTGCTGATTCTTTCTTCTGCTTAATTAAGAGTTTTTAGCTCATTTATTGAATTCTTCACCTCCGAATTTCTATATGGTTCTTTTTTATAATTTATATCTCTTTGTTGCATCTCTCCTTTTGTTCATATATCGTTATCTCGATTTCTTTTGGTTGTCCTTTTGTGTCCTCACAGCACAATGAGCTTCTTAAGACCATTATTTTCATTCATTTTTCAGGTAATGTGCAGATCTCTATTTCTATGAGGTGAGCCACTGGGGCTTTATTTTGGTCTGTTTTAAATGTTTAAAAAATGTTAATGTTCCTTGAAGACTTACATTACTGTTTTGGCAATCCAAGAATTAGTCACACCTTCCAGTTTTTACTGATTGACTTTGAGAAAGAAACACTATTCTCTGTTAGTCCAGCTAGAGATTTGGAGAACCTCTCGGGTGTTTTATGTGGATGCACCCACTGTACTATTCTTGTTCCCTTTTTGGATGAAAGTTCTAAGATTATGTGCCTTCTCTTGATCCCACTAGTCTAGACCGGGTGTCTCAAGCTCCCTGTTTATTTTTCTTAGGGACGTGCCCTGAGCACTCTAGGTTGTGCACCTTCTCCCAATCCAGGAGAGTCTAACTGGCTGCTGATATCTGTGTGCTATCTTCAGAGGCTAGCCTGTACTACCTGTGTGGGAGTGCACACCATCTGCAGGAGACGGTGGGGCACTAGCCATGGGTGGAGGGAACTGCTGAGGGCATATGTCAGCTGGTTAAGTAGATTCACAGTTGAGATGGGCCATGGAGTTTATGGGAATAACTCTTGATGGGTCTGAAAGTTGGTCAGTTGGATGTGAGGACATTTGTTTAGATCTGTGCACCAGCTGCCATTAAGTCCCCTACCCTATTCTCTTCTCCTGACTTCTCCCAGGAGATTCAGTTATTCTGAATCCCTCAGTGTTTTGGATGGGGTGAGACAGAAGTGGGCTTCCTAGGCATTGTCCATCAAGGCTGGGGAAACCAAGTCCTCACTTCACTCTAAATTTTCCCCATGAGAGAAATTATGGGTCAAGGGGCTCTCTCTTGCCGGTGAGCTGTACTGCTTTGGGAAAAAAATGACATGGATAAAGTGAAATTGTTCTTATTCTCTCCCATATATCTATTATGTTTTTGTTTTGCTTTTTTCTCCACCGAGGTGTTGCTGCCTGTCAATTGGACTACCGAGCTCCCATAAAGGTATTCTTGTCCATGAGTGGTTGTTAAAGTTGATGTTTATTGGAGGTTCGAAGGCTGGAATCTTCTATTTCATCATCTTCCTGATATCTGTCAGACACGTTATTTAACAATATTACATACTGGCAATTTTCTCCTTCTGCTTTTCACTAAAGGAAATCATGATGTCAAAACCGTATGGCTGATGGTAGGGATTTCCAGCTTATGGACTGGCATGTAAGAAGCTTGGAAGGCACCACTTTATTCTAATAAGTAAAAAGCTGAAAAAACTGAAAACTCAACACCGTTTTTCAGAGTTGTCAAAATAGTGAGGTCACAAGGTAAATTGCCCCCAAAACTGGAGAGAATGACAGGTGAATACAAGCAATTAGAATTTGTTGGAAAAAAATCCCTGCAGGAACCAGTGCCAAGGTAGAGAAACTGTAATTATAAATGTAATTGAGGAATTACTCAAGACTTAGTGTTGACAAGTCTGAGAAGTTAAAACTCCAGGGGGCCTAGTAATCAGGGAGCCCCCATACTTTGTGAGTGTTACCTCCTGGAACTCTATCAGATTTTAATACTAAATATTGAAGAAAAATCCTCTTGTGCTTCTGGCAGGGGTAGGTGACATGTAACTATTTCAAAATACCAGAGTACATTTTTTTCTTTTTGTCTCAGTGCCTGACTGACCGAGGAGAAAGAAAATACCCAATTCTATCTACTTGAAGATTTCAACATGGGACAAAGGAAATACCCAGCTTTGACACACTCAAGATATTCTGTCCCACTTGAAGTGGAAAAAGACTAAGAAGTTCATAGTCCAGAGCCACAGGCTCACTAAAATACTGACATCTAATTATCGGAGGATATAATGCTTCTTTCCTCTTTACTCCCCAGTCTTTAACACCACATTACTGAAGGCCTATTATTTACAACAGCTCTTTTTACCCAATAGATCATGCCTAGTTATCAAGAAAATGTTTCAAGACATACTAAAAGTCAAAAAGCAATGTTTGAAGATAAAAAGCAAAGATCTGAACCAGATTCAGTTATGGCAGGGGTGTTAGAATTGTCTAACCAGGAATTTGAAACAACTATGATTAATGTGTGAAGGATTCTAATGGAGAAAATAGACAGCATGCAAGAACAGATAGGCAGTGTAAACGGGAAAATTAAAACTCTAAGAAAGAAAAAAATGCTGAAGATTAAAATAAAAAAAAATCAACATTAGCAGACATGAGGAATGCCCTTAATGGGCTTATTTGAAGACTAGACAGTTAGAAAAAAACTTCCAAGCTTGGGGATATCTCTACAGAAACCTCCAGAACTAAAGACCAAATATAAGATTGAATGAAAAAAAAGAACAGAACACTTAAGGACTATGGGGCAAATACAAAAGTTGTAACATATGTGTAATGAGAATAGCAGAAGAAAAAACAAGAAATAAAAGTTAAATTAGCAATATTTGAAAAATAATGACTGAGAATTTCTCCAAAGTAATGTCAGACATCAACCCACAGATCCAGGAAGCTCACAGAATACCAAGCAGGATAAATGCCAAAAATCTACATGCAGGCATATCATTTTCAAGCGATAGAGAATAAAAGATAAAGAAGAAGCCAGAAAGAAGCCAGAGGAACAAACCATGTTATCTGCAGAGAAAGAAATACAAGAATTACATCCAACAAAGAAGAGAGTGGAGTTAAATATTGTGTTAAAAGAAACAAATTGCCAACCTGCAGTTCTCTACCCTATAGAATTATCCTTCAAAAGTGAAGAAAAAATAAGACATTCTCTAACAAAAATTGGCAGAAATTTGTAGCCAGTAGACCTGCCTTATAACAAATGTTAAAAGTAAAAGAGTTCTCTAGAGAGGAGAAAAAAATATAGGTTAGAAACTCAGATCCACGTAAAGAAAGAAAGGGCATCACTGGAAGAATAATAAATACAAAATAAAACTTGTATTTTTCTTAATTAATTTAACCAATAATAGTTTATTCAAAATAATAACAGCAACAATGTATTCAATTATGTATTTTTATATATGTGTATGCTTATGTATAAGTTAATTCAATGGAAGAAATAATGCAAGGCACAAGGGGGAGAAATTAGGATTATTTTATTGTTATAAACAAGTCAACTGCCTTTGAAGGGGTATAGTGTTATTTGAAAGTAGACTTGGGTTAGTTGTAAAAGTATCACAAACTCTGGAACCACCACTAAAGGAGGCAAGAAAAATGTGTTCAGAAACGAGAGAAAATTGAATCATATAAAATGCAAAAAAAAATGAAAACAGGCAGAAAAAAACTGGAGGATAAAAATAGTAATAAGAAACAGGGCAACAAATAGATTAAAATAACAAATGTTTTTTATATATATACATGCATATATATAAATATATATACAGCTATATATCTATATAAATATATATATAAATATATATAAATATATATATAAATATATATATAAATATATATATAAATATATATATAAATATATATAAAAATATATATAGATATATATATGCAATTATTTTAATAATCACTTTAAAAAAAAGACAAGGTCTCCCTATGTTGCCCAGACTAGAGTGCAGTGATGATTCACAGGCATGATTCCACTACTGATCAGCACGAGAATTTTGACCTGCTCTGTTTCTGACTTGGGCCGATTCATCTCTCCTTAGGCAACCTGGTGGCAGCCTGTTCCCAGGTCACCATATTGATGTGGAACATAGTACAGATATTCCATCAGCGTAGCTCACCACAGCCCAGAACTCCTGGGCTCAAGCTATCCTCCCACCTCAGCCTCCTGAGTAGCTGGGACTACAGGCATGTACCACTATGCCCAGCTCAATAATCACTTTGAACATCAGTGGTCTCAATACGCAATTAAAAGACAGAGATTGTCAGAGTTAATAAAAAAAAATACCTAACCATATAGTATGTACAAGAAACCTACTTTAAATATATAGAGTCATATAGATTAAAAGTAAACGCCAGGGGAAAGACAGACCATGCTAATACTAATCAAAGGAAAGTGAGAGTAGTTATATTAATTTCAGGTAGAATAGATTTCAAAGCAAGGAAAGTTATCAGAAATAAAGAGAGGCATTAAATAATGATAAAGGGATTGATTCTTCAACAAGATACAACAATCTCTACCATGTATGCACCTAAAAACATTGTGTCAAAATACATGAGGCAAAAACTAATAGAACCTCAAGGATTAATTCACTATTGTAGTTGAAGACTTCAACATCCTTCTTTCAGAAATGAATAGATCCTGCACACATATAATTAGTAAGAACAGTTAACCTCAATAAAATCATCAATCAACTAGATATAATTAACATCTATCAACTATTTCACAGAATATACAGTTTTCTCAAGCTCACGTAGAATATTCAAGAGAGAATACATTCAGAGTCATAAAACTCATCTTAACACATTTTGAATTATATAAATTATATAATACCTGCTATCAGATTACAATAAAAATTAAACTAGAAACCAGTAACAGAAAGAGAGTTGGAAAATGCCAAAATATGTATAGATTAAACAAGACACTTCTAAATGACACATGGGTTAAGAAAAAACCTCAAGAAGAATTTTAAAATATTTTGTATTAAATACAAATAAAAGCGCAAATGATCAAATTTTGTGTGATGTAATGAAAGGAGTGCTTAGAAGGAAATTTATAGTGTTGCCATATATATTAGAGAAAAAAACCCCTGAAAATAATAATCTAAACATCCACATTAGGAAACCAGAAAAATAATAACATATTACATCTATAATGATTAGGGAAAAAAACAGAAATTAGAGCAGAAATTAGTGAAATTGGAAACAATAAAGCAACAGAGAAAAGTTAATGAAATCAAAAGATAACTATGAAAGGAACAATAAAATCGATAAGCCTCTTGTCAGGAAAAAAGAGGACACGGTTTACTAATATAACAAATCAAAGAGGAGATATCACTATGCATCTCATGGACATTCAAAGGATAATAAAGGAATAGTCTAAACGATTCTATGTCCACAAATTTGGTAACCTAGATAAAATGGACCAATTCTTTGAAAAACATAATCTGCCCAAATGCACACACCAAAAGTAGACAATCTGAATAGGTGTATCACTATTGATGAAATTGAATCAATCATTAATAATCTTCTCAAACAGAAAATACCAGGTGTAGATGGATTCATGGGTATATTCTACCAAACATTAAAGGAATTAAATTATATCATTTTTTTAACAGTCTCTTCCAGGATACAGAAGCAAAGGGAATACTTCCTAACTTACTCTATAAGATGAGCATTACTGTAATGCCAAAACTAGACACAACATTACAGGAGAAGAAAACCAGAGACCAACATCTCCCATGAACTTAGAAGCAAAAATCTTAACAAAATGGAAATAAATGGAATCAAACACTATATAAAAATAATTATACATCATGACCAAGTGAGCTTTATTCCAGGTATGCAAAGCAGTTTCAACATTTGAAAATCAATTAATGAAATCCATCACATCAATAGGTAAAAAAAAAAAAAAAGATACGGTCATATCAATAAATATAGAAAAAGTATTTGATGAAATCCAACAGCATTTCATGTTAAAAACTGTCGGTACCCTAGGAATGAGGAGAAAACCTTCTCAAATTGATGAAAATATCCTCAAAAAACCTTACAGCTAATATTATAATTAATGGCGAGAAACTCAAAATTTTCCCACTAAGATCATGTACAAGGCATGGATGTCCCCTCTCATCACTGCTTTTCAATGTTGTACTGGAACTAGCTAAGGAATAAGAAAAGGAAATAAAAGAAATACACAGGCAAAAGACCCAGAATAGCCAACACAGTGTTGAAGGAGAACAAAGTTGGAGGATTGACACTACTTAACTTAAATCAAGACTTACTATGAAGCTACGGTAATAAAGACACTGTGATTTTAGTGAAGGAATAGACAAGGAGATCAATGGAACAGAATAGAGGGCCCAGAAAGAGGCCCACACAAATATAGTCAACTGATCTGATTTTTGAAAAAGGAATAAAGGAAATAAAATGGTGGAAGGAGTCTTTCCAACAAATGATGTTGAAACTGGAAATACACACACACACACACACACACACACACACACACACACACACACACACACACACACACAAAATATAGCCATAGATTTTATACCTTTCAGAAAACTCAACTCAATATGGATTAGAGACCTAAATGTAAAATGCAAACTATAAAACTTTTAAGTGGTAATATAGGAGAAAATCTACATGATGTTGGGTTTACCAATGACATTTTAGATGTAACATCAAAGGCTCTCAATGCAAGAAAGAATTGATACATTGGATTTCATTATAATGAAAAATTTTTGCTCGTAAAATACACTGTCAAGAGAATAGAAAACCAAACCAGAGACCGGGAGATGGGATTTGCAAAAGACACATTTCACAAAGGACTGTTATCCAAAATATTTAGAAGAAACTCTTAAAATTCAACTGTTTTAAGATAAGCTAAGATAAGAAAACAATCTTATTTAAAGATGACCAAAGACATTAACAAGCACCTCACCAAAGAACATATTTAGATGCTTAATAAGCATATAAAAAGATGACCCGCATCATATGTTATCAGAGAAATACAAGTTAAAGCAACAATGGGACACCTCTACCTCCCTATTAAAATGGCCAGAATCCAGAATACTGATGGTATGATTTGGCTGTGTCCCCACCCAGATCTCATCTTGAATTGTAGCTCCCATAATTCCTGTGTCATGGGAGGGACCTGGTGGGAGGTAATTGAATCATGGAGGAGGATCTTTCATGTGCTATTCTCATGATAATGAATAAGTCTCATGAAATCTGATGATTTTATAAATGGGAGTTCCCCTGCACATGCCCTATTGCTTGCCACCATGTAAGACATGACTTTGCTTCTCATTCACCTTCAGCCATGATTGTGAGGCCTCTCCAGCCATGTGAAACTGTGAATCAATTAAAACTCTTTCCTTTATAAATTACCCAGGCTTGGGTATGTCTTTATTAGCAGCCTGAGAACAGACTAACACAGCTGACAACATCAAATGCTGGTGCAAATGTGGAGCAACAAGAAATCTCTTTCATTGCTGGTGGGAATGTGAAATAGTACAACCACTTTGGAGGAGACTTCCAGAATTTAGTTTAAAATTCAATGTATTCTTACTATATGATCCAGCAGTTGCATTCCTCGGTATTTACCCAAATGAACTGAAAAATTATGTTCACACTAAAACCTAAACACAGATGTTATTAGCCACTTTAGTTATAACTGCCAAAATTTGGAAGAAACCAAGATGTTTTTAGTAGGTGAACGGATAAATCAACTATAATACATCTCAACAGTGGAATGTTATTTAGCTCTAAAAGAAAATGAGCTGTCATCCAATGAAAAGACATGGAAGAAACTTGAATATTTATCACTAAGTGGAGGATGTTAATCTGAAAAGACTACATGCCCTATGATTCCAACAATTTAACATTCTGGAAAAAGCAAAACTATGGAGACAATAAAAAATTAGTGGTTTCTAGGTGTTAGGGGAGAGAGAGGAATTTACAGCTGAGGCACAGAGAATTTTTAAGATAGTGAAATGATTCTGTATGATACTATAATGTTGGATACATGTCATTATATATTTATCCAGACCTATAAAATGTACATGACCAAGACTGAACCCTGATGTAAACTATGGATTTTTGGTAATGATAGGTAAATGTAGGTTCAATAATAATAACATATATACTACTTTGATGGGGGATATTGATAATTGTTGAGGCTATGCATGTGTCAGGGCTACAAGGCATATGAGAACTCTCCCTTCCATCCAACTTTGTTGTGAACTTAAAGTCTGCTAAAAAAGCAAGCAGATAAATTGCCATTCAACATGACAGCCTCTAACAACATCTGACTTTTAGATTTAAACTAAAAAGTAAACTATGAAGTTCTTTTAGACAATCTTGTCAGGGAAAGTGTTAAACTGAAAACACTCTTTTATTAAGCTATGTATGCACTCTTAAATCACTAGGTTTTTCTTTTATAGTTATTTTCCAATAAAGAAGCAACACGTATATTAAGAGAAACTACATTGATGGTTGGAAATTCAGAATAAATTTTCACAAAGACAAAAAGAAGGATTTCAGATGTAGATTATATTCTCCATCTAATCCACAATATCTATTTAATAGTCATTGAACTGTATTAACAAGTAAAAATAGGACTCTGTTTCTCTGGACCTTGAAGGTTTTTTGGCAGAAGTTTGTATATAGAAGGGGAAGATTGTGTGTCCTCCTTGCTACTTTTACAAATTTCTAAATTGAAAACTATTTATACAATGAAGTAGTAAATAATTCAGTAAATATTTAGTTTGATTCGATTATTGAATGCATTAGCTAACCTTGAGTGTAGGAATTTCCCCCAAATGCAAATATTAGAGTAGACTGTATTTCCAAAGCTGAAAAACAATATCCACTATCTCTGCTTTAGCAATGTGACTTGCTTTCTCCTTGTCAAAAAATGCTACTTATTATCACTATCCTTGAATTTGGTCTGTCTAGGATGACCAAAGTTCCTGATTTGCCCAGGAATGTACTTTTTTGGTAGTGAAAATCCTGTATCCAAGAAAACACCTTAGCCCCAGGCAAACAGGGATAATTAGTGAACCTGTCCATCTTCCCTCCCACCCACCCCCTTCCCCAGCTGTGAGTAACAGCATGTGGTGAAAGTAAGCTTTATAATTTGTGAGGCTGGGCTTCAGGTTACTTTTGCCTTTACTGTTTAGAATACTCTTTCTTAGATCTAGTTTATATGCTGTGAAGAAACCCAAGAAGCCACATTTGGAGGCCCAATATTAGTCTAGGCATTCTCTGGAATCTCAACAACAGAAGAAGGAGGAAAAGCAGGAAGGCCCCAGGCTAACAGCCTCAGCTGATCTCTAGTCCACAGCTAGACTAACTGACAGCCTTTTAATTGAGGGCTTTTGGAAATTCCAACCATTACCATGCCCCAGATGACACCACATTAAGTTAAAGAACACCCTGGTTCATCCACACAATCATGAGAGATAATTAATGGTTGTTATCTTAATCTTGTGAGATGGTTAATTATGCAGCAATAAATAATTGTAACAATGAGTCACAAAAGGTCAGCAAGTACTCAGAAGTAAATATCTAAATATTAAATACTGTGCATGGTGGAAAAAATGTTGGACTTGCAATCACTTTGTAGATTTAAAGCTTCAGATCCTTATTTTCTAGCTGAGATCTTTTGAACAAATCACTCTCATTTCTTCCTCAATAAACTGGAGATTACGATACTTTACAAAATTTTAGGAATTGCCAAGCAAGATGATGCATATGAAAAAACTTTAAACCACACACAGTACCACATGAATACAAGACTAAGTTGCTACATCAGTCATAAAGGAACATCATGTTACCCTGTTTTTGAACTGTAAATATAAGAAAATGTCTGTTTAGAATATGAATCTTATTAAAGAGGGGCAGTTTAGAGAAAGGTGAGTTGCAATTTATTTCCTAATAAAATCTTTTGACTTCCATTCCCATAGAGAAGCAAAACACCGCATTCAGTTTTTAGCTTATCCAAGTACACTAAGCTACTTTGTACAATATGAAGAAATATCCTTTCATGTTCACTAAGACCTCATAAAATTATGTTAGACCTCATGTGACTCTTCCACATTACACCTTACTATGGATTTTTCATTTTTCTATTTTAAAGTTTTAAAGTTTACTTTGCTTTCACCATTAAATTTTTATTAGTTTCCTATTTTTGTTCATTTTCTCTGTGATATGGGTAACATAAAGAGGATAATTCAGATTAAGTATCACACGGCTTCTAGAGTTTATGATGATACAGAAAGAAAGCTTTTCCCTTGGCTGAAGGGCCTTTGAGTGAAAGAGGGAGTGTTGTGTTTTAAAAAGATATGAATATGAGATATGAGATCCATTTTTTGTTTTTTTTGTCTATTTTTTTTGCCAGGGAATTTTTTTTATTTTTCTATTTGATTGGTAAGCAGAAATATCTAATCATAAATTTTTTAATTAAAAATTTAATCAGCTTTTGGAAAGAAGCAACCTTCTAACTGCTGCAACTTCCTATAAAAATAAAGATAAAAACAAATCAAAAGAAAGCCATAGTAGTGTGTCAGAGTGCATTTCAGAGCATGGAAAAAATAAGGCTGAGATTTTGCAAGACAAAAATATTTTTATGTTTTTCATGGTTGGTATAATGCTGGGATGTTTTTTAACTTGTTATAAAGGACCTATTAAATTTTACTGCTGAAGTTGGAGAGAGGAAAATTACACACATGGGGTCTTTAACAGGTTTTTTGTCTAACAGCTTTGACACTATCCCACTGATTTTTGTCCCTGCCCTGATGGGTAGCCTTGAGTAGTGTCTGTTGTCTGGAGTCTAATGTCACAGCAATTAAATTCCCACAGGAAGCAGCAGCTTTAGAAGATGTGATTAGATTGGAGACACTGATGCTTGTTTTGATTTTGAAAATGCATCATCGATCATGGCTACTGATTTCAGCAGCAGCTCCAGCTGAGGGGAGCTGTGGGCTAAGTGTCTGGCTTTATATTTAACTTTGGGGAAAATGAAGTCTTCCCTTGCCTATCAAGTCTACTCTGATATGTGGCCAATGCCTTTAGCAGATAATCCCAAAGATGTCAAATAACCTTTATTTCCCAGAGGTCATGTTGATCTTTTTCTTCTCATTCTGACCTCGGAACAGACCTATTCATTTTACATCTGACATCAGACTGTGAGAAGAGTAAGTTTTAGCTGTTTCCAGGGGTTACGGGAATGCTTGTTGTTGTTGTTGCTGTTAATATGCACCTCCCACCCCTTTGAATGTGTTTCTTGTGTGTGTGCATTTGAGTGTGCTCTGTGTGTGTATTATTATCCATAGCTCAAGACATGTCAAACTAAATCCACTGATTTTTAGAAACAAAGAAAACTATGATTAACACTAGGTAGTTTCTTAGTGTGACAAGATATTCTAAATACCATGGTTTGATCATTATATTGTAGGCATGTATCAAAGTATCATTTGTACCCCATAAATATGTACAATTATTATCTATCAATGAAAAGGAATTCCAGGAATGCATTTTCTTGGCTTTGTTGTAAACATTTCCTGATTTTCATATTATCTGTTTTCAAGATTCCAGAGAATGCCTAAACTGATACTGGTATAAAAGCAAAAAGAAAAAACAAGAGAGTGTGCTGGGAAAGAGAAAAACTGTTGGGTAATCAGTCTCACATATGTTCCCCTGCAAAAAAAATCAGCAAGCTTGTAGTTAACAGGCAAGACTTTCTCCAGCTACCATTTTGAAGCAGATTCCTCTCTCCCACCGCTTCCACCTCCACAATTGCATAAAGTATTGTTCAATGGACCCATGTATTTGAATATGAATTTAAATGAGTCTAATTATGACATTGAATGCAACAAACCACTTTATATACAGCTGTCTTTACAAATAGAACATCATATATTGAAATTAAATGGGAATATTAACATATACTTTGTATGTATATGCACATAAAGTAAACTGTGGAACTAAGTGATTATCTGACCAATTATAGAATTGAAGTTAACTTCTACTATTGAAAATACCCTAGCTTTCCCCTAAAAGAGCATCAAAATTACCCCAACTGACAAATTATCCTGTTTTATTGATGTTTGCCTCACCATTATTTCAATATTATTTTAAAAATGGAAATTCAGAAAGTTACTATTTCATTTTTAGTTTGTTTATGAAAACAGACATGCAATAAATAGCATTAGGAATCCTTATATATTTTGGATATTAACTTCTTATCAGATATATAATTTGAAAATATTTTATCCCATTCTGCAGGTTGTCTCTTTACTCTGTTGGTTGTTTCTTTTGGTGTGCAAAAAGCTTATTTTATTTTTTTTGAGGAAGAATCTTGCTCTGTCACTCAGGCTGAAGTACAGTAGCTCAATTTTGGCTCACTGCAAACTCCGCCTCCTGGGTTCAAGCAATTTTCCTGCTTCAGCCTCCCAAGTAACTGGGACTACATGTGTGTACCATCACACCCAGCTAATTATTGTATTTTTAGTAGAGACAGCGTTTCGCCATGTTGGCCAGGCTGGTCTCAAACTTCTGGCCTCAAGTGATCCTCCCACCTTGACCTCCCAAAGTGCTAGGATTACAGATGTGAGCCACCGTGCCCAGCCAAAAAGCTCTCTGTTTAATGCAGTTCCATTTATCTATTTTTGCTTTTTTTCCCCCGTGTTTTTATGATCATGTCTGAAAAATCATTGCCCAGACCAATGTTAAGAAGATAGATACACAAACACACACACAAACACACACAGACACACACAATGAAATACTATTCAGCCTTTAAAAAGAAGAAAATCTTGTCATGTGCCTTAACATCAATGAACCCCGAGGACATTACACAAAGTGAAATAAACCAGCCACGGAAAGAGAAATACCACGTAATCTCACTTACATGTGGGATCTAAAGTAATCTAACTCATAGGTGCAAAGAGCTGAATGGTAGTTGCCAGGGTTTGGGGGAACAAGAAAATGGGGTGGAAAGTGTTCAAAGTTATATTTAGACAGCATGAATAAGTTACAGAGATCTATTATACATCATGGTGATTATAGTTAGTAGTAATATTTTTGAAAACTGCTAAGTAGATTCTGCATGTTCTCACTACCAGAAAATAGCTATCTGAAGGGGTCTATGTGATAATTTACTTGATCTAATCATTTCACAGCATGAAACTGTATCAAAACACATTATATATCATAAGCATATACAATTTTTATTTATCAAATATACCTTACTAAAGCTGAGGAAAAACAATTAAAAGGGAACACTGAATAAATTTGATGTATTCTACACATACACTTAAGAATACTGGAGAAAAGTAGCAGTTTAAAATTTCAGCTCTTCCTAAAATATTTTAAATGTACTGATCTCTCTATCTAGATATATATTTATGTATACATATAAATAATATACATACAAATAAAAATATATTTGTACTGTTATATAATATTGAATATATAATACTAAAAATGCACTGATTTATATATATATATATAATTCTTCCTTATGTAAAAACTGCCTCTCAAAAAAAGAGAATAATATATCTACAAATGATAATACATACAGTGTTTCAGCATGTGCATTCTTCATCTACACAGATATGAGTTCAATAGCTGGCTCCACCATTGAATTTTGTAATTTTAGGAAATGTACCTAATCTTGTTAATCCTCAATTGCCTTAACTGTAAATGGGGATTACAATAACACTTAACTCTCAGGGTTGTTGTGAGGATGTAATTAGGTAGCAGACATGAATCGCTTTACTTGATTGAATGATACATAGTAGGAAGTCAGTAAATATTAGCAACTGCTAGGCTAGCTGTTGAAGTGTAATATTTAAGAAATCATAACTTTAAATGTTACCTTGCTGTAGGAACGAATCCTTGGTCAGTTGTTTATAAATATTTCTCTTGGGAGTCAACTGTGAATCAGCAATATGCTGGGTGCTTAGGACACTAATTAAATTAAGGAAAATTCTCAACAAAGAGTTTGGAATGGGACACAAGAGAAGAATGATACACACATACTTACACACAAGACAGCAATGGAGAGCTTCGCTACGTATGTAGCAACATCAAAGAGGAGCACTTTAAGTGCCCCGGTTTCCTCACCCTTTCTAGAGGAAGCAATGACAAGCTATGTCACAAAGGATATGGAGACACGGAGACATTGATCAGGGTGTCTGACTTGGAAGAATGTTCAAAACCGAGGGGCTATTAACATGAGCAAATGCAGAGAGGTAAGAAATAATTCAGTGGGTGGTCTATAGCTAAAAGCATGAGATGAAGAGCACAACTGAAAAGGTCTGGAGATTCAGGCAAAGGTTAGTCACCGAGGACCTTGAATGTCCTGTTAAGATGCTCTGACTTTATTTTCTGGATGATGGGTAGCAGGCAAGCAGCAGAGAGATGTAGTCAAACTCTGCATTTTAAATAAATAGTTCTAGCAACAGTGGAATGGATGAATTTACAAGAGTCTCTGAGACCAATTTAAGTTGGTTCCTTAATCCTCAAAGTGGAATATGATTTGGGTTAAGAACTTGAGTCAACCAAATGGGTTAAATTATTACACCGGGTCCATTTTTTTTTTTAAGGGAGCAGATAGGAATGTCCCTTTCTCTCACAGCACATACACTGTGACTACTTCTTTTACTTATCGGATGCTATTTCTGCTTCACCTCAAACCATATTAGTAATTAACTGGTTTGATAATGCCACTGCAAGAAAATGAAGCCTTTAGAAAAAAATCTCAGACTGTTGAAGTGGATTGATATTGCTGTACTCAAAGCTGAGTCAATTCTAGAAAATATTGCTCATGACCATGTTACATACGCACACAAATATACACAGATGAATGGGCATGAAATTTATTAAAAATGGAAGTCCTAACTATAGAAGAAAGAGGCTAAGGATTTTGTGCCATAAGAAATGAGAAAAGAATTAGGATAAAGTGAACTGATAATGGAAGAGATCTTTAAGGTTGCACTCACACTATAAATGAGACTCATTCATCAATATAACTCATTCATTCATATTTTGATATGTGACCAGGAAGTTTTGTTGGGTGTAATATCAAATTTTTATCAATGCTAAATATTTATTTTTTGCAACCACTTAGTATACATTAGTATCCATGATGTTCGTCAGATATGACAATGAACAGAATGATTTGAAATAAGAGACATGGCTTTAATGATCTCAGGGTTAATGATCTCAGAATTATGTGAGAATTTTACTCCTGGGCATAACAGGTTAAGAAGTCAGGACATAAAATATGTATATAATATCAGATATATAATCCTGAAATAGTGACAAAGTGAATTGTGTGATATTATTGAATATTTTATCCTATCATTTTAAAGATATAATACTACAGGCATCAACAATATAATGGTATCATTGTATAAAGATGAGATCATGCCATACTCACTAATTTTTTTGAGTGCCATTTGATATACAATATTGAAAACCATAATACAGCATCAATATTGAAAACTATAATACACACACAAACATTCACACACACACACACACATTCTTTGAGAACATCTGCTGTAAATGTTAAAAAAATACTGACTAAAGTGCGACACAACTAGTGAGTTGAGAGTACAAAAGATGATAGTTTCATAGAGTAATAGGAAAGAAATGGAAAAAAGTAATGTCTGCCTTCAGGTGTGAAGACAATTTAGTAATAAGAATTTTGAGTGTTTAAAGAAGCAGCTAGTGGTTTTGGGAAAACATAAATGATTAAGGCACCTGGTAAAAATAGGTTGCATATCAGTGAAGGTATTACAGAGTCTCCTGGAACTGTTGAACCCAGAAATACACCTTACTCTCTTTCTCCCTGTATACATCATCCCTTGACATCAGTGGGGGTTGGTTCAAGGATTCCCTGTGGATTCCAAATCCAATGATGCTCAAGCCTCTTATTTAAAATGGTGCAGTATTTGCATATAGGTTCCACATATCTCTAATGCAATGTAAATGTGTAAATGCTAGGAAAATAGTCGTTATACTGTATTGTTATTTAATTTTATAGTTTGTATTGTATTTTTATTTTTTATATTTTGAATATTTTTGATTTTTGATGGGTTGAATCTGTGGATGTGAAACTGTGGATACAGATGTATTTTATATATATACATATATATACACACACACACATATATATATATACATATACTCTATATGTACATGTACGTACATGTAGTCATTCACTGTATAATGCTTTGGCTAAGGACAAACAGCATGTACCAAGGTGGTCCCATAAAATTATATTACCATCTAGATGATCCTGACCCTGTGTAGGCCTAAACTAATGTGTGTGTTTGTGTCTTAGTTTTTAACACAAAAATATAAACAATAAAATTTTAAAAATAGAGAAAAATTTATAGAATAAAAGTAAAAAGAAACAATTTCTGTACAGCTGTACAATGTGTTTGTATGTTAAGCTATTACAACAAGTCAAAAAGTTAAAAAATTTTAAAGTTAAAACGTAAAAAAGTTATAGTAAGCTAAAGTTAATTATTACTGAAGGAAGAAAAATGTTTTTAAAGAAATTTAGTGTTGTCTATGTGTGACGTGTTAAAGTCTACAGCAGTGTACTGTAATGGCCTAGGTCTCCACGTTCATTCACCACTCACTCAGTGACTCACCGAGGGAAACACTCAGTCCTGCAAGCTCCATAGATGCTAAGTGCCCTATACAGATGTGCCATTTAAAAAATAGTTTCTGCCTATTCTTACTATATATTTTCTATGTTTAGATAAGTTTAGATACACAAATGCATACCTTTATGTTTCAATTACCTCCAGTATTTAGTATAGTAACATGTTGCACAGGTTCCTAGCCTAGGAGCAATAGGTTATACCATACAGCCTAGGTGTCTAGTATACAATACCATCTAGGTTTGTGTAAATATACTCTATGATGTTCACACAATAAGAATATTGCCTAAGAAGGCATTTCTCAGAATGTATCTCCATTTTTAAGACAGACATCACAGTACTCAAATGACAGTTGCATTTTTTTCATATAGCAGGTATTTTTAATGAGTACATCTGATAAACAACAACAAAATTAATAAAAGTCTTTTTAACTGAGGACTTCCTAATAGAATGAAGAGAAACAAAGGTATATTAAAACTACCAGATAATTTCTCTTGAAAAAAGAACATTAATGTTATTTATACACAGCAGTAAACATACCTTTAAGTTTAGGAAAATCATATTAAAAAGCAGAGAAGTATTTATTAATAAATAAAATTATTAAATAGAATACACCTGTTGACATAGGATGATGTCATTATGTTGACAAGTAACTTTTGCAAAAGCAACATTGTTTTATCTTTTTGGGAATTTGAAGACGATTGAGTTAAATAGATGATTTGAAGTAAAATATCAATGGTTGATAAGAGATCTACCCTGCCTCTTATTTAATTGTGTATGGGTTTTTTTGTATTATTTTCTTTTGTTTTTAATTGATATTTTAGTTTGATATGAATTTCCATTTAAATGCAATAATGTTTATATAATATTGGCCATAATATGCATCAAACATAACCAAAAAGAAAGAAAGAAGAGGGAGACAGGAGAGAGTAAAACAAAATAAAATATAGAAATGATATTTTTTCAGTAAATAACATTTAATTGTGATGCACATGTTTTCATGTAAGTACTGTATCACAGAAAAAAATACTGTAAGCTTAAATACAATCTCAAGATTGTCAGGAGAACTGATTAATTTTGCTCTCATTCCCATTTTCTCAACAATCTTTGTCTTCAGAGTGAATAAATGCAGTGTCACTCTGGGTTCGCTTGGCAATCTTAAAATTGTCACAAGAATGGATTGGGTGCCGTTTCCTCTTCTTGTTACAATCTTTGTCATGAGCTCTCACAGACCTTTTAATGCCTGATATGCTCTCATTCTCATTACATATTCTCATTCCCATAACAAAGATTATAATGAAAGAAGAAAATGTCATAAAATTAATCCATTCTCATAACAGTCTGTAACGAGCGCAGAAAATTGAGCAAAATTAATCCGTTCTCACAACAATCTGAAGATTGTAATGAGAACAGAAAATGGCATGAAATTTATCCTTCTTGTGACAATCTTTAAATTGTAACAGGGCAGGAATGGGATACAAGATTAACAAGGCCCTGGGACAAAGGCTCTAACTAGAACTGAAAAATCATACAAAATTAGTTTGGGTGTGTGTGTATGAGTGTGTGTGTGTATGTGTATGTGTGTGTGTATGTATATGTGTGTGCGTATGTGTATGTGTGTGTATGTGTGTGGTTGACAAAGACAGGAAAAGATCTGACATTATAATGTCTGGTTCCATCGGTATATCATATTAAAATTAGTAACTATTTTAAATTGCCTTTGCCTTAAAATATTAAAGCCTGACGCCTTTCCAAAGATGGTGATTTAAAACAAATATGGATGTTCACTCTTCAAGTAGACCCTGAGGTTAAACTATTTTAGTAAGTAGGATAATAAAGAAAATGGAATTTGTTATTGCATTCGTGGATAAACCATTTATTATTCAATAACTTTATTTTTAAAAATGTGACTTAAAATGAATAACAGCATATTTAGCCTAATATAGAGCAATAGTTGTCTGATCATGAATTTTAACATATTTGTTTACACATCTTACCCATGTATTTGTGTGTACATATACTACACCCTACCATATTATGGCCTATTTTCACCAGCAAACATTAGTGGTCAAATAGTCAGGCTTTGGTTTACATTAACTTTTTAAAACTAGGTTACCTAATGTATAATTTCTTCACTTTAGTCACTCAATTAATTGAATTTGTGATTGCCTTTCACAGTGTTTTAGTTTTAAATATTCTTATTTTCTAAAAGAAACTAAGGTTAGATAACACTTGCATAGGCCTACAAATCTGTTCAAGCAGAACATGAACAGCTTTTTATTTGCCTGTATAATTTGAGTATAAACAATTTAATGATTTAATGTGCTACTTATTCTCACTTATTAGGGCATGCGTATTTCTGCATGGAGTCTATTTTAAAAATATTTATTTAACACTCACCTGAAAACATGTATTATAAATAGATTTATGAATGTATGCACACTTTATAACAATTATAACCTTTTTTTCCAGAAGTACAGGCTTAAGCAATTATTTCAATTTCTTAACCAACAACCCATCATTTTAAAGATACACATTAGGAGCTAATAATGAATGGCAATAATATTAAATATTTCAAAGACTTCTATTTGTGGAACATCAAAATGAAAAGCCTCATTCATATTGTTGTTTCCCCTTTTTTAAGACTCTGCACCTCCAATGACATTTCAGAAAATTACCAGTATATCAGTGAAATTGCAATAAATTATTGAGATGTGAACCTATTTTATGATATTATCCTGATATTTTAAAAGGAAATATCTATTTGAAAAACCTCACTGTTATATGTAATTATTTTACTGGTTGAGAATGAATTATTGAACATCAATTTTCTTAAACATAAAAGATAGTATTTTGAAAAATTGGAGGTATAGTTTAGCATTTTTAAATAATAGGCTTCTTTTTAGTTGCAGCTATTAGGTTTTTCCTATCTGAAGACTAGGTTTGAATGATTTGCTAAGCTATATTTTCCATTGTTTTGTTTTGACAAAAAGAATATACAATTGTAACTGCAATTAAGTTCTTTTTTGATAAAAATAAAATTAGAGACTAATCAAAATAAGCAAATCTGGACAGGATCATGGCCCCATATTCTGAGAAACATGCAAGGCCTGGGCTTAAATTGCCACCCATTTTTCAACATCCAGAGGGAAGATAAATACAGTGATTCATAGTACTTGTGAAAACCTTCAGAAAGTAAACCTTTTGCTTCATGGAAAAATGAAAAATTTGGGAGGTTGCACTTTTCATCATCAACAAAAGCTATTTTTGCAGACCAAAGAAGAAATGAAAAACTTTTCATTTATTTAGCTGTTCCTGGAAAGGTTGTAAAAGGTCCTATCATGAAAGACGTAAAGGAAGAGCTGTTCATAGAAAGCTTTGAAAGAACAAACATCATAAGCACAGATTCCTATGGTAGGTGGAATATTGTAGGACGGTACAGGGGCAAAAGCACCAGGATATGATCCCAGAAGAGGAGACTCTTCTCTGTACTTTTTCCATTGTTCCCACCTTTTATATACTTAGCTATAGGTACGGTCCAATTTGATGTGCTATTGTGCGTGAAAATCCACGTTTTCAGAAAAAAAAATAAATAGTAGAAATTCTCTTAAAAATCATTTTACTGTATAGTATACTATGGGCCAGATTTATAAAGTTCATTTTTATAATTCCAGTGAAATATATGTCACCCTCAAGATAGGCTCTTCCAAATTGTACTGGTATGGTACTCCTGTCTTTTTATCTGAATTTATTGATAGATACTACCAAATAAACTTGTTTGTAGAAAGTAAAAATAGCCGTTTCTGAAAATCGCACAATTTACATGCTAAATCTTTTCTAGTACATGAAGATTTTCAACATTTCACATCACAATTATTAAAAAAAAAATAACCACATGGAGAACGTTTTGTGTCTTTTACCAGTCATGTGTAAATTCCTTTCCAGGGGTAGAAACACCAAGGGATTGTGCTAGTCAGAGCAGCAGGTGAAGAAAGTCTTGAGGAAGAAAAAAGGGATTTAACAATATAGGACAGAGAGGCCAGTGGAGCACTGCTCAAGGACAGAATTGCCAGAGAGTAGAACCCCTGGATAGCAGCAGAGTTAAAAAGTGATTTGGGACTTTATTAAAAAAAAATTGTATTGTGTGTAGAATAAAAAAAAGTATCTGTTATTTGAAAAATGCTGAATAATATATATTGTCCTTTATTTCACTTGCCTAAATGGAATTTTGTTTTGGGAGCTTGAAAAACAGGGTAAATGATATTGATGATATTGAGTTATACATCTAGACAATGGAGAGAATAATATTCAAAACAAGAAAGAAGTACAAAAAGTATCATTTTAATGCAACTGATAACTACATTCAACCATTTTCCCCTATCACATTTATGTTTCTCACGCATAAAAGGAAATTTTTCTTAATAGCTATTTTTTTTAAACTCTGTGGATAGTTTGAAAACTTGTGAATATTCTGTTCTCCAGTGATGTTACTCCCACTGGTTTTAGCATTTATTGGTGAAGATTTCCAGAGGGGAAAGTGCAATTTCTAAAGAACTTACTACTTATTCATTTATTATTTTAAAATTTATTTTGCATGGATACATTTTTCTGCAGATTATTAATGCCTGAAATATTCACGGATAATAAAAATGGTCGCTGTTGCTAAGAGAGAATAAACAATGAGAAAAACAGTGGTAGAGGAAATTAGAAAGATAACATAGTTTGGGGAGATAAGGTAGGGTCTTGTAAACTCTTCCAAGAGATTTGTCTTTTATTTTGAATGACAAGAGGAACCACTGTAGAGTTTTGAGTAAAGCAATAACAAAATTTGACTTATTTGTCAATAAAACCACCGCGGATGTTGAGTTGAGGTTAGATTTAAAGGGAACTAGGGTATAAATCAAAGATCAGATAGAAGGGAATTATAAAGATTGTCTTACAGGAGATAATGGTGGCTTATGCTAGGATGGTAGCTGTGGAGGCAGTGAGAAACTGTCAGATGCTGCATATAGTTGGAAGGAAGAGTCATCATGGTTTCTTGACAGACTGGATATGAGTTTTGAAAAAAATATAATTAAAGTTTTTGCGCAGAACTTTTATTTTTCCATCTTTCTATGTTTCTAGTCTGCTATCCTCTGCATTCTGGCGTTAGCCCTCAGGCTTGCCCTCTCATAGTTGCAGAATGATTGCTGCTATTTCCAGCATCACCTGATCACACAAGAATATTCAAAACTAGAAGAAAGAACCTTCATTTATTGTGTGCCTGCATTTGTAAGGTTATACCATTTGTAGTTTATACCATACAGCCTAGGTGTCTAGTACACTATACCATCTAGGTTTGAGTAAATATACTCTATGATGTTCATACAATGAGAATATTGCCTAAGAAGGCGTTTCTCAGAATGTTTCCATTTTTAAAACAGACATCACAGTACTCAAATGACACTTGCAATTTTTTCAAATAGCAGGTATTTTTAATGAGTACATCTGATAAACAACAACAAAATTAATAAAAGTCTTTTTAACTGAGGAGGTAAAAGTCTCAGAATCTCCTCCATAAGATTATCCACATTCATTTCTTGCTTAACAGAATTCCAAAGTCCATCATTGTCAAAATGAATGTAGTTACCTTGTTGTGATTACCCCTTGGAAGGGAGGGTTCTGTTAGTAAATAAAAGATGAGGAAATTATTCAGGCAGCCAACAGTTCCTGTAACAAATAGGAAACTCTTAACTTCAATTAAAGAATATTAACTTGCTTTTATTCTGTCCTAACAACTTATGGTGAACTAAAATACACTACACATGGGTAGTTTGTTTCCATTGGTCCAGCTATTCCTGTCTGAAAGCTCAGTGGATCAGAGATAAGGTCGAAAGCAGTTGAGCAGTGACACCCTTTAATTATGGCACTCCGACTTCTCCTGGTACTCAATATTCTTACTAATAGAGAGAATCTATTTCAATTTCCACTTAAATCAAACTGAACTTGCAGCTTATTCTCTAAAGGTTAGTATTCTTCCCTAACATTCCTATGACTGTATTCTGGCTTACAAAGGAGCGGAAGTATCAGATATCGTGAATAGATGAAACCTTTGTACACATACCCCAATTTTCTTAGTTTGAACCATAATAATAAGTTAATCTACAAATCCAAATTTTCCAACTTTTCAGAACACTCTCTTAAGTAAGACAGATAAATGTTTAGTTGTGGTTGGTAATTTAGAAGAGAAGACATTTGGAAAGTAAAATAGCTATCAATTAATATAGGGATATCAATGGTAATAATTGTAGCAGTAACAGAGATTTTTTTATGTGCCACACACTTTTGAAATAATACATATATACACTAAATTAACCCTCATACTAACCCTATATGACATGACACAGCGAATCTAGGAAAACTGGCCATGGTCTCAAGATAGTAGATAGATATATTACGAAAATAGAAACTATTACACTTGGAATGTAGCTGTCTTTCTTTATTAAGAGTTACCCGTCTAAACTTTGTCTCTCTGGAAGTGCAGATCTGATGCAAGAGAACAAATGGATTGTTTACTTGGGAACATTCTCCCCAATTTCACAAGGACCCCTTGCCCTTAAGTTTGCCCTACTTTATTCTATATTTTCTAAGCAGAAGGAACACTTATTTCACCTCAGGAAGACCCTGCCAGGTAGGTCCGTCTCTTCCCACCATTGCTAATGGAAAGGGTCTTTATCTCCAGCCCTGGATAGTCCTTGTTTGCCATGGATGTTACCTCTACTGTGAAAGCTGTGGTCCCTGGGCCACCCAGTCTTTGCGTTCTAGTCTAAAACTGTTTGTGAATTTGTCCACCTGTCTCTCATTTTACTTTTTTTAAATAATTATTTTTATTTCAATCGTTTTAGGGTACAGGTGGTTTTTGGTTACATGGATGAGTTTTTTAGTGGTGATTTCTGAGATTTTGGTGCACTGGTCACCAGAGCATTGTACACTGTATACAATATGTAGTCTTTTATCCCTCATGCCCCTCACAACCTTCCCCCACCAAGTCCACAATGTCCATTATATCATTCTTATGCCTTTGGATCCTCACAGCTTGGCTCCCACTTATAAATGAGAACATATAATATTTGGTTTTTCATTCCTGAGTTACTTCACTTAGAAGAATGGCCTCCAGCTCCATTCATGTTGCTGCAAAATACTTTATTTCTTCCCTTCTTATGGCTGTGTAGTATTCCATGGTGTATATGTACCACATTTTCTTTGTACATTTGTTGATTGATGGGCACTTAGGTTGGTTCCATATCATTGCAATTGTGATTTATGCTGCTATAAACATGTATGTGCATGTGTCTTTTTCATATAATGACTTCTTTTCCTATGGGATTGCTGGATTGAACAGTAGTTCTACTTGTAGTTCTTTAAGGAATCCTCATAATGTTTTCCACAGAGGTTGTACTAGTTTACATTCTCACCAGCCATGTAAAAGTGTCCCCTTTTCACCACATCCATGCCAACAGCTATTGTTTTTTGACTTTTTCATTATGGCCATTCTGCCAGGAGTAAGGAGGTATCACATTGTGGTTTTAATTTCCATTTTCCGATTATTAGTGATGTTGAGCATTTTTTCATATGTTTGTTGGCTGTTTGTATGTCTTCTTTTGAGAATTGTCTATTCATCTCCTTTGTCCACTTTTTGATAGGATTTTTTTTTGCTAATTTCTTTGAATTCCTTGTAGATTACTAGTCCTTTATCAGATGCCTAATTTGTCAATATTTTATCCAACTCTGTGGGTTGTCTGTTTACTCTGCTGATTATGTCTTTTGCTGTGCAGGAGCTTTTTACTATATTTAGGTCCCATTTATTTTGTTTTTGTTATATTTGCTTTTGGGGTCTTAGTCATGATATATTTGCCTAAGGCAATGTCTAGAAGAATTTTTCTGATACTCTCTTCTAGAACTTTTATGATTTCAGGACATGACATAGGCCTGATAGGTAGTCTTTGATCTCTCTTGAGTTGATTTTCTTTATAAGATGAGAGATGGAGATCCAGTTTCATTCTTCTACATGTGGCTTGCCAGTTTTCCCAGCACCATTTATTGAATACGGTGTCATTTCCTCAATTTACATTTTTGTATGCTTTGTTGAAGGTCAGCTGGCTGTAAGTATTTGGCTTTATTTCTGGATTCGCTATTCTGTTCCATTGGTCTAAGTGCCTATTTTTATACCATTACCATGCTGATTGGTGACTATAGCTTTGTAGTATAATTTGAAGTTGGATTTGTTCCAACTCCAGATTTGTTTTTGTTGCTCAGTCTCACTTTGGCTATACAGTCTCTTTTTTGGTTCCACGTGAATTTTAGGAATGTTTTTTCTAGTTCTGTGAAGAATGATCATGGTATTTTGATGGGAATTGCATTGAATCTGTAGATTGCTTTGGGCAGTATGGTCATTTTCACAATATTGATTCTACCCATTTATGAGCATGGGATGTGTTTCCATTCATTTGTTTTATATATGATTTCTTTCAGCAGTGTTTTGTAGTTTTCCTTGTAGAGATCTTTTACCTCCTTGATTAAGTATATTCCTAAGTATTTCATTTTATTTTATTTTATCTTATTTTTTTGCAACTGTTGCAAAAAGGATTGAGTTCTTTACTTGATTCTCAGCTAGGTTGTTGTTGTTGTATAGCAGTGCTACTGATTTGTGTACTTTGATTTTGTATCCTGAAACTTTACTAAATTTGTTTATCAGATCTAGGAGCTTTGCGGATGAGTCTTTAGGGTTTTCTAGATATACAATCATATCATCAACAAACAGACAGTTTGTCTTTGACTTCCTGTTTTCCAATTTGGATGCCCTTTATTTCTTTCTCTTGTCTGATTGTTCTGGCCAAGACTTCCAGGAGTATGTTTAATAGAAGTGGTGAAAGTGGGTATCCTTGTCTTGTTTCAGTTCTCAGGGCAAATGCTTTCAGCTTTTCCCCATTAAGTATGATGTTGGATGTGGTTTTGTATTATATTGGTTTTATTACTTTAAGGTAAGTTCCTTGTACATCTATTTTATTGAAGGTTTTTATCATAAATGGATGCTGGATTTTATCAAATGCTTCTTCTGTGTCTATTGAGATGGTCATATGATTTTTGTTTTTGTTAATGTATTATATTTGTTTTATTACTTTAAGGTAAGTTCCTTCTACATCTATTTTATTGAAGCTTTTTATCATAAATGGATGCTGGATTTTATCAAATGCTTCTTCTGTGTCTATTGAGATGGTCATATGATTTTTGTTTTTGTTAATGCATTACATTTATTGAATTGTGTATGTTAAATCATCGCTGCATCCCTTGTGTGAAACCGCTTGTTTATGGTGGATTATCTTTTTGATATGCTGTTGGATTCTGTTAGGTAGTATTTTGTTGAGGATTTGTCTTCATGTATAACTGGAACCGTTTTTCAAGGACTTAATCTGCTGAGGCCTGGGCTCTAGAAAAGAAAACTGTTTTCTGAGTCTTATGTTATTTTGTCATTTCTTTATGTTCTTCCATATCACTTTGCCTATCATTTTAGGTTTCCTTACAATAGTGGCAGGGGTTCCATTTGAGCTCCTTTAGCTTGTACTGTTTTGTCCTCAAATTTTTATTTTTAACCTTTTCTATTTATCAATCACTTTTACTGATTTATATTTAGGTTTTATACTCTGTGACTATTTCAAACAGGAATATAGAGTTTTTACTATTTAGGTGTTAAGTCCCTACACATTGAAAAATAGTTTTATGTCCCTCCCCATATAAAAACCAACACAATATGTTCATCCAGTAAAATGATCACTGTTTATTCCTTAGTAACACTAAAATCATAAAGTTTCTCAACCCTTTGTCTTCAGTAGTGTAGGTAATTTCAGCAGGATTTCACTGATGACGTGCAACATTACACTGATAGTTCATTTTAATAAGAAAGATATGGGTGACACATTGAGTCCAGCAATATGAATGAAGAGAAAGTGGTGTGTTTAGACACAGCAGAAAAATACCACTTTACACACAGACATTTATTTAGCCTTTATTTCATACATCTTAACAATTGTATCTTGTCACTTCTGACAGCTGTTTCTTATAAGCAAAGCTTGTCTTGAAAACTAATCCTGAGTCCTAATAGCTCTGAGACTTTGTATAATACATTATAAGAGATAAGAAAATAAGCATGGAGAGTAAAACTGAAGTTAGAGAGGAGAAAGTCTCAGTAGGATGAAGCTGGGTTACACTTAAGAAAAACAACAAAAATATCAAGAGGGATCACTTTTATTTGAGTCTTCAGGTGTTTTTAGGTTTTGCTGTAAAGCAGAAGGTGTAACAAAGAGCTCTTGTTTTCCCTATCTCCTTTTTTTTCTTACTGGTAGAATATAAATTGATTCTGGTGGTTTATCATTTTATAGTTCTTGGACTGAATAACTTTTTTTACATATTTATGTACTATTGGTCAATAAATTTCTTTTTTTCCTATAAAATTATCTTAAACATTATGATAAAATCTATTTCCAGAACTTTCTTTTAAGGAGCTATTAATTGATCATATTAACAGAATAAATATGCAGGTTCATATATAAAGGAAATGTTAAAACAATAATACAATTTGTTAATTTATTAACTCTATAAAAATCTTTGAGATAATAAAAGGAATTATTTTTTTCTGTCCATTTATAGCGTCGGCAGTCAGTAAATTATTTTTGCTCTCTTTTTCTAGGTAGACAATGAAAGTCCAGTTCATTTTAGAGTTAGCTCTGCCAATGAAATAGAATACAAAAGAGAAAGAAGCAATTAATTTACCGTTTAAACTTACACCTGCAAAGTATGATTATTGTGCTATTGTTCTAAGCGATCTATGTTCTGTTTTAAGTGAAGGGTTAGACATTCCATATAAGCTATAAAATAGTTAAAATATTTAGGCGAGCATAAATTACTTGAAGTCGTAGTTTATTGTTTTTCTCACTTGATTTCTACAACTTGGGAATTGTACAAAGATGAGGATATGAAACCATGATAAATATTTTCAATTTATTCAGACAATCTCATGTATGTTCTGATGCATAATCAAAAGTTTCCAAAGGCTTATATTTCCAACATTACCTTAATTATTGTTTCCTTATGGGTAGTTTAAGGCTCCTCTTCCTCCAAAAATAGTCATTGTATAACTCGATAGCTTTGTTGGGTTATCACCTCATTTCTACACAATTCATTTTATCGCAAAGCTGCCACTCTGCTTTCGTATTTAACACAAAAGTGAAAGGCAGTAATGAAAGCTATAAATAGAATTTGGTGAACATGTGGAGGTAATCATTCTCTATCGTATCTCACAAGCAAACACAGACATTTTAGTGCACATCATGTAAATTACATTTTAAGAATAGTCTTAAAGTGCAGATGTTATTAAAACATTACTAAAACACATTAGAGTTAAAGCATTACATGTGAATCTAACAATGAATTCTATAAATTATTATGGTTAATATTGATGGAGCAGAATCTTGGAGAGATGCATTTAAAAATCTACAATATACTGTACTTTTACTTTCTACTTAAATATTTCTTTACATTGAAAACTATGCATCATTTTTAAAGAAAATAAACCTTCATTAATAAAGTTATGTTTTAATGTTTAACATCTGTACTCATGAACTGAGAATCAATAAAGTGATGAGATACATTATATTTCTGATTGCTTAAGTCATTGCTTAGCTTAATAATCTGAACCATTTAATTGGTACTGATTATAAGCAAAGAAAAATCAAAATAACAAAATTTTAAAAAGTACATTCATTATTCTACTTCCACTATAGAATCAATAAAATGTTATCTTCAAAATGAAAACTATATTTTAGGTTTTCCTTGTAAAGCCCTCCCATAGATAAAGATATTTCTATTTAACTTTCATATTCCAGTTTGCCCCAATAGATTTTCTTACTAAAAATAAGGGCATTTAAAATTGTACAATAATACATGGAAATATATTTTAAAGTTAAACAATATATAAATACATACAGTAAAAATTATTGTCTTGGTCAGAGATTCTATCAACATTTTATTCACTCCTACACACACACACACACACACACACACACACAAAATGGTATCATAGTATACCTATTTTTCTTAGCTTTTTCATTTAATATGTCATTTGGACAAAAATGAGGCTTGACTAAGATAAATATAAAAATATATGAACTCTTGAAAAATTGGTTACTGTCCTGGTTACTGTTGCTGCATAAAAATTCACTCCAAAACTGAGCTGCTTAAAGCTATAACACTCATTTTATTATTTCTCACAGTTTCTGTGGGTCAGGGATTTGGAAATGTCCTGCAGAACAGTTCTGGCTTCATGTCTCTCTTGAAATTGCAGTCAGATGGCTGATGAGGTTGGAACAGTAGGTTGCTGGAGAAGCTAGGGGCTTGCTGGACATCTTTTTTATGTAGTTTAAACATTTGTCCATGTGATCTCTCCAGGTGGACTAATCTGGGCTTTCTCTTAGAATGGTGGCTCGAAGGCAGTCAGACTGCTTCCACAGCAGCTTAGGGCTCCAGTGCTAAATTTCCCAAGAGCAAGATTGAAACACCTTTTAAGATCTAGCTTTTAAAGTCCTATAACATCATTTCTATCCTACTCTTTTGGGTGAAAGAATCACAAATTTATTAATATTTTCTGAAAGTAGGGTGATCTGAAAATAGGGTGAAAATCTATCAAGATTTGCCTGAGACTGTCCAAATGCTAGCACCAAAAGTCCCTCATCCTGGGAACCCCTGGAACAGTTGATCACCCTACTTTCAGTTAACAAAAGTAATTAAGTTTAAAACATTGCTTTAGTAAAGTTCATCAATCTTTTATTTAATGGCTATTGATTATAGGGTTCTGTATGGTAAGCCTCTGCCTTTACTAAACCATGAAATCCACAGTGTTGTATTCTAGAAGACTGTTTTGCTTTTCACATTTGTCTTTTAATCTATCTTTAATTAATATTTGTGTTAATAATACAAAGCAGAACTTGAAGTTTATTTCCTTCCGCTAATTTATTAAAAAGATCATCTTTGCCAACAAATTTCACTGAAGTATTTGCATGGAATTAGATATATATTACATTGACAAAATTTTTCAGCCCCTGGGGTCAAAATCACACTTTCAAAATTACTGTGAATGTCTTGAACTATGATAGTGAAAGCCCTTTACCTTTGTGTTCTTTTTTTGATATTGCTTTAGATATTCAAGATGCTTTGCATTTCTATGTAGATTTTATAATTTGCTTGTCAATATAAATAAAAAGGCTTCTAGTATTGTGTTGAATCTATATATCAATTTGGAGAGAACTGACCTCATGAAATACCCAGTTTTCCAATCCACTAATATTGATTCGCTGCCCATTGATTTTTGTCTTAAATTTCTCTCAGTAATTCTCAGTAGTTTCCAGTTTCAAGGTATTGCTTACTTTTGTTATATAATTTCCAGATATTTTATGTTTGTGAATAAGTGTAACTAACATTTTTATTTCCTTTTTCTTGCTTATTGTTAAGATATATAATACTTTATATTCTTAATATATATTACAGATTTTTTGTAAGTTAACCTTATGTCTGGCAAACTTCCTAAATTTACTTCTTGTCAGTAATTTATTTACATTTAGATATAATCTTATTCTTCATGTACAATTTATGTCATCTAATATAAAATCATTTTTGCAATTATAATTAGTCTATTTTCATTTTATTTCAATGGCTTGAACATTCAGTAAAATTTGAATAGTAGTGTTGGTAGTGGATTTAATTTTAACCTTAATGAGAAAGGAGTCAACATTTTATCTTTCAACAATTATATTAGACACAGGTATTTTTGGCAGATTATATTAGTCACATTTAAAAACTCTCATTCTGTTACTAGTTTCACGAGAATATCTTTTTAATCATTAAATAGTGTTAAATTTTAACGAGTTATTTTTCTGCATTTTTTGGTGTTATATTTATTTCTGTCGCTCTGATGAATTAAATGGACTGATTGGCCACTTCATTACTTCATTATCAGGCATTAATGATTTGATATATCACTGAATTAAATTTGCTAACTTTATTTTTTTTTTACAATATTTGTGTCAATGTTCATGGAAATATCTGGTCTCCAATTTTCTTTTCTTCTAAGGTCCTTGTCATATTTTGATATCAGCACTATATTGGTTATATAAAATAAGATATAAAATGTTGCTTGTCATTTTATTTTATGAACAACTTCTTGGAACACTTGTTATAATTGATTATCTCAATATTTTAAAGAATGCATCAGTGATTAGTTAATCATTATATAATTTCCAGATATTTTATATGTTTTTGAGTAACTATCATTGTATTTCATTTTTTCTTGCTTATTGTTAAGGTAGATAACGCTCTATATACTTAATATATATAACAGATTTTTGTATGTTAAACTTATGTCTGGCAAACCATATGACCCAGTTCTTTTTTTTTTTTTGAAAGAATTGTATATATTCATACGTTTTCTCTTATAGATACAGGATTATTCAGATTTTATATTTATTTTTGTGTCAATATTGGTAAATTATAAGAAATTTGTCTGTTTTGTTAAAATTTTATTGCCATAAAATCATACATAATATCTTGTTATTACATTTTTAGTATTTATAGTAAAAATAATGACATTCTCTTTTTTATTCTTGACACTGGTAGTCTATAAATTTTCATTTATTCTTGATCTCTTATGCTAGGTGTTTACCTCCTTTATTAATCGTTTGGAAGAGTCACCATTTGGCTTTATTAATTTTTCTTTTGTATCACTATTTTTTTCTTTGATATTTGCTCGTTTTAACATATTATTCTTTATTAGTTTTTAGTTTGGCTTTAATTTGTTGTTCTTTTTCTAGCTTAGATAATTTATTTTTAAATTTCCTTCTTTTATACTATATGATTTTTGAAGCTATAAATTCCCATATGAAGACTGTAGTATGTAGGTTACACAAATTTTGGTATGTCATATTTACATTATCATTCAGCTTAGGACATTTAAAATGTTCTATTGTGTTTTCTTTCCTTTGTCCAGGGGGGTGGTGTTAATTAGTAGTAGTTTCCTTAATTTCCAAACATCTGCAAGGAGACACAGTTGTCATCATTCTACTAATGTGTTTTAATTTAATTTTGCTGTGGCTAGAGAATATAAATTGTACAATTTCAATACTTTTTAAATGCTGAGGTGTTCTTTACGTCTCTAGTTAGAAAATACTTTGGAAAATATTCTATATGTACTTCGAAAGTTTTTTCTACAAATATAGGTGTAATGTTCTGTAAATATCAATCAAAGTAAGTTAGCAAATTATATTGTTCAAATCTTCCTATTTTTTTCATGTTTTATCTGACACTGAGATATACCTTCGTTAAAATCTCCAGAGAGGCGATTTCTCTCTCTCTCTCTCAGTCTCTTTGTCTCCTCTCTTACTCTTTCTCTCTTTTTAGTTCCGTTTAATTTTCTTTCTACTACTCTATATGTTTTGGTGCTTACCAAAATGGGATTTCCATGTATTAATATTGACTTGAGACATTTATTACTAGATAGATTCCATAATTCTATTGTCTTAAAATATTTATTTGATATTAATATAAGCTACAGCCACTTTCGTTTTCAGTGTTGATATGGTATATGTCTTTCTAGCCATCTGTTTGTTGTTGTTGTTGTTGTTGTTGTTTTGAGACAGAGTCTCGCTCTGTCGCCCAGCCTGGAGTGCAGTGGCGCCATCTCGGTCCACTGCAAGCTCCGCCTCCCGGGTTCACGCCATTCTCCTGCCTCAGCCTCCGGAGTAGCTGGGACTACAGGCGCCCGCCACTACGCCCGGCTAATTTTTTGTATTTTTAGTAGAGACGGGGTTTCACTGTGATAGCCAGGATGATCTCCATCTCCTGACCTCGTGATCCGCCCGCCTTGGCCTCCCAAAGTGTTGGGATTTACAGGCGTGAGCCACTGCGCCCGGCCTAGCCATCTGTTTTTAACTAATTGTGCTCTCATATTTAGTGGCTATATATATATACATATGGCTTTATACATATATTCTATATGTATAAAGTGGTATAAGTATATATTTATATATTACCTATATCCAAGATGATAATCTTGGTTTTTAATAGTTTTTATACATTTATCTTATTTATCATTATTATTTTTGAGACAGAGTCTCACTCTGTCGCCCAGGCTGGAGTGCAGTGCAGTGGTGTGATCTCAGCTCACTGCAAGCTCCGCTTCTCGACTTCAAGCAATTCTCGTGCCTCAGCCTCCCAAGTAACTGGGATTACAGGCGTGCACGCCTGCTAAGAAGAGACAGCGTTTTACCATGTGCCCAGGCTGGTAAACCATTTAATTTTCATCTTATTACTGGTTGAGTTGGGATTAAGTTCAATAAATTGCTATTGTTTAGAATTTATCCCATTTATTTTCTTTAATTAACCCTTTTATTTGTTCAATTTTGGAATAATTTTGCTATTTTTTAGCTTCTCATTGTATGTATTTTTATTACGCTGATAGTTGCTGTTCTACAGACTACAACATTCCTTTTTCATTTACTAAAAATATCTTTAAATCAATATCTTAACCATTTTCCAAATGATGTTATAATTACCCTCCACCATTACCCTCTACCATTTGTTCTATTATTATCTTATGTTTTATTTTATATATTTTAAATTCTACAATAATTTATTATTTTTGGGATCCATCAATATTGATTATATTTATCCATTTATTCACCATTTTTCAAACTTTTCAGCTTTTCTTGCAGTTCCGTGTTTTCATCTGGCACGCTTCACCTTTAGCATAAGGAAGTAGTTTTAGTATTTCTTGCAATTCAGATCTGCCAGAGTAAAATTCACCTAGCTTTTATTTCTCTCTCTTTCTTTATAAAACCTCTTTGTTTCGCCTTTGCTTTTGGATAATATTTTATTGACGTTTCCGCTTTCTTTTATAGCTTTTGTTGAAAAGCCAACTTCCAATGTTACTGTTTTTATTTGTTTTAAATAATTTGTCTTTTTATACCTTTAGGTGCTATTACGTATTTTCAATTTGAATTTGTTTTAGTAATTTTTTTATAATGCGCTTATTTGTATTTCTTTTGTGGTTATTCAATTTCATGTTCACCGAGGTGATCAAACTGTGATTTTATATATTTCATCAAATTTAGAAAATTCTTAATAATATTTTCTCGATATTTCTTTTAAGTCTCTTTTGTCTTCTTGTTATACCCAAATTACACATATATTAAGTGTTTTGAGTGATTACATGTCTATCTACTCTTCTTCCATTATTTTTTCTCAGTTCTTCAGTTTGGATATTTTCTATTGATGTGTTTTTGAAACCACGAGTCCTGTCTTCCAATGTGTTCAGGCGTCTGTTGAACCCATCTATCAAGTTTTTAACTTCAGATGGTTATGTGTTGCATTTATGGAATGTACCTTGGATTTTTTCTTTCTTTTTTCCTTTCTTTCTCTCTCTCTGTCTCGTTCTTTCTTTCATCTATATTTTAAGTTCGGGGTACACATGCAGGTTTGTTATATAGGAAAACGTGTCATGGGGGTTTGTTGTACAGATTAATTTATCACTGAGGTATTAAGCCTAGTACCATTAGTTATTTTTCCTGATTTTCTCTCTCCTCCCAACCTCCACCCTCCAAAAGGGCCCAGTGTGTGTTGTTTCCCTTTATATATCCATGTGTTCTCATCAATTAGCTCCCACTTATAAGTGAGAACATATGGTAATTGGTTTTCTGTTCTTGTGTTAGTTTGCTAAGAATAATGGCCTCTAGCTTCATCCATGTTCCTGCAAAGGACATAATTGCATTATTTTTTTATGTCTGTGTAGTATTCCATGATGTATATGTACAACATTTTCTTTATCCAGTCTATTATTGATGGGAATTAGGTTGATTCCATATCTTTGCTATTGTGAATAGTGCTGCAATGAATATACATGTACATGTGTCTTTATACTAAAATGATTTATATTCCTTTGAGAATATGCCCAGTAATTGGATTACTCGTTGGAATCATATTTCTGTTTTTGAGGAATCGCCACACTGTTTTCCACAATGGTTGAACTAATTTGCACTTACACCAATAGTGTGTAAGCATTCCTTTTTCTCTGAAACCACACCAGCATCTCTTATTTTTTGTCTTTTTAGTAATAGCCATTCTGACTGATGTGAGGTGATATCTCATTGTTTTGATTTTTGTTTCTCTAATGATCAGTGATGTTGAACTTTTTTTCATGATTGTTGGGGTCATGTATGTCTTCTTTTGAAATGTGTCTGTTCATGTCCTTTGTTCACTTTTCTTTTCTTTTCTTTTTTTTTTTTTTTTTTTGAGACGGAGTCTCGCTCTGTCGCCCAGGCTGGAGTGCAGTGGCGCGATCTCGGCTCACTGCAAGCTCCGCCTCCCGGGTTCACGCCATTCTCCTGCCTCAGCCTCCCGAGTAGCTGGGACTACAGGCGCCCGCTACCACGCCCGGCTAATTTTTTGTATTTTTAGTAGAGACGGGGTTTCACCATGTTAGCCAGGATGGTCTCGATCTCCTGACCTCGTGATCCGCCCGCCTCGGCCTCCCAAAGTGCTGGGATTACAGGCGTGAGCCACCGCGCCCGGCCCCTTTGTTCACTTTTTAATGGGGTTGTTTGTTTTTTTCTTATGAATTTGTTTAAGATATTTATAGATATTTAAGATATTTATAGATGCTGAATATTAGACCACAGTTTGCAAAAATTTCTCCCGTTCTCTAACTTATCTGTTCACTGTGTTGATAGTTTCTTTTGCTAAGCAGAAACTCTTTAGTTTATAGATGCCATTTGTCAATTTTTGCTTTTGTTGCAATTGCTTTTGACAAATTCATCATGAAATATTTGCCCTTTCCAATGTCCTGAATGGTATGCTTAGAGAATATTGTGAACACCTCTGTGCACATGAACTAGAAAATCTAGAAGAAATGAATAAAGTTCTGGACACATACACCATCCCAAGACTAAACCAAGGAGAAATTGAATCCCTGAACAAATAACAAGCTCTGAAATTGAGTCAGTATTAAATAGCTTATCAACCAAAAAATCTCAGCACCAGGCAGACTCATAGCCGAATTCTACGAGATGTACAAAGAAGAGCTGGTACCATTCCTGTCTAAACTATTCCAAAATACTGAGGAAGAGGGACACCTCCCTAACTCATTCTACAACATCATCCTGATACCAACACCTGGCAGAGATCCAACAAAAAAAGAAAACTTTAGGCCAATATCCTTGATGAACATCACTGCAGAAATCCTCAACAAAATACTGGCAAACTGAATCCAGCAGTATATCAAAAAGCTTATCCATCATGATCAAGTAGGCTTTATCCCCAGGATTCAAGGCTGGTTCAACATATGCAAATCAATAAATATGATTCATTACAAAAATAGAGCTAAAGGCAAAAACCTCAGGATTATTTTAATAGATGCAGAAAATGCTTTCAATAAAATTCAATACCCCTTGGTCTTAAAAACTATCAATAAACTAGATATTGGGCTGGGTGTGGTGGCTCACACCTGTAATCCCAGTACTTTGGGAGGCCAAGGCGGGTAGATCATTTGAGGTCAGGAGTTCAGGACCAGCCTGGCCAACATGGTGAAACTCCATCTCTACCAAAAACAAACAAACAAACAAACAAACAAAAAATTTGCCGGGCATGGTGGCGCATGCCTGTAATCCCAGCTACTCAGGAGGCTGAGGCAGGAGAATCGCTTGAACCCAGAAGACAGAGTTTGCAGTGAGCCGAGATCATGCCCCTGCACTCCAGCCTGGGCAACAAGAGTGAAACTCCATCTCATAAAAATAAATAAATAAAAAATAAACTAGATATTGAAGGAATATGCCAGAAATAGTAAGAGCCATCTATGAGAAACCCACAGCCAACCACGTTCTGAATGGGCAAAAACTGGAAGCATTCCCCCTTGAAAACCAGCACAAGACAAGAATGCCCTCTCTCACCACTCCTATTCAACATGGTATTGGAAGTCCTGTCCAGGACAATCAGGCAAGAGAAAGAAATAAAGGACATCCAAATAGGAAGAGAGGAAATAAAACTATGCCCGTTAGCAGATGAAGTGATTCTATATCAAGAAAACCCCATAGTCTCAGCCCAGAAGTTTCTTAAGCTGATAAATTCAGCAAAGCCTCAGGATACAAAAATCAATGTGCAAAAATCCCTAGTAACACTAGTCAAGCAACATCAACAACAGTCAAGCTGACAGCCAAATCAGAAATGCACTCCCATTCACAATCACCACAAAAAGAATAAAATACCTAGGAATATGGCTAATTAGGGAGGTGAAAGATTTCTACAAGGAGAAGTACGAACCACTGCTCAAAGAAATCAGAGATGACACAAACAAATGGAGAAACATTCCATGCTCATGGATAGGAAGATTAAATATCATAAAAATGGCTATCATGCCCAAAGCAATTTATAGATACAATACTATACCTGTTAAACTACCACTGAGATTCTTCACAGAACTAGAAAAATCTATTTTAAATTCATATGAAACCAAAAATGAGCCTGAATAGGCAAGGCAACCCTAAGCAATAAGAACAAAGCTGCAAGCATCACATTACCTGATTTCAAACTATACTACAGGGCTAGAGTAAGCAATACAGCATGGCACTGGTACAAAAACAAATATATAGGGCAATGGAACAGAATAGAGAACCCAGAAATAAGCCCGCACACCTACAACTATCTCACTTGAACAAACCTGACAAAAACAAGCAATGGGGAAAGGATTTCCTATGCAATAGATGATGCTGAGATAACTGGCTAGCCATATGCAGAAAATTGAAACTGGACGCCTTCCTTATGCCATATACGAAATTAATTCAAGATGGATTCTTTTTTTTTTCTTTTTCTTTTTCTTTTTTTTTTTTTTTGAGACAGGCTCTTACTCTGTTGCCCAGGCTGGAGTGAAGTGGCAGGATCTTGGCTCACAGCAACCTCTGCCTTCTGGGTTTAAGCAATTCTCATGCCTCAGCCTCCCAAGTAGCTGGGATCACAGGTGCGGGGCACGGCGTCCTGCTAATTTTTGTATTTTTTTTTCTGTAGAGATAGGATTTCATCCTGTTGGCCAGGCTGTTCTCGAACTCCTAAGCTCAGGTGATCCACCCGCCTCAGCCTCCAAAGTGCTGGGATTACAGGCATAAACCACCACATCCGGTCTTATTTTTATCAATTTCAAATATATTATGAAATTATTTCTCTTTCCATCCATTACTTTATCTTTTACTGCATTTTCTTTAATATATTAACCAATAACCATTTAATATGTTAAGCATTCTATTCAGAAAACTTTGCCTGCTAAATCCAATACATAGATCACTGGATCTGCTGCTATTAACCAACACACATAACTAGCAATTTTTAATTCAATTTATATATAATATAATCTGGAATTATTTTTTTCTAAATAATATTAAATTTTCTTCTGACATACTTTTAAAATTCTTCATAGATTAACTTGATCCTAAAAAAAGCTTTGTTTAATATTTGTCAGAACAGGCCTGTTTCAGGTTTTTCTTTATTTCAGAGTTGAAAATATTATTCCTTGAGTGTGCTCTTTATTCATTATTTATATTCTTTTTGGAGTTTCAACAAGCTGTCCAGAATGATGACGAAGGTCACTCCATTCTCCTGGGCTTGAATTCCAAACTCCCCATCTCTCAGCTTTACATTGTCTCTGAAATATTTCCACATTTTCCTGGTGTGCTCTGCAGGTGGCTGTACTCTAAGCATGCATAGATATTTGGAACCTTTTCTCCAAAGCCTATCTTCTCCAGGATTCTATCCCCTCATATGCCACCTACATAAACAATGTTCAATGTCTCCTCTGCCCATTGAGGACATAGGAAATCTCCTCTCTCTTCTTGGTCTCTCTTTCCCCATACTACGATTTGGACAGTTCTTTCAAGACTAAAACTGGTGTGAAAGTTTGTTTCATCTTCTATGTTTATGTTCTCTCAGTAATCAACCTTAAGTTCATTATTGTCTAATGTCAAAACAGAGTTCCTTAATATATTTTTGAGAGTTTTTTTTAGAAATAGTTTATGATGATGATGACGATTAGTTGGTTCTGTTTACAGTGGGAGAATAAACCTGATACCAGCTTGTTGATCATGACTGGAACTACAAGTTTTATTGTTGAAAGTTAAGAAGTATATTTTTTCTTCGTTCATGTGGAAATGAAAGATTAGCATATTGTACCAGATCACAATCAGACATGAAAAGTTCTTTTCTGTGTACTGAAGTTATCTTTTGGGTCAGCTGCTTTATTCTCTGTCCAGCAGCAATAGGATCAGTTCATCTTTTCACAGAGCTAGACATAGTCCTGACAGTTTAAACTTTAATTCTCCCTTAGGCAATAAAAGAACTGCCAAAAGATTTTCACTGGCTCTGCACCTCCATGATCTCTTGGAAGCAAAATACATCAGATACACTTGAATCAGCCTCCAATGACCCACCATAATCCCCTCTTCATACCTTATTAGAATAATCTGCTTTATTCATTCATTTGCTGCTTTAGGTGTGTTTCCCATTTTAGCTTTACATAATTATGATGCAAAATGCTGCAAGTATGAATACACCAACTGTGTATTTTAGACTAGATGATAGAATAAATCAAACATTCTGTTCAGTTCCTGTATTTTACAACATTGGAACACGGTCAGTTATTCTACCAAGATACAGGAACCAACAGTAGGGATTGTCTCTGTCATTTCAAATATATAAGCATCCTATTTTATAGCTCCTGTTCATCTCACATGGAGCTGTGCTTTCGTTTGTTTGTTTTTAGTTTTTATACCTGATAATTAAGTGTCTACTGTGAAAATTCTAAGGGACTTGGGGCATGAAATCTCTGATTCTTATGAATCTTAAATTAGAGCCTTGAGAATCTCTGAAAGGCATAGAAGTTATGGAAATTAGAACTGAAACACTGAATACTTAAAAGAAACTATGCCAATAATAGATAAAATAAACATGGACCATTGTTTTCCAATTCCACTTCTTTAGTGTTCCATGAAATAGTTTTGTAAACTTATGTTTAGGTTAGCAAGCCAACACTGCAGCTGTTACTTTTAGACATGAAAGGATTTGTCTTCTGGTTCATTCAGTTATTAGTAATTACATAACTCAGTTTAAAAAATACATTTCTTTTTCTTCTCTATGCTTGAAATTTTCAGGCATTAATGAAATTTTATAATTGATTTGCAAGAGGGAAGTATGCATAATGTAATACTACTTATTCTAAAATTAAGTACTTTTCCAAAGAATAATTATAAATGTTAAAAAGAGACAATAGCATATGTACAATACTTTAATGACATCAATAACCAAGTACTCCTAGAGACATCTACATTATTTTAAGCCTCTTTGCCATGTCTGGAAATCATGCAAATTCAATAAAGAATCACTAAAATACTACAATAGAGAAATCTTACCCTAAATCATAAATTTTGGTGACTATGACTGAATTCTCTGAGTGCTGGTTTATAAGGAGAATACTACTTAAAGGTATACCACTTTTTATAAAGTAAACTCCAATTCAGGAAATCTTATTTTTATAGGGAGTAGGCAGACCTAAGACAAACAGATATTGTTCCAAGTTTCATATGACTATTTTACAAAAAATAGCTAATTTCCCTATTACATGTACAAACTCAATAGTTATTTTTGGGCCCTAGAACTGCCTGGCTATTCAAAAAGTGTTATTTTGTTTTGTTTTCCAGGCACACACACACACACAATACACAGAAAACAACACTGTACAGATGAGAACATGTCAAGAGAGAATAAGAGACTTTTACATTGACTGTACAAAAGGAGTGAGGTGGTACCGAACCCATTTACTCTGATTTAAATTTTAGTGCTCTTCTGATCACACTGCAGTAGTGAATCCCTATGAAGACAGTTGATTAAATCATCCGAGAAAGAGGTTACTCATTGTTCAACTAATATCTATTAAGTGATTACTATGACACACACTACCAGATGTCAGATTACAACAGTTAGTGAAGCAAACAAATATTCCTGCCTTTCTGAAGCTTATATTCCACAGTGGAAAGGAAAGAATGAACAGAAAGAGGTGAGGGTATGAGCTATGTATAGGTTGGTGAGACCATGAAGTGAAAATATGCCTGGCATGTGTGAGAAAAATCAAAGATGCCAAAGTGATTGTGAGTAATGAGAAAGGAAGAGAGCAATAAAGACGGGTGTAGTAAAAATTCTTGCATAGCTTTTTAGACCATCAATAGGATTTTGGCTTTAACATGAGTAAGATAGTCATTAAAGTTCTATGATCAGAGTATTATGATCTGACATAGTTTATTAGGTGAATTTTGGTCACCTTCTTAAAACTAGTACAAAATATGTAAGTTCAGAAGCAGAAAAATATAACTAAAAAGTTATTGAAATTAAAGACAAAAGTGATGTGAGCCAGACTGGTAGCTGTGGAAGTAGCAGTGAGTTATCAGATTCCCTGTTATATGGGTAGAAATAATATTTGCCAAAAAGTTGTATGCTGAGTTTGAGAGAAAGAGAGAAGTCAGGGATGACTCCAAGTTCTTTTTTCGTGAACTTCTATAAGGATAGATTTGCCATGTGACTGAGATGAAGACAACTGTAGAAAGAGCATAATTTTTAGAGGAAGACCACAAGCTCATGACTTTTAAACTTTGTGATGCCTAGCAGACATCCAAGTGTACATCGTAACTAAAGAGATGAATTCAAGGGTCTAGAGCCCAGGAAAAGATTCAGATGGGAATAATACATCTGGGAGTCCTCAGCATATAAATGTATCTACATCTGTGAGATTGGATGAGATTACTAAAGGAGTAAACAGAAAAAAAAAAGAGATCCAAAGATAGATGTTGAGGATGTGAGGAAGAACTTCAAAGGGTGATTGAGAAGTATCCAGAAACATAGGAATAAAGCCAGATACCATTTCTTGTTCTGGATGTCAAGTGAAGAAAGTGCTTTGAGGAAAAGACATGGCCAATGCTATCAAATGCTTCAGATAGTAGGCAGAATTTAACATTGTATTTATCAATGTTGAAAGTCAGTGGTGACCTTGGCCAGATAGTTTTCACAGAGTAGAGTAAAAGACAGTATAAAATGTCTGGTGGTCCCTACTTCAAGAAAGTGTAGAAGAGAAAGAATTTTTGGTAGCAAGTTTAGTAAACTTTTTCAAAGAGTGTAACTTTAAATAGATGGACAGAATATAGACATGAGTAGCGTGTAGAAGCAGTTATGTTCTGGGGGCTTGTGGAATTTTCTTCTGGTTTTATCTATTTTCTCAGGGAATTATTCAGCAAGGCTGTAAAGTGACTGTGAGGATGAAGGGAAGGTATTGGAGAGTTGAACTGAAAAGAGAAAAAGAAGAATGTGGTCTTGTGAATGGATTATAAAAATGGTAGTATATGACTCTGGGTTACTAGGATCTTTGGTTTGGATCAGGGATTTCAACCGAAACCAGTCAGCATCATTAAGGTAAGATGTAGTTCACCTTCTACGGACAGTGGTTCAAATCTCAGTTTCATTCTCGAAGTCATTTCTATGCCGGTTTGAGTCTTTCTCATGCATGTGTCAGGTGTTAGTGTGAGATTTGTGGGAGCGGTTCAAACAAGAATTCAGAACTCTTAGCATTAGCTACCTTGTTTTGAGTCTTTCCTGGACATGTATGATTAATGCCTGATGGTTAATACACAAAATAGAGGATGCTCCTGAAAGTCATTTACCCTCTGGGACTATGTACATTCTATGGCCCATAAACTTCTCATTACTCCTATGTCTAGACAAATGGGGTCTCTCTCAAAGTTTTATCTCCGTAGTCTCTGTTTCCATGATATTCCCTGATTAGAATCATACTCATGGCAAAGCCACAAGAGGAAAATATAAATAAAGCAGAAAACGCCCCCTGTTCTTCACCTCTCCATATTTCACTCTCCTCCACAGGTTGCTTGTTGTTGTTTACTTTCCAGGGACCTACATTCATAATTTTATTTTTGATTGTATTTTATCCAAAGTTTTACTTTTAATCAGAGTATGTTGGGGCTTTAGTCGGCTTATACTGCCAGACTGAACCCAGAATCTCCGACCTTTAACTTTTGAATAGAAGTAATATAAAACTTTGTAAACTTTTTCTTAGCCAGGTTTTTATTATGTAAATTGGCTTGAGGAAAAAAAATTACACAGCAAAAAAGAGAATTAGAGCAGAGATGTAGAAAAGTAACCAGACGGGGCCAGATGTGGCGGCTTATGCCTGTAATCCCAGCACTTAGGGAGGCTGAGGCGGGTGGATCACCTGAGGTCAGGAGTTCAAGAACAGATGGCCAACATGGCGAAACCCCGTCTCTACTAAAAATACAAAAATTAGCCAGGCTTGGTGGCACACGCCTGTAGTACCAGCTACTTGGGAGGCTGAGGCAGGAAAATGGCTTGAACCAGGGAGGCAGAGGTTGCAGTGAGCCGAGATCGCGCCACTGCACTCTAGCCTAGGCCTAGGTGACAGAGTGAGACTCAATCTCAAAAAAAAAAAAAAAAAAAAAAAAAAAAAAGAAAGAAAGAAAAGAAAAAGAAAAAAAAAAGAAAACCAGATGGATAGAGAGGATTTTAACTTATTGGATTTCTTATAAGCTTAATTAATCCATTCATTCATTTCTGAGGGTCAGCCATATTCCTGCCTTTGGGTTTCATGAATATTTTTTATGTCCTTATAAAATATTGCCTCCTTTGTACTTTAATTGTGCTTGTGGTGTAGTCTCTTATTTATAACCTGAACATCCCATGGTTGAATGTAAAGGTTTTACAAATTATTCATTCTTAAACCAAGGTGATTTCCACCCCTATCCAAATAGAAGAGGTTATGAGATGAATCGAGTATATATAGAATACTCAGGGGCACATACTTGGGCCATGGCTCTGGAAGTTTGAGGCTTGAGAAGATAAGAAAAAAAAAACTTGGAAGATTTATTTTTATTGAATGGATTCTCATTTGTGTCTCTTTCAAGTCATCTTCCTGTGTTAATAGCACTGAGTCATTTAAATATAAATTTAGCATGTTGTGATTCAGTTCCTATACCATGCAGGTAGAATCGCTGTGGGCCATACACTCACATCGAACACAAGGTGAACATTTTTCTTTCTTGAAGTGCTTTCCCCCCTCCCCACAAAATGCCCAATGCTCAGAATGCTCAGAGAGATATAATCTTTCCTGATGTTTTTCTGGATTTTCCGTAAGATGGAAACATTTCAAAGGGTATCATGAAGGAAGCTTGAGCCTACCTCTCCAGCATTTGCAGACCTAAAACATAACTTTTGGACTCCGGTAGACATTAGACTCAGACTTTAGAGCCTATTCTCAGTTTGAAAACTTTGCTGGCCCAAAGGGCAGCTTCCTCTGATAATTCTACTTTCTCTTTCTTTTTTAGTTTTTGCCGTCTGCAGTTTTCTCTTTTTATAGCCTAACTTTGAATTTCTTTTTCTTTTATTTTTCCCCAATTTATCCTGCTTTTTTTCATGTTAGTAGAGTGTGAACTTGTCAAAATTAATTAAATTCATATATTTTCCTAACATTTTCTAAGAAAAATTCATATGTTTACTTCCATAGTAAACACAATTGTCTTAAAAATAGGCATGTTGTTTCCTTTTTTGTACTGGAAAACTTAGGTATTAATAGTTCCCCTGGTTTACCAATCTTGTTTTGTGGATTAGTTAAGCTAGTAGTCCATGAGAACTCTAGCACAATGAGGTCATGACATTAAATCTTGAAAATTTTTGCTAAATTGCCATGATGCTATAAAAAGTGTTGGGGCTTTTGGTCTTTATTTTTTGAACCTTGAAAACAAATTAGAATTCAATTACCTCCATGTCACTTTTGCAAGAATATTCAAGTGTTTTTTGAGTCATGATAATATTGATCAATTATGAACACTTTAGAATGGGAGAAAATTAACAATTATGTGTCTTTCTCAGTGAGACCCATCATCTGATATTCTCACGATTTAGACAATGATGGGCTGTTGTCAAACTCTCATTCATTAACCCTACTCCTCCTTTCTGGGACACACAGTAGTAGACTGAGGTTCTTCAAATATTTGAAGTCCGTATCTCCATTTCCCTCCCCTTTGACTTACAGGAATGCCAATGGAAACTTTCTCAGGATCACTAAGCTGGTCAGTTTGACTTTTCATTGGCATATAGCCATTAAAAACCTAACTACAGCTTAGTGTAAAGAAACTTCAAACATAAATGTAGGTAATCAGTTCTTGTACAACAGAGCTCAGCTGCTGTGGGTGACATTTGCCTGCTGGAAGAGTGTAACCTCTGCTTATTAATAATGACTCTTCTCAAGTTAGCTGCTCTGAGCAGATTGCACTTTCTAGAGAAAAGTTGCAAATTTGGGAAAGGCAAAGGCAAAAATCATATCTATTGGGGATAATGCAAAGGCCTAATATGGGCAGAATATTTGTAAAAGTGAGTAAAGAGCTAAGGATAAGGCTGAGTATTGACAGAGTGCTCACTTAGTGCATAGTAGATAGTCTTATTACTACTGAGACAAATATTATATATTACTTTGGTTCATGCTTAATATTTATAAATTGATTTCATATATAGCGATTGATTTGGTACGTGCAACAAATGGTGGATATCCTTCTATTCATTTTACGAGGAGGAAGCTAAAGTTCAGTATTCAATGCATTCCTGTTTCTTTCTTCTTTACTACATGGCCTTCCGGGCAGAAAAAGCTCTGGAGAACTGAATCAGTTTCCTGATTGACAAAGTTATTGTTTGACTTACCCTGTCTAACCGGGCAGTGATAGCATCAGGAAGCAGATTATTGAAAGCCCCCATTTCAAAAACGAATACAAGAGAGAAAGAAGAGGGGTAGAGAGAGAGACAGAGAGAGAAAATTAGCTTTCCTCTCGTGGATAATATTTTAAAGGGAGAGGAAGAATTTTCATAGCTTTGTTCCAGCATAGACAGCCTGAGGCCACATTCAGGTATTCATTGAAGTATGGCGTTATTACTAGGCCCTTGATGAGTGGAAATTATTACTGGAACACATGGAATTCTTAATAAATATTCTAGGTGGGCTGAAGGGGATTTCACAGTATATGTGAATTCACAGGCAAAGAAACTATTTCAGTTCTACTTTCCAGGAAGATTTCAAGGTCCCAAAGCTAAAATGTATGGATTTATTTAACAAGATGGGGAATGGTCCTGGATGCCGCACCCAGCCTTTCTCCATGTTCGGTGATTTCCTAGAATCAATACTATTTGGAGTCAAAAAAAATGAAAAAGAAAATAGAACAAACAGAAAAAGACATAACAAACTGGACAAACAATCTTTTGGGGCTTTTGCTTTCCATGCTTCCTCTGTTCACACAGCCTGCCTCTTCCTCTCCCCACTCCCTCCGGAAGCTTTTAGTAGCAGAACTCTAGATTTTGATCCACAGGGCGTGGGTATGGATGTAGATTTTCTTTGATTTTACTCTGAAGTAAGTTCACCTGCATTTCAATTGCATTTTTACTTAATTTAAAAGGGCTTGTATTCTTTATAGCTTATTGATTCATTCTGCTTTACCTATTTATTGTTATGA